>NC_136262.1:29020002-29192502 GCF_964187855.1 Myxine glutinosa | reverse complement strand
GGGGAAGAAAGAAGAGTAGTGGAGGACACAACATGGATACCGCAAACTATCCGGAAGGAAAAACTGGAAACTTGGAAAGATTTGTGCTTGGAGAGGGTTAATGAGGGTAGAGAAGATCATGGTTTTAGATGGGGGATGACCTGAGACGATGGTGAACAGCTGTCTTGAAGAGCTGGAGGGAAGAATGGGATTGAAGAGAGTATGGAAGTTTGTTCCACGGGTGGGAAAAAGATAAACGAACGAGTGCAGGTGAGCAGTGATTCTGGATTTTGGTAGTTTCGCCAGAAGGGGGTTGAAGGTGGACCGTGATCCCTGCAGAAAACTGGGGGGGGGGGGGAGGGACAGCACCAAGAGACAGCAGGGGGTGCAAGACCAGAAAGGAGGTGGCAGAGGACGGAGAGACCACCGACAGACATGTTTCAATGTAAATATGATGGGCCCAGAGACTCCATTTCTTCGCAGGAGATTCCAACGATCTTAAAGTCCTTCATTTCGTCCGCCACCAGAGGTGGGTGGAGGTTGTAAGTTTTTACCCCTGTCTGTTTGTTTGTCTGTCGATTGTCGACAAAGTCGCAATTCTAAACCGATCGTCATGAAACTTGACCGAGTTGGAAAGGTGGTCATAACTGAGGAGCCTATTGATTTTGAGGTCAAAGGTCATCTTGAGGACTAATTTCTAAAATGGTCATTTTTCATCTGATTGACTTGATAATTAAACAGCAATTGGATAGCATCTCAGTGAATTGGGAACCCAACCATTGCGGTCAAAGGTCAAAGGTCAACTTATGGTCAAACTTATAAAATCATCAATTTTCATCTGAAAATCATCAATTTTTTTCCTATTAATTTAGAAATTAAACAGCAATTGCATAGTGTCTCACTGAATTGGGAAAGCAACTATTTTGAGGGAAAAAGGTCAAAGGTCAACTGAAGGTTAAGCTTCTAAAATCATCGATTTTCATCTGAAAAATAATCAATTTTCATCCGATTTACCCGAGCTTTGATTACTTTATTTGGGGGTGAGAAGGGGGGGGGGGTGAGTGGATCATGCAAGTATCATGCTCTACACGACGACGTCTTTCTTGTTTGTTTGTGAGCAGGATTTCTCAAAAGGTTGTAGTGTAGACGGATCCCTACGAAATCTGGTGGAAAGGTTGGTTGTGTGACAAGGACGAAATGATTAGTTCGTGGTGAAGATCCGGATCTGGATCTGAGAATTTTTAATGTGATTCTTCACCATTGAGAGATAAGGCAAAACAACGATATGCAGAAGGATATCTCAAAAAGTTGTTGACGGATCCGTACGAAATTTAGTAGAAAGGTTGGTTGTATGACAAGGAAGAATTCATTCAATTTTGGTGAAGATCTGAATACGGATCCGGATAAGAGAATTTTTTTTAATTGTAAGTGATTCTTCACAATTGGGTGTTAGGGCCAACAATGATAACTGAATATCAAAAGAAACTCATCACTTTCATTTTTTGAAATGTGCAGCGTTACAAACACGTTTCTTCAATTGTAATGGCTGATTATGTAACGGGAACTTCACTTCAATCACCTGGTTAATCAACAATGGCATGCTTGAGCGGTTCTGTATAGGGATCTTTCCCTTTAAATAATGACCCTCATAATGAAATCCTTCAGTTCTCGTGGTTAGACATTCATTTACTGCTGTCTATAATCACTCTAGAGGCTTCTGACATGGAAAACAACAAGAAAATTCAGATGCCACGCCTGACATCTGAACAACGTTTAAGGGCAATTGGGATGCTTGAGGCATCCGCTCACAAATGAGCGGAAGGATTTCGCATTGATGCGAATTTTGAGTGGATGCGAATTTCGCATTGATGCAAATTTCGTTGCATAAATGCGAAATTGAAACAATTTCGCATTGATGCGATTTCGCATTGATTTCGCATCACAAATGAGCGGAAGGATTTCGCACAACATCCGCATTGATGCAACGCTCACAAACTGGTAAGCCAGCGAACAATTGCCCAATGTCTTGGTTGCTCAGAGCCTGCAATTTCCAACCTGGCCAGGTGTTATGGTGAAACTGGAACTGTGAATAATGGTCCACGAAGAGGAAGACCACGGGTAACCACCTCCAAACCAAGACTGCTGGATTGTGCTGCAGCATCTTCGTGATAGTTTCTGCCCTGCAACGCAAACAGCTGCAGTGACAAAAGGTCGCCACAACAACCGCATCAGTGTCTCTACTGTGTGGAGGCGCTTGAGAAGTCGGGGCCTGGTGGCAAGACGTCCTTGCAGAGGTCCAGTGTTGAACACGGTGCATCGGCAGAACAGACAAAGATGGTGTCTGCAGCATCGCCGCTGGACACAGCAACAGTGGAGTGCAGTCTTGTTCAGCGATGAGTCTACATTTTGCCACCATGCTGCTGATGGGCATCAACAGGTATGGCGCAGAGGTGGGGAAAGGTATGCATCATGCTGTATTTGCCAGATCAATCATTGGGGAGGACCCAGTGTGATGGTATGGGCCTACATTTCCACCCGTTTCAGGACACCTCTGGTCGTCATTGAAGGCAATCTCACCAGTCAGCATTATGTCAATGAAGTTTTTAGACCTCATCTGCTGCCATTTCTCCAGGCTCATCCTGACATCGCAGTTTTCCAGCCGGACAACGCTCGATCCCATGCTGCTCGCCTGACCACCAACTTCCTCCAGGAACAGGGTGTTGAAATGATGCCTTGGATGCCTTATTCCCCTGACCTCAATCCCATGGGATGAGCTTAATCGACGTCTTGCATCGAGGAGATCAACAGCTGTCAATCGGCAAATGCTCATTCAAGGCTTGCAGGAGGAATGGGACAGACTTCCCCAGGACCGCATCAGACGCCTGGTACAGAGCATGCGTCGGAGGTGTACAGCCTGCATCACAGCTCAGGGAGGACACACACGATATTGAGGACTACTGTCATTCTGTCCTTGACTGTTAGGAGTGTTGTGTCCATTCCTGTGTCATTTTGTTTTGACTGTATTCAGGTGCGTGCCTTTGTGTTGCAGTGCTGTGACTTTTGTTGCACCACCCCTTGTGATGTTCATGCTTTTTGCTTTTTGTGATTGAGGAAACCTCTTGTTTGTTGACATGTGTTTAGTAAAGATAGCTGAACTTTACCTCTCTGTGTTCAAATATTTTTCCTTTTTGCATGGAGGATTTCAATGAGTGTCCTTCTAAAGATTTGATAAGTTTCTTTTGATGTTGAGTATATATAGCATGACATTTCAAAAAGGTGTATTGATTATAACAAAACTTGGTGGAAGAGTTGGGTAAGTGACAAGAACAAGTCGATTAGATGTTGGTTGAGGTCCGAATCCAGATCCGACCTATCAGTGGGATACAAAACATAAACTGTTCAGCCAGGTGGAGGTGTGTGCTCCACCGGGTGCCTTTCTAGTTTATATGATGCGGTAA
The DNA here is from genome assembly GCF_964187855.1 of Myxine glutinosa. Taxonomy (NCBI): domain Eukaryota; kingdom Metazoa; phylum Chordata; class Myxini; order Myxiniformes; family Myxinidae; genus Myxine; species Myxine glutinosa. Next base: position 29,189,065 of record NC_136262.1, on the reverse strand, counting down.
TGTTAGCTGACTTCCAAGCAGATTGAGGATGATGACCTCGGTCCTGGGCAAATGATAGGGTGAAAATGAAAGGAAGAGGATGTGAAAGAGCAGCAGAGCGAGATTTTATGACTCCTCAGCTGATGAATATGTGTTTCAATATTAATATTTCAATATTTAACTTTACATAATTGTTAAATGTATGTTTCCTTTATATATGTGCACACCTTACAATACTGCCTGACATTCACCTGGGCCCGATTTGGATAGGAATTTGTTATTTGTTGGGCGAGAGTGCCAGCGATAACTCACCTACGCTTCTTGAAAGACACTGTGGAATCTCGCATCTTGTGTCCATCGGATGAACGGTGCACTGTGTGATGCTATATCCGGTTTATAGTAACTCAGGAATCGAACTCAGACTAGAGGTCAAAACTTCTGCAGTGTCTGTCAGACATATTTTCCCTTCTACCTGGTGAATTAATGGCAGGATGCCCACCTACATCAAGTATTCAACATCTGATTTCACTTTTTTTCTTTCAATGACGAGGACATTTAGACCAAAAAGTACTATAAGAAGCAGGAGAGACCACTTTGGTTTTGTCGAGGACTAATTTGAACTTGTAGTAATTCTCCAGCACCATGTGCCATACAAACTATTTCAATGTGAAGGTGAAGATCTTGGCTGCAGGTGCAGGTTGTGCTGAGGGCATATACTCAAGAGGCCTATCATGGCTTGATGCCCGTTTTAGAGTTGGACTAATCCAATTTATCCACTTAACACGAGCAGAGTCTTGTTCACATCTTGTAACCGTGACTTTTGAAGGCCTCAGGACTATTTTTGTACGATAAGGCCTACGGACGTATAACTAAAGCAACTTCAAATCGCCTATTCTACGTTTTCAGCAGCAGTGGTTTGTTCACTCGTGCTTTTGAACTCCTCTCCTGATTGATATGCTCGAGTGCTGTATCAGTTTGCCAGATTTATGTTCCTTAACGGGCGACGTGTAGTGCTTGTCCACCAGCTATTAATACGGTCGTGAACAAGTGACGTCACCCTATCACACAAAACAACCCCAGGGCAACCAACCGGTGGGTTGAGCAACCCATCCATTCAATTCCGACTCTTTTACTCAATAATTGCTTAAAATCAGGAGCTTAACTGGTCGTGGACTTCCGCCTCAGCCTGCTGGGCAGCTCTGTGAGTCGATTGGTGCCTTCATTTTATTCATGTGGGTCTTCCCAAAAAGAGCTACGGCCAAATTTTGTTACCTCCGCCACCAAAGGTGGATAGAGGTTATGTTTTCACCCCTGTCTGTTTGTCCGATTGTTTGTTTGTGAACAGGATATCTCAAAAAGTTGTGGACGGATTCGGACGAAATTTGGCAGAGTGGTAGGGTATGTGACAAGGACGAAATGATTAGATTTTGGTGAAGATCCAGATTTGGATCCGGCTACTAGAATTTTAAAAGTAATTCTTCACCATTGAGAGATCGGGCCAAAAACTATACAAACCAGGATATCTCAAACAGTTGCAGACGGATTTGGACGACACTTGGTGGACCAGTTGGGTGTCTGACAAGGACGATTCGATTCAATTTTGGTGAAGATTTGAATATGGATTCGGATATGAGAATTATTTAATTTTTTAAGTGATTCTTCACCATTGGGAGATAGGTCCAAAAACAATACATAGAAGGATATCTCAAAAAGTTGCAGACGGATTTGGACGACACTTGGTGGACCAGTTGGGTGTCTGACAAGGACGATTCGATTCAATTTTGGTGAAGATCTGAATATGGATTCGGATATGAGAATTATTTAATTTTTTAAGTGATTCTTCACCATTGGGAGATAGGGCCAAAAACAATACATAGAAGGATATCTCAAAAAGTTGCAGACGGATTTGGACGACACTTGGTGGACCAGTTGGGTGTCTGACAAGGACAAATAGATTCGATTTTGGTGATGATCTGAATATGGATTCGGATATGAGAATTTTTTAATTTTTTAAAAGTGATTCTTCACCATTGAGAGATGGGTCCAAAAACGATGCATAGCAGGATATCTCAAAAAGTTATAGATGGATTTGGACGACACTTGGTGGACCAGTTGGGTGTCTGACAAGGACAAACAGATTCGATTTTGGTGATGATCTGAATATGGATTCGGATTTGAGAATTATTTAATTTTTAAAGTGATTCTTCACCATTGGGAGATGGGTCCAAAACGATGCATAGCGGGATATCTCAAAAAGATATGGATGGATTTGGACGAAACTTGGTGGACCGGTTGTGTGTCTGACAAGGAAGAATCGATTCGATTTTGGTGAAGATCTGAATATGGATTCGGATTTGAGAATTATTTAATTTTTAAGTGATTCTTCACCATTGAGGGATATGGCCAACCAGGTGGAGGAATGCTCTCTACTGAGTGCCGTTCTAGTTATATTTGTGATTGATAAAATCTACCTGGTTGCACACAGCTTTCCATGGTCATCAGCACTGCTCATACCACAAATGAGAGAAGTGAAATAAAAAAACAATCCCAGGCTTTGTGGATTACAAATTTAAACGATTGTCCTGAGATGGTCGACCCTCGGAGGTAACGCAAGACTGACAACTTCGCACACCAGCTCAATTCTCACGCACCCACTTTCGTTTGCCGAACACACCTGCAAGTCTTTTCGACTAAATATCCCGCAAATGTAATCAAGGTCGCGGGGTGGTAACAGCTCTTGAAGTCAAAATATATCTCAAGAACCAAACAACCCTCTACCCCCTGTCACACGACTTCTCTGTCGTAAGCACCCTCCACACTCGACATCCCTCCCATACCACAGACGTGAACAACTTGGGACCGAAATAGATACCTTGTCGCCATCAATAACCCCCTCCACCCCCGCACCACGACCACCACCGCACTCCTCCTTTCTTTCCTTTCCTATACTGTATTCCCTTTGCTTTGCTCCAACGGTGGATCCTTTCATCTTCCCTCAAGGCCTTACTCCCATCGGACAACCGTTTGAGTTGGACGCCCATTGCCATCAGACAATATACCTTTGATAGAGAGAGAGCCGGAGAACACTCGGCCAAGGCGTATGTGCATATTCTGGACTTACAAAGCTCCTTTACCCGGAACAGGCCGATTACGGTGAGACAGACGAAATAACCCCCGTGGTGCGTATCTTAGTGTCCGTAGAGGGGAAGACAAGACGGAGGCGTGGGGGTTGGGGTTTGCAGTTGGCCGGGATAACCGAGACGTTCTGTGTATTTTGGGCGCATGTTCGCCAACATCCACGAGCTGAGACGGACACACTTTATTGGACTGGCGAGTCGACAGGGGACTGGTAATGGAGCGGTGCGAGAGGAAAAGGGCCATTTGTTTCCAGGTTTATTAGGCCCGAACTTGTTTATCTGTTTGTAAAATTTGTTTTTTAATTGCATGCCTTTTGGAGTTGGGTCTTCTGAACTGTGGTGTTTGAAAGTCTTCTTGCATATCATTCAGTATTAGGTGAACCAAACGTTTGTGTTTAATTGTCCTCTTTCATGCCATTTGACATTAGGTCTTCTGAACATAAGTGTTTCATGGTTTTCTTGTATGCCATTCAGAGTTAGGTCCTCTAAACTTGGGATTTGATGGTCTTCTTGTATGCCATTCAGAGTTAGGTCCTCTAAACTTGGGATTTAATGGTCTTCTTGTATGCCATTCAGAGCTAGGTCCTCTGAACTTGGGGTTTGATGGTCTTCTTGTATGCCATTCAGAGCTAGATCCTCTGAACTTGGGGTTTGAAAGTCTTCTTGTATGCCATTTAGAGCTAGATCCTCTGAACTTGACATTTGATGGTCTTCTTGTATGCCATTCAGAGCTAGAACCTCTGAACTTGGGGTTTTATGGTCTTCTTGTAGGCCATTCAGAGCTAGATCCCCTGAACTTGGGGTTTGATGGTCTTCTTGTATGCCATTCAGAGTTAGGTCCTCTGAACTTGGGGTTTTAAGGTCTTCTTGTAGGCCATTCAGAGCTAGATCCCCTGAACTTGGGGTTTGATGGTCTTCTTGTCGGCCATTCAGAGCTAGATCCCCTGAACTTGGGGTTTTAAGGTCTTCTTGTATGCCATTCAGAGCTAGATCCTCTGAACTTGGGGTTTGATGGTTTTCTTGTATGCCATTCAGAGTTAGGCCCTCTGAACTTGGGGTTTGATGGTCTTCTTGTATGCCATTCAGAGTTAGGTCCTCTAAACTTGGGGTTTGAAGGGCTTCTTGTATGCCATTCAGAGTTAGGTCCTCTAAACTTGGGGTTTGATGGTCTTCTTGTATGCCATTCAGAGTTAGGTCCTCTGAACTTGGGGTTTGATGGTCTTCTTGTATGCCATTCAGAGTTAGGTCCTCTGAACTTTGGATTTGAAGGTCTTTTTCTCTGCCATTCAGAGTTAGGTTCTCTGAACTTGGGGTTTGATGGTCTTCTTGTATGCCATTCAGAGTTACGTCCTCTGAACTTTGGATTTGAAGGTCTTCTTGTATGCCATTCAGAGTTACGTCCTCTGAACTTTGGATTTGAAGGTCTTTCTCTCTGCCATTCAGAGTTAGGTTCTCTGAACTGGGGTTTGATGGTCTTCTTGTATGTCATTCAGAGTTACGTCCTCTTGAACTTTGCATTTGAAGGTCTTTTTCTCTGCCATTCAGAGTTAGGTTCTCTGAACTTGGGGTTTGATGGTCTTTTTGTATGCCATTCAGAGCTAGATCCTCTGAACTTAGGCTTTGATGGTCTTCTTGTATGCCATTCAGAGCTAGATCCTCTGAACTTGGGGTTTGATGGTCTTCTTGTATGCCATTCAGAGTTGTGTCCTCTGAACTTTGGATTTGAAGGTCTTTTTCTCTGCCATTCAGTTAGGTTCTCTGAACTTGGGGTTTGATGGTCTTTTTGTATGCCATTCAGAATTAGGTCCTCTAAACTTAGGGTTTGATGGTCTTCTTACATGTCATTCAGAGTTTGGTCCTCTGAATTTGGGGTTTGATGGTCTTCTTGTATGCCATTCAGAGATCCTCTGAACTTGGGGTTTGATGGTCTTGTTGTATGCCATTCAGAGCTAGATCCTCTGAACTTGGGGTTTGATGGTCTTCTTGCATGCCATTCAGAGTTACGTCCTCTGAACTTGGGGTTTGATGGTCTGCTTGCTCGCCATTCAGAGTTACGTCCTCTAAACTTGGGGTTTGATGGTCTCCTTGCATGCCATTCAGAGTTATGTCCTCTAAACTTGTATTTGATGGTCTTCTTGCATGCCATTCAGAGTTAGGTCCTCTGAACTTGGGGTTTGATGATCTTCTTGTATGCCATTCAGAGTTACGTCCTCTGAACTTTGGATTTGAAGGTCTTTTTCTCTGCCATTCAGAGTTAGGTTCTCTGAACTTGGGGTTTGATGGTCTTTTTTTATGCCATTCAGAATTAGGTCCTCTAAACTTAGGGTTTGATGGTCTTCTTACATGTCATTCAGAGTTACGTCCTCTGAACTTGGGATTTGATGGTCTTCTTGCTCGCCATTCAGAGTTACGTCATCTAAACTTGGGGTTTGATGGTCTTTTTGTATGCCATTCAGAATTAGGTCCTCTGAACTTGGGGTTTTAAGGTCTTCTTGTATGCCATTCAGAGCTAGATCCGCTGAACTTGGGGTTTGATGGTCTTCTTGTATGCCATTCAGAGCTATATCTGCTGAACTTGGGGTTTGATGGTCTTTTGTATGCCATTCAGAGCTAAATCCTCTGAACTTTGGGTTTGAAGGTCTTGTTGTATGCCATTCAGAGTTAGGTCCTCTGAACTTGGGGTTTGCTGGTCTTCTTGCATGCCATTCAGAGTTACGTCCTCTGAACTTGGGATTTGATGGTCTTCTTGCTCGCCATTCAGAGTTACGTCCTCTAAACTTGGGGTTTGATGGTCTTCTTGTATGCCATTCAGAGTTAGGTCTGCCACACTTTAGGATTTGATGGTCCTCTTGTGTATTCAGCATTACGTCCTCCAACCTTTTGTGTTTAATTTTCTTCATGTCATTTGACACTAGTTCTATGCTTCTATTTCCTTGATGGTCTTCTTATGTATGCCATTCTGCATGAGGTTCTCCTACCTTGAGGTTGAACATCGCTCATGCCCTTAAAAACCGACTGATTATTTTATGTAATTATATTAAACAAAAAAAGATCTTTGTACAATTTACAATGTTTATTTACATGAGCACGTTCTGCTTTTACTCTAAAAGTTATGTTAGATGTACAGATGTACAATGAAGCCTTTCTCAGACATTCAGAGAACTAAATACTCCTTTTACATTATCAAAAATTATTTCCAACTTCTTTAGTTTATATTTTATTTGTATATTTATTTATTTAATTATAATTTTATAGTGAGGATGATGTGTGCACCTACCAGGCCATATGACTTTGGCTTGAATAGTGACGGCACTGAGTGTTGTCCTCTATTATTAAATATTTTTATTTAATGTTGAAGGCTCCAGTCAAAGTCCTCATCGAGGCCAGGCCTTAAATATTAGAACTGTATCGATAGAAAGGTGAAGAAAGAGAGAATAGCCTAAGAGTTTTTGAGGAAGTAAAAAATCTGCTTTTTGAAAAGGGGAAGATCATAAATGTTTGGAAAGACATGAGAAGGTAAAGAGTTCCAGAGTTTGGCAATAGAGAGGAAGAAATAAACATCATAACCATCTGAAACAAACATCATAACCATGTGACACATGTGATGTCATACAAGAAGACCATGACGGACTTGACGGTCCACTCTTGAGTTGCCAATGGTCACACAATAATTACGTGATGGGCTTGTTGAGTATTCCGTGGTCTCACTAATATGCAGAAATAATGGCGGTATACAAGCAGCAAGTTCTCGGGAGCAGAAACCGAAGAAATATCTGTAGAGAAGAGAAAGACAGCCAACTTTGCAGCGTAATTTGACCCGGTCGAGTTTTGAGGTCAGATTTGGAGAGTTGACAAGTCGGATTACTTTGGATTCAATTCTGTCCAGTAAGTATGTGGAGCTAGAACCTCCCCAGATATGAGAGCAGTACTCTATACATGGACGAATCAATCCTTTATATAGTTGAAGCAACTGTTGAGAGGAGAAGAATTTTCGACATCTGAACAGGACTCCCAGTTTCTTTGAGGCAGACTTGGCTATTTGCGTAACATGTGGATTCCAGGATAAATTGATGTTAGGGTAATACCTAGTAGGTTTATTGAATCACATGGTACAATTGTGGAGCTTTCAAAAGAGATTTGAGAGCTGAGGGGAGTTTTACAGAGAGAGATGGGAAGAAAATGAGTTGCATAGGCATTAAACCTAACTTGATTACATTTTCCCCACTGGGAAATCTTGTTCAAATCCGAATTTAAAGTGGTGGCTGTGATCAAAGGAGATGTAGTTCGGGTGAGGGAAGATGGGGCAGTTGAGAAAAACATGGAGGAATGTAATGTCGAGTCATGAGAATATGAGTGCATTTGGTTATTTGAAGAAGAAAGAAGGTCATTGATTTAAAAAATGGTAAGAGTGTTGGAAAAAGGACGGAACCCTGAGAAACACTGCTATTGAGAGGGAAGGAGGGAGATGTCGAACCATCAACAATTATGGAGATAGAGCGGTCGGAGAGAAAGCTCAATTTAAGAGAGCAGAGTGAAGGAGGAAAGCCAAAAGAGGGAAGTTTGGATATCAGACCCCAATGCCCAACTCTTTCAAAAGCTTTTTGAGATATGAAGGTCTACAACAAAGGATTCCTCAAAGTCTCTCAGAGAAGAGGCCCAGACATTCATAATGTTAGAAAGGATATCCCTGGTAGATCTTGCCTTGCGAAAGCCATATTGATGGTTAGATAAAAGACTGCGAGATTCAGGATGCTTGAGGAACGAGGAGTTGAGAAGACATTCAAAGATTTGATCATTTTGATCATCAGTTGGAGGCTCACTTTGGTCCTTCAGATGTATAAGCCATGGCCTCCCCTGCCTAATTTGGCTAAATATTTGAATCATGTTTCCTAAAAAAATCAGGACAAATACGCTCACCCATCCAAATTTCTTTCCCTATCAAAGTTATTCAACGATGTTATCCTATCCAATTAAGTCTCTGTTCTTGCTGTTAGACACGCATTGTGTTGTACATTATCGTATGAAGCACAATGGGCAGGATGTACACTACCGGTGAAAAGTTTTAGAACACCTCAATTTTTCCAGTTTTTATTGAAATTTACGCAGGTTAATGTCTCGATGTACTCTGAAATTAAGCATAGAACAAACAAACAATTAAAGATAAAAAAAATCATAGAATCATTTTGTTTAACAAAATTTAATTTAAATTTTTGACTCGGCAAAGTAGCCACCTTTTGCAGACATAACCGCCGAACACACTCGTGGCATTCTTTCTACAATGGAAATCAAATATTGTTCGGGAAGTTCTTCCCAACACTGTTGCAGAAGTTCCCACAAATGTGTTGCACTTGTAGGTTGCTTTACTTTCACCCTTCTGTCCAGTTCATCCCAAACCAGCTCGATGGGGTTTAAGTCTGGAGACTGTGCCAGCCATTCCATGATTTGAAGCCAACCGTCTTGTTCTTTTCCTCGAATGTCGTTTTGACATTGCCTGGAGGTGTGTTTAGGGTCATTATCTTGCTGTAGGATGAACCCCTGACCAACTAGGCGTATACCAGAGGGTATTGCATGGCGCTGCAAAATGCTGTGGTTGCCCTTTTGGTTCAGGGTGCCAGTCACTCTGTGCAAATCGCCGACTCTGGATCCAGCAAAATAGCCCCAGATCATCACGCTTCCTCCTCCATGTTTGACAGTTAGTGTCATACACTGAGGAACCATCCTTTCGCCTACTCGATGGCATACAAAAACCCTGCGTGATGAACCAAAGATTTCAAATCTTGATTCATCGGTCCATAAGACCTTCTTCCAGTCTTCAGTAGTCCACTGGCGGTGCTTCATGGCCCAGGCAAGCCTCTTTTTCTTATTCTGCCATCTTAGCAATGGCTTTCTTACTGCCACTCGACCTGTCAAACCTGCAGCTCAAAGTCTTCTCTTCACAGTTGAAACTGAGACTTGCTTACTTCGACCAGTGTTAAGCTGTGCTTCAAGCTGTTGTCCTGTGAGCCGCCTATCACACAAGCTGTTGACTCTCAGAAACTTGTCTTCTGATTCTGTTGTGGCTTTGGGTCTGCCAGACCTCTTCCTGTCAGAGTTTCCTCCAGTTTCCAATATACTACTTCCTGCAGTGCAATATTGTCCAAATAATGCTTCAGAGTGTAATAACAGTCTGTTCCAATAGTGCTTTTATATCGACAGGGGGTTTGTAATCAAGTAATCAGCAGAGGTTGGGGCACCTGTAGGAATTGTTTGCATCAACTTTCAAGGCTTAATTTACTTACATTGCTGCAGAACAGCTGTAAGTTGTTAACCCATTACTTGTTCCCTGAAGAAGGCCTTTTTTTTTTACAATATAACTGTGCAATTTATATACTTTTCCCGTTTTTGCTAACCTAAACTTTTTTTTTAACCTCGAGCAGTTTACTGCTTACCTTTGTACCATTTCAGGTTATTCACTGGACATTAAACTGCGTAAATTTCAATAAAAACCGAAAAAATTGAGGTGTTCTAAAACTTTTGACCGGTAGTGTATATTGAAAAGCAACCTCAGCTTAGTGGCATTAACACATACGAAACGGTTAGAATGGAATATTGGGCCAGGACAATTGAGATGTTTAGTCAAACTCAAAATGCTATAAGAAAAGAGCCAAATTTCAAACTCAAATGGTACCAAACTTCAATTGGACAGCTTGTTGAGGAACCCAAAGCAAAGTCATGCCAGGTTCTACTCGTATAACCTGATGGAATCAGTTTGGTACCATTTGTCTTGAAATACACAACAACTCGTGATGATGGAGTTAGCATGCGTCACCAATAAAGGTCATGGCATAGCAACCAAGTGGCACTTCAATGCCATGGCTGTAAATAGTGTTTGTTTACAATTGTTATTTGGCTTTGTATGTGCTTGGACCATGATTCTGGTTGGCTGTACGCTGTACCTGCCTGATGTTTGTGACTTCTCCTGCACCCCGTGTTGGTGGAGTCAGATGTACTCGCCTGTACGCATTGTGTTAAGTGGTCGGGGGCCAAGGAACTTTTCACACAAACTTCCATCTGAAGAACCGCAAAGCAATTTCTTCTTTAGGCCATCCCCAAATTTGGAAAACTTACTCAAACCAATTTTATCAGTCTGTTGTGTTATAAGAGTTTCCTTGCAAGGAAATTAATCACAGGAGGGGGCCATTGGGGTCAATCAAAGCCTGTGCAATGGTTGCGGCCACTATAACCTTTACACCACAACTATCGTGGATGCCTCTTCGCGGTGGTTGTACCTTTCAACGCAAGTCGGTGTCGAAACCTTCCTCATTCTTCCCTGCTGTCTGGATTCGTCAGGGCAGCGTGGTCACGGTCTGAGTGCCGATAGGTCGCCACTGACTGGCCCTTTCCCTCTTGTCTCTGTCTCTGTCTCTATCTCTTTCTCTCTCTTTTTCTTTGTCTCTCTAACTCTGTCATGGCCCTGACTTCGTGAAGGTGGGGGTACACCATCCTGGATGTGGGGGATCTCTGGTTTTCCGTCTCTGTGCTGAACCGTGTGTTCGAACGGCCGTCTCTGCACCTCGGGTTTGTTCGCGAGAACTTTCCGGGGCTATACAACAACAACCTTTACACCACTACCTCTGCTATACCTATACCTTAAGCTTAAAGTATGACCAATTAATAAAAAGTATTTTTAGATCTGAGGACATTGAGCAGAAAAAGGAGAGGAGGCTAAACGGAGAGGCTCACGTACTTGATATTCGGCACAGACATGGCCATTGAGCCTGGGAAGAACATGGCCGACCTAAAATTTTATTTCATAATATTTTTTTTACCATATTTTTACCTCAGCGCATTTCAGCGAGGAATATTATGCACCGAATCTGACCGGTGGCAGAGCAGCGCGCTGATTCGCTCAGAGCGATCACGTGATGTTCCAACTTTGCCGCCATAATCTCACAGTTATGCGTTCGCACGTAATTCAGTTTTTTCACATTTCAGCGAGGAACATTGCCATTCACACCACATAGGTTTTTTTTCACTTTCATCTGATATTTGTGATTTATTTCAAACAAACTGTATTTCCCATCTACACGGCCATGTATTCCTATTAACGTTATGTAAAGTACATAAATTGTGTGGATTACATCATTTGTGGATGTGATCAATTACCAGTAACCATCTATACCCCTCCCCTCCCCTTCCCTCCTCCCCCTCCCTCCCACTCCCCCTCTCTTTCCCCCCTCCCCCTCCCCCTACCCTTCCCCCTCCACCCTACCCTCTCCCCTTCCCCTTCCCCCTCCACCCTACCCTCTCGCCTTCTCCCCTCCCCTTCCCCTCCCCTCCCCCTCCCTTTCCCCCATGCCCCTCCCTTTCCCCCCTACCCCTTCCTTTCCACCCTACCCCTTCCCCATCCCCCTCCCCTCCCCTTCTCCCCTCCCCTCCCCTCCACTTTTCGCTTTATGTGCGCAGGGTAAAATAATAATAAAAAAACAGCCGGGATACCGAGAGTGCATGTGCAAGACCAAGTGCACGTGTGTGTGTGCGTGTGCTTGTGTAGTATGACTTGACATTATTACCCTGCACATGCGAAGCTAAAAGTGGGATCAAGCAATTGGTTCATCTCTGTCTGCCTCGTGTTCTATGATCGTCAGTTTTTGATCGAGGAACAACTTATTTAAATGCAATGTTATATGTTGAACATGAAATGGAAGACAAGTTTGCCATTCAGCAGTACTTTGGCTTTGAATTAATCCCACTTTGGAAAATTACTGTTTAAACTGGATAATTACTGTTTTTAAGGATGTTATAAAGAACACAAACAACAGGCACAAAGAACTAATGTAACGTGTTAGATAAGGTGATGTTGTAGCGGTTACCGCTGGATGTACATAATCGCCTTGCACCGGCCAGAACACGGCCAGACGCGCCTCTCCCGGGCATGCCCGGACTCACTGTTCCCGGGCACGCCCGAACCTCCCGGGCACGCCCGGCCTCGTCTTTCCCGGGCATGCCCGCTCTCGCCTTTCCAGGGCTCGCCCAGAGCGTCCGGGCATGCCCGCTATCGCCTTTCCAGGGCTCGCCCAGAGCGTCCGGGCATGCCCGCTATCGCCTTTCCAAGGCTCACCCAGAGCGTCCGGGCATGCCCGCTATCGCCTTTTCAGGGCTCGCCCAGAGCGCCCGGGCATGCCCAGCCTCGACTTGCCAGGCCGCAGCCAAACACGCCCGGGCAGGTCCAGACTCGCCTTTCCAAGGCTCGCCCTTGATACCCGGGCATGCCCGGTATAGCTTTTGCCGGGCAAACTTCCCGACATAAATGTGTATATATATTGTTGCCCGAAAAACGGGCTGGTGAGAATACCTGAGCTGTTTTGTTTCAATAAAGCAACTCGGACGAATTCCGTCTTTGGTCGCGTCAATTCTTTCGACTCGCGTTGGAGCGCAGTTCCTTCATTGGTGACCTACCGACATGGATACGGCAGTGACGCTTAAACTGCCTACCTTCTGGGAGGCTCACGCGGCTGTTTGGTTCGCTCAGGCGGACTCTCAGTTCGCCCTGCAAGGCATCACCGCGGACGACACCCGCTTCCACCATGTTGTGGCGGCGCTCGGCTCGGTTTGGCAGCCACTCGCTTTTTTCAGCCGGCAACTCCGGCCGAACGAGTTAAACTACAGCACGTTCGACCGCGAGCTGCTCGGGCTATTCCTGGCCGTTCGCCATTTCCGACACCTTCTGGAGGGCCGCCCGTTCACGGCTTTCGTCGACCACAAGCCGTTGGTCTACGCAATGGCTAAGGTCACGGAGCCGTGGTCGGCCCGCCAGCAGCGCCACCTCTCCGCCGTGTCGGAGTTCACCACGGACATCCAGCACGTCGCCGGCAAAGACAACGCCGTGGCCGACTGCCTTTCGCGGGCCAGCGCGAACGCGGTCCACCTCGGCGTGGACTTCACGCTCATGGCGGCCGACCAGACCACCGACGCCTCGGTGCAGGCACTCCGCGTGGCGGACACGGGCCTCCGCCTGGCCGACATCCCCTTCGCGGGCACCGTCCTGCTCTGCGACGTCTCCCAGGGCCAGCCTCGCCCCATCGTGCCCGTTTCCTGGCAGCGCCGCATCTTCGCCTCCATCCACGGCCTTTCTCACCCGGGCCGGAAAGCTTCTCAGAAGCTGGTGTCGGCGCGTTTCGTCTGGCACGGCCTTCGACGAAACATCCGCGACTGGGCCAACGCCTGCACGGCTTGCCAGCGAGCCAAGGTCCACCGCCACACCCAGGCCCCGCTGGCACCTTTCGCCGTGCCTGAACGGCGTTTCGACCACGTCCACGTGGACCTGGTGGGTCCCCTGCCCCCCTCGCGGGGGTTCACCCACCTGCTCACCATGGTGGACAGGACCACCAGGTGGCCGGAGGCCGTGCCCCTCACCTCCACCACCACCGCCGACGTGGCGCAGGCGTTCATCGCCACCTGGGTCGCGCGCTTCGGCGCACCAGCGGACATCTCGTCCGACTGCGGCCCACAGTTCACGTCTGAGCTTTGGGGCGCGGTCGCCCGTTCGTTGGGGGTCACGCTGCACCGCACCACGGCCTACCACCCCCAAGCCAATGGGTTGTGCGAGCGGTTTCACCGCTCCATGAAGGCCGCACTCATGGCCGGCCTTCAGGACGACGGTTGGGCCGACCGGCTGCCGTGGGTCCTTTTGGGCCTTCGCACGGCCCCCAAGGAAGACCTCCAGGCATCCGCCGCCGAGCTCGTCTATGGCCAGCCACTCCGCGTCCCGGGCGAATTCGTGCCTGACGCTACCAGTCCCTGGTCCGCCGCTCGCCAGCGCTCAGACCTCCAGGAGGCCGCCCGACGATTTGCCCCCGTGCCGACGTCCCGCCACGGTGGCCCCCAGTCCTACGTCCCCCCGGCGCTTCGCACAGCGGAGTACGTCTTTGTGCGTCATGACGCACACCGGGGGCCACTCCGGCCGCTGTACGACGGGCCCTTCCGGGTCCTGCGACGGGGCGACAAGTCTTTCATCGTCGACTTCGGCGGCCGGCCGGACCGGATTTCTGTGGACCGCCTCAAACCGGCGCACATGGACGTCGACCGACCACCACGGTTGGCCCTTCCTCCGCGGCGAGGCCGCCCCCCGTCCACAGTTCCCCCCGCTCGACCACCCACCACCACGTCAGACCCCTCCCCACGACCCTCCAGGGGTCGCTTCGGCCGGGTCATCCGGACCCCCCTTAAATTGACCCTGCCGGTGCAGGTCGATTCTGGAGGGGCGTGTGTAGCGGTTACCGCTGGATGTACATAATCGCCTTGCACCGGCCAGAACACGGCCAGACGCGCCTCTCCCGGGCATGCCCGGACTCACTGTTCCCGGGCACGCCCGAACCTCCCGGGCACGCCCGGTCTCGTCTTTCCCGGGCATGCCCGCTCTCGCCTTTCCAGGGCTCGCCCAGAGCGTCCGGGCATGCCCGCTATCGCCTTTCCAGGGCTCGCCCAGAGCGTCCGGGCATGCCCGCTATCGCCTTTCCAGTGTTCGCCCAGAGCGCCCGGGCACGCCCAGCCTCGACTTGCCAGGCCGCAGCCAAACACGCCCGGGCAGGTCCAGACTCGCCTTTCCAAGGCTCGCCCTTGATACCCGGGCATGCCCCGTATAGCTTTTGCCGGGCAAACTTCCCGACATAAATGTGTATATATATTGTTGCCCGAAAAACGGGCTTGTCAGAATACCTGAGCTGTTTTGTTTCAATAAAGCAACTCGGACGAATTCCGTCTTTGGTCGCGTCAATTCTTTCGACTCGCGTTGGAGCGCAGTTCCTTCAATGTAATAGACTCCAGGTAAAACGGTGGTAAAACGTACAATTAATTTAATTATATGACTTTAAACATTTTAAACCTTTATTTAAATGGAATTATATACTTGAATACTGCAGAACACAAATCGCCTTCGTAATACTTCCAAGAACCATGCTGTAATATATCGATATAAAGCATGAGAGGGCGTGGCATGTGAGAGGGACAGTATCGGGATGAAGAAGCCTCTGCCAATATGGCTATGAAAGTAAACTTCCGGAATAAAAAAATGGTATTTAAAATTGAAGTATATACCTACCTCAGTTCTATGAACTCTCTCGTTTGACAAGTACCATCACATATTTATATAGATAGCGGCTCTCAAAATGCTGCATTTTTTTGTTGTTGTTGCATCATCTTAATGCATGTTGTATTACAAATGTTGCAATTTTTTGTTGTTGTTGCATCATCCTCATGCATGTTGCATTACAAATGTTGCAATTTTTTGTTGTTGTTGCATCATCCTCATGCATGTTGCATTACAAATGTTGCAATTTTTTGTTGTTGTTGCATCATCCTCATGCATGTTGCATTACAAATGTTGCAATTTTTTGTTGTTGTTGCATCATCTTAATGCATGTTGTATTACAAATGTTGCAATTTTTTGTTGTTGTTGCATCATCCTCATGCATGTTGCATTACAAATGTTGCAATTTTTTGTTGTTGTTGCATCATCCTCATGCATGTTGCATTACAAATGTTGCAATTTTTTGTTGTTGTTGCATCATCCTCATGCATGTTGCATTACAAATGTTGCAATTTTTTGTTGTTGTTGCATCATCCTCATGCATGTTGCATTACAAATGTTGCAATTTTTTGTTGTTGTTGCATCATCCTCATGCATGTTGCATTACAAATGTTGCAATTTTTTGTTGTTGTTGCATCATCCTCATGCATGTTGCATTACAAATGTTGCAATTTTGCAGCTCAATCAAATTTGAAAAATAGCTCTTCTTGTTATTTTGATTGCTGACGTCAGACCTCGTGTATTCCTTGTCATAAGATTGCTTCAGCAGCACCTCATCTTGAAGGTGGATGATATTTTGCAGTAGTGTTGACCTTTGGGTAACCTGAATAAATATCTACTTGTGAACCAAACTTTAACCTTGTGGTAAGTGGGCTTTCCAGTTTTGTAACAGTCTTGTGCTTTGAGTTCATTTATCAATTAGTTACCTGAATTGAGTCCCAAATGGTAAATGGATGATGCCTTTACCATTGTAAGCAGGGTAACCATGTAATAACAGGTTTCCTGTACTTTATTCTTATTTAGAGGGGTTAAAACATTCCCATGAGCTTTGCAATACCCTGAGTTATAAACAAACAAGCTGTGCAAGGTGGTGTTGCTTGTGCTTGCCTGTGGATGTTAACGATCCCCCACATGGTTGGCCACACTGGAAAATACAGTCAGTCCAAGTTGGATGGAAGAACATCATGTCCTTGTGCTTGTGAGGTTGTTAACAATAATTCGAGCTATATGTCCGTCTGTTTGTCTGGTGAAAATATATTGTGAAATACATGTTAACGCTCCTCAACCATAAACTGGCATTTGCAGACAAACAGACAGACATACAAACACAGCCAGACAGACAAAGACAGACAAAAAGACAGGCAAAAAGACAGACAAAAAGACAGAGAAATAGACAGAGAAATAGACAGACAAACAGTCAGACAGACAGACAAAAAGACAGGCAAAAGACAGTCAAAAAGACAAAGAAATAGACAGACAAATAGACAAACAGACAGCCAGACAGACAGCCAAACAAACAGGCAGCCAGACAAACAGACATCTAAACAAAGACAAACAGACAGCCAAACAACAGACAAACACAGACAGACAGACAAATAGACAAATAGACAGACAAACAGACAGACAAGACAGACAGAAGTAAACCAATTGTTTAACCCTGCTTTTCGCTATGCGTGCATGTATTGAATGTTAAACATACTTAATCAACTCATGAATTTGAAGAATTATTCTGAATATAGTCACGAGTCTCTGAGTCTAATTTTGTCTAGTGTAGGTGATGTGTCCAGAGCCTCTTTGTGTCCCTGCCGAAACCACTGGCTGATGATGTAGGAGACCCATGTTAAAATCCCAGCATACCCCATCCCATGTTTGTTATGCTCATACATCACAAGTTATGTTATAAACCTTAGATCATTGTTTAAAAAAAAACTTTTACGGTCCGTTGAATTTTGGGTAACCTCTCATGTGAAGTGACATTTCAATGAATATCTGGTGTCGTGTTTCTTACCATCACATTCCTTCCATTATGATGAGATTGTGTGGCGGATTTTCACACTGAGGCATTGTCAATTTTTCTCACATCTAGAGTCATCTAGGTGTGTGTGTGTGTCATCTAGGTGTGTGTTCCACATCTGTTAAATTTCTACACCAGGTTTAATTGATGGTCCTACACCGATATCGTAGTGACCATTCATGAGACATTGTAAGCCAGAACCCAGAATCTGTCTACCAAAAACATTTGATGCCTTCTGTGACAGAATATGAACAGTAAATTAAATTAATTATAATATTGATACACACACATACATATATATAAATATATATATATCTGTGCAGCGTCTGTCCTGTCCTGTGTTGTCCTGTGTTGTCACTGAACTACTTTCTCAAACTTTTGTGAAATTGTACCAAACTTCTGGAATGCACATATCTCTCCCGTCGGTATGTCCTAAGGGTATTTTCTTTGAAAAATTTTCCAATTATTTTTTTTTTTTTTTTGGAATTCTTTTGGGGGAATTTTTTTTTTTCAACTTCAATTGTTTATAAAATGTGATATCACGTATATTACAAATACATTTGTGCAAAATAATTGTTTGAATTATGATTGGTTTAAACCATGACAAAACGGCTACTCGGATACAGTCATTTATCTATATATCGACACATCTGGGCAGTGTCTGTGTTGTCACTTAACGACTCCCTCAAACTTTTGTTTCCGTGGTTGTGAAGTGTTTTTAATAACGTTGTGGTGGTTTTGAATCACGTGGTGGTGAGGTATTTTGAATTATGTGGTGGTGAGGTGTTTTTAAATGATGTGGTGGTGAGGTGTTTTAATATCACATGGTGGGAGGTGTTTTTAAATCACATGGTGGTGAGGTGTTTTGAATTACGTGGTGGTGAGGTATTTATAATTACGTGGTGGTGAGGTGTTTTTAATTAGGTGGTGGTGAGGTGTTTTGAATTAGTTGGTGATGAGGTGTTTTGAATTATGTGGTGGTGAGGTGTTTTGAATTACTTGGTGGTGAGGTGTTTTTAAATGACGTGGTGGTGAGGTGTTTTGAATTACGTGGTGGTGAGGTGTAATCGTCCCAAACTTCCAGTCTGCACCTACCCCTCCCCTATGTGTGTGCTGAGGGGTTCTTTCTTGAAAAAAAAACATTCAACCTAAATCTTCAACCTAAATTGCCTATAAAAATGTAATATCACAAACACAACAAATACATTTGTGCAAAGCAATTGTTTGTATTATGATTGGTGAAAATCATGACAACACAACCACTCAGGTACAGTCATTAATTAGCCTCAGCTAAAATAAGCCCGTTCCTCAGTATCGATGCGCGAGCCGAGCCAAGCTAGTATATATATATATATATATATATATATACACACGGTATCTATATTATAAAAGGAGCCGTGTCTGTCTGTTTGTCTGTCGTGTTATAACTTGAGAACAGAATAACGGATTTCAATAAATCCAATTCTGGTGGATTCAGGCAACTCCCGGAAGGTTTGTGATGCAAAATATATATATATACTAGCCGAAACCCGTGGAACATCCACGGAAGGGAGGATGTGGTGTATGGATAGAGTGTACCATTATGGATGGCATAGGGGATTTGCTTGTCCGAGTAAGAGTTAGGAAGAAAGATCAATTTTCACTTGTGCAAAAATGCTACTCACAATTACATCGCCTGTGCGTCGGCCTGTGATTGAACCAGAGAGTTGGCCTGTGAGTCAACTTCCTTTCCAATGTCTGCAAGAATTGAAATACTGATTGTGAATGTGTAAAATTATATGAAAGAGGAACATGCATATCAATAGACGATGCCATCGAAAAGGAGAGCAGCTGTCAATAGAAAAGGGTGTCTGACTTATCAATTTGACATTATTGCACAGGAAATGACAAACAAAGAAACAGTTCATTTCCATTGGGTAATATTACGATGAGAGATCAGCCGATACCTTTATTATGTCCATCAGCATCCATGGCACTTGGGGAAAAAAAGAAGAAAAAAAACGTGGCATCAGCCAGCCGCAGCCAACTATCACGTACCGTCTCGAAGTCAATGCCATCCTTTTATCTCTTCGTATACAAGTACAACTCACTGATCGCAACGTCACTCCATTTAACTTTATTAAAATGACGATAAAGATGTGAAACCCGTGGAACATCCACGGAAGGGATATCGTTCGTCTGTTTTCAGCTCGTTATCTTTAAGCTTCCTTACGTCTCGCCACCTGCTACACCTCTCTGAGTTACGAGGATTTATGCAACGCACCCCGAGTATCGCAACGTCACTCCATTTAACTTTATTAAAATGACGATAAAGACGTTTCCTTATATATCCTAATTTAAAATGTTCAAGGGAATAAAAAGACCATTTGGTTCACACCACCCATCACACCACTCGACTGTCCAATCAGCGGACGGCTCGCATCGCCTTCGCCCAGCAGACGCCAATACGATGGTGTCGTAAGATGGCGTCGTATCGGCCGATAATCGGATGCTTATGGGTCCCAAAGTCGGCGAATTCAGATTTTTTGAGTATGGCTGTACGTGATAAACAAAGAGCGCGGTTCGTAGATGGAAAATGCATTAGTGCCGTGGGCATCGGGTCACTGGGTGCGGCGTAAAAGGGATAACAAAGTCGAGTCCTTACGGTATTATTATATAGATTTTTTACAAAGGTCGTTTTGTGCGTATGGAACATGGGACGTGTGGAATCTGAAAACACGAACGCGCAACGCTGGTTATCCCCACACAGAGGGCAGGATCCCCCCTTGCCTCCCCCCAAGCAAGTCCTCTCCCTCCCACAGATCTCCTGATGCCCATGTTCTCTGCTGTTGTACTTGTGTGCTTCCCTCTCTCTCCCCATCTTGTCTCAAGCTCCCTTTATTATATGTTTTTTATGTGTCCGTTTTTTTTTTGTGTGATTAATGTTAGCTCTTACATGAGCCTCGATCTTGTATACAAAAAAAAAAAAAAATCTCCCAGGAATCCTTTTTTGTTCTTGCCCCATAGATTAGCCATTACAGCAAAGATTGCTGTTTCCGTCGGCGAAGCGACGGGTCTTATATTCTAGTATATATGAAAGCAAGTCCGTCTATTTGTTTGTTTGTTCCTTATATGTCTCCAAACCCCTGGGCCAATTTCCCCAAAATTTACTGTACTGCGTTATTTTCACATGCTCAAGGTCAACGTCACAATGAAAACTAGAAATTATTTATCAAATTTATGTAATAACGAGAAATACCATTTGCGTTGGTTTATCAGCGCCATAAGTTGAGCGCCCCCTTTGGTGGAGAGAAGGAAAGTTTGATGCTCTGTGAGGAATCAAAACAATTACATGATGGAAATATTTGTTTTTGTACACAACACAAACAACAACATGCATTTTAAGGCTATTTTCCCTGCTAGAGCGGGGGTTAGCCTTGCGGTCCCCATGACAATCTTCTCCATTTTGCCCTATTTTCTGCATCTCTCTGTGTTAACACCCTTGCCCGCATTTCTTCTTCCACCATCTTTAGCCAAGTCTTTCTCGGTCTTCCCCGTCCTCTACTTCGTTCTACATTCATTTCCATCACTCTTCTCAACCAGTCACTTTCATCCTTCCTCAACACATGACCAAACCATCTCAACCTGTTCCTCTTCACAGCATCAATCACAGGCTCTATTCCCATCATCTTTCACAATTCATCATTTGTCTTCCTCTCTCTCAACGATACTCCACACATCCACCGAACCATTCGCATTTCCACCCTTTCCAGCCTTCGTTGCTGCTCTACGTGCATTACCCATGTCTCACTCCCATAAATCATAACACTTCTCACACATGCAGCATACACCTTTCCCTTCAGCTTCAACGACACTCCCCTCATCATCAGCACGCTACTCAGTTCCCGAAACTTCTTCCATGCACATCTCACTCTAGCAACCGTTGCCGAGTCTGATCCACCTTCTCCATTCAGCACGTCTCCGAGGGAGCAAAATGTTTTCACACCTTCCAGCTTCACGCCGTCTCCAAGATACAACTCAACATTTCCTCCATCTGCAGCTCACTCTGTGTACACCTTACATTTGAATGTAGCTGCCACACTGGTTAATGACCCTCTCAGACCACTACATTTTTGATGAACCCACTCAGCGCACATTGTACATTGAATGGAGTTCACTCCGACACCCTTCCTGCACACAGCACGCGGCCACTTCCCAGTTCTTTCCACCTCACCACATGCTTTCCCACTTGCCATTACCTTCGTCTTTCCGATATTCACCTTCAGACCTTTTGTCTCCATACATTTCTTCCACTTGTTCATCTTTTCCTTCAGTCCATCCATACTTTCCGCAATCAACACCAGATCATCTGCATACAACAACTCCCATGGTAAACCCTCCTTTACGTTTTGAGCCAGCACCTCCATCACAGCTACAAATAGTGGTGGACTTAGTACCGACCCTTGATGCACTCCCACCTTCACCTCAAACTCACCACTGTTCCCGTCCTTCGTCCTTACAGCTGTGCACGCTCTTTTGTACATTGCCATCACTACTCTGATCAACCATTCCTCCACTCCTAACTTCCTCAATGCCCATGTCAATACTTTGCATGGAACCTTATCGAATGCTTTCTCCAGATCAACAAACCCAAGAAACAACTTCTTCCTCTTCTCCATGTACTTCTCCTGCAACTGCCTCACAATAAAAAGCGCATCTGTCGTTCCTCTTCCTGGCATAAATCCAAACTGCATTTCGTCAATCTTCACTTTATTCCTAATCCTCCTCTCCAACACCCTTTCCAATACCTTCATTCCATGCTCCAATAACTTTATCGCTCGATACGAGCCACAGACCAGAGGGTCACCTTTCCCCTTGTATAGAGGGACGAGGGTACTCATTTCCCAATCCACTGGAATGTGGCCTTCTTTCACCACCAGATTACAGATCTCTGTCATTCTCTTCACACCCCAACTTCCTGCTGCCTTCAACATATGTCCCACAACTCCCGTCGGCCCTCCCACTTTTCTACTATTCATTGCTTTTATCGCTTCCTCAACTTCCTTCTCAGTTATCTTCTCTGCCGGTCCTAAAACTGGGTTACACTCGATGTTGCCATCACATTCATTCTCCACATTCAACAGCATTTCCATATGTCTCTCCCATCTTCCTTTAATTCCATCTGGGTCCACAAAGATTTGTCCCACTTCATCCTTCAAGCAACTCAGCCCCATCACATCACACCTCTCTTTCGCTATCTGCTTTGCAATCTTGAATACTGCTCTCTGACCCTCTTCCGAATCCAAATGTTCTCCGAACATTTTCCTACATGCCTCCTGCGCCTTTGATACCTCTTTCTTTGCAGCCTTCTTGGCTGCCTTATAACTTTCATGCTCTGCTTTTTCTGCCCCCGCACCCTTCGCCTTCTGCCACTCCTTGAACTTCTTCCTCTTCTCGTCAATCCTCTTTCCAACTTCATCACCCCATCACCATGTTTCCAAGTGCCTCGGTGGTCCTTTTGTCCATCCACATACCTCACCAACGGCTCCCAACAGACTATCTTTCATTGACATCCAACCACTTTCAAGCTCAACCACATCATCCTCTACCCAACTCAGCCTCTTTTTTAATGCCTCCCTCACTGTCACCTCTTTCAACCTCCACACCTTCATTCTCGGTTCGTACTTCACCCACCGAGATCTCCTCGCACCTTTCACCCTTATGTCGCAGACAACCAAGTGGTGCTGTGAAACAGCCTCCTCCCCCAGGATCACCTTTGTGTCCCCGAGGTGTCCCCTATCTCGCCTACGCACCATCAGGTAGTCAATGGTTGTCGTCAACCCACCAGACATGTATGTAAAAAGCTTATTATCCTCTTTCTGGAACTGAGTATTACAAATCAACAAATCAGCTCCATCAGCAAACTCCAAAATCCTTTCACCTTCTCCATTTCTCACACCATATCCATAACCCCCATGAACTCCCTCAAAACTGTCCATAGTCCTTCCCACATGTCCATTTAGGTCTCTTCCTACCACAACAACTTCCTCATCTTTCATATTTTCCATCAGCTTCTCTATCGCACACCAGAACTTGTCCTTCTCTTCATCGCTCCGACCAACCTGCGGAGCATATCCCGAGATGACGTTCACCAATAGCTTTCCAATCATCATTTTCACCATCATCAACCTTTCACTCACTCTAGTCACACTCACCACACTGTCTACAAACTCCTCAGAAAACAGGACACCAACACCATTCACGCCCTCCGGGCACCCTTGCCAAACAAACTTGTATTTCTGTCCCTGCCTACTCTTCACCATTCTCACACCACTTCCCTTCCATCTCGTCTCCTGCACACAACATATGTCCACTCTTCTTCTGACCAATACTTCCACCACTTCTCCTGATCTCCCTGTCATTGCCCCTACATTCCATGTCCCAAACCTCAGAAACCGATCTCCACTTCGGGCATCAGACGTTTCGTCTTCATAAATAGAGTGATTTCCCCCCTTGCTTCGATCGGGTTCCCCACCTGGAGTTTTGACGAGAGGTGGTGGGGTCCCCCACGGGGTACTTCGGGCTGTACCCTGCCCATATGTAGTTGTAATTGTCATGGTTCTCTTTTTGAGGCAATGTTTTTCTGGCCGGATGCCCTTCCTGACACCAGGAAATTTTTGTATGTTTTGTTTTTGTATGTAGAATGGAAATTAATATGCAAAGGGTCCTCAGTCTCCCTGGGACTACACCAAGTCTAATGAGTGGTCGCACGATCCTGTACTACCTTAAACAAGGACATTGGGGCATCATTCATTATTGTCGAGCAGTCGAGTCTCGTATTGCAATTATTTAATTAATAATTACATTTTTGTTACAAGTGTAAACAACAATCTTCTTGAACAACTATTGGAGTTGTACCCCCCCCCCCCCCCCTCCAATGCAAGTTGGGGCCAAATCTTCCCTATTCTTCCCTGCTGCCAAAATTTGCCAGGGCAGCACAGTCAGAGTGCCGATTGATCCCCATGGACTATCCCTTTCCCACTTGTCCCTCCCTCCCTCCTTCCTTCCTTCCTTCCTTCCTTCTCTCTCTCTCTCTCTCCTTCTAACTCTCTCTCTCTCCTTCTAACTCTCTCTCTAACTCTCTCTCTGACTCTCTCTCTCTCTCTATAACTCTCCTTCTAACGTTCTCTCTAACTCTGCCGTGGCCCTGACTTCATGAAGGCAGGGGTACACGTAAACCATCCTGGTCCTGGATGTGGGGGATCTCTGGGTCGTTCCTGCAAGATCGATCAGCTGTCTCCGTCCCACGGGCTTGTTTGAGAGAACTGTCTGGGGTTATACAACAACAACAATCTTCTTGATTAATATATACACATGCATGCGGATGGAAGGGAGGAACTTAAAATGGCATCAAGCATGGAGGAAGAGGCAGAGATGTCAGGATTCACAGGTCAAAGGGAGAGGGTTGATAAATCAAAAGTTGGAAGAGCGTCCAACCCCCGAAACGTCGGCTTCTCCTTACTTCCCACGATGGTTAGCATACCTCAATCAACATCCTGTTGATTTATCCCATAGAGCTGATTATCTTACTCGCAAGAAATATATATATATATATATTTAAATAGTTTTCTAAATATATTTTAGCAATGACTTTAATTTGTCAATACCCTTGTAGTAAAAAATGGCTTCTTTATGGTATGCATTAATGGTGGCTAACTTTTCTTGTGCATTTCTTTGATCATGCAGTTTTTCTTTAAAACAGGAAGACACAAAACTAAGAGATGGGGTCACGAAAGACCCTGAAGATGAATGGAATGCAGAATGGGGACTGGACGGGGAACAAAGTATCTCTGGATGAAGGACCTCATGATGGGACACTCAACTCTGACAGCAGGTGAGCGATTTAGCAGCAAATCCAAATCCAAATCACTTGACTCAAGCCCTTAACTTGAAATCTTCTTGAAATCTCCTTCTTGAAATCCTCTTGAAATCTTTTTGACTTGAAAACTTGAAATCAAGCTCATGCAGTGATTGATGACTCACCAATCTAAACCTTGAGGTTTATGTAACAGCTGGTAAGTGAGTGAAATCGATCGTTTTACATGATAAACAAGAAAGAGCAAACAGAGATTGCAGATCCTCGCCAGGATGTGTTTGTGTGGTGTATTCTGTGTGGTGTTTATTAGCTACTGTGTTTGTGTAGTATATTGGTGACGTAGATTTATCTCAATCCAATATGGCTGCCAAACCACGTGACCAATGACATCATCAATTTAATTCCCCTGCACAATATTTGTATAGATCATGCTCAATAAATTTCAAACTGATCGGATCAAGCGTTCAACTTGTCTAATTATGACGTCATAATGAAGGCACCGATGACATAATCATGAATACATGTTGTTCCCCACCATGGAGAGTACTTGACAATGAGCCATGTTTCATTTTTTTCCATGGAGCCGTTTCAGATATATAGTGGTGCAAAGTTTTTCGTTTTTTCCAAGATGACGCCCATACCACGTGATCTATGATGTCATAATTACCATTAAAAATTCTACAGGAAGTGGCGCTCCTACAGTGAAAATTTCTTGGCAATCGGACCAACGGTTGCAGAGAAAAAAATACTCACATTCTGTGCAGACAAACAGACAGACAGACAAACATACAGACAGACAAACAAACAAACGGACCCAAATGCAATACACACCTCTGGCGAGGTTAATGAATCCATGTTTTTCTTCCATCCCTCATGGCAGGTACACTTTGTGCCTCATTCGCAAGCAATTGGCAGAGGAAACCTCTCCCATGTTCAATGGTGGCCTTGCATCTCGCTCGATCAGCGAGAACACGGATGTGAAGTTTACATGCACCATAACCGGTGAGCTACACTCATCTCTCACCACACTCACTGATAGGTGTTATGTGTGATAAAGTGAGATAATCTTGATAAATCTAGTATTCGATTGGCTGTCATTCATCACGTGACCTTTGAAACTTAATTGAATCCAAGGGCGATTTTGCATTTTGCTCAGTTTTATACATTATCACATTTTACACAGGAAGTGCCACATTCCTTTGTTTAAATATTTCAAAAGAGTTTATTTTTAAAGTCGACTGGCATGGGTAAGACCGACATGGGTAAGACATGGTAATTTAGCCTGCCAGTGCTGCTTCTTCTCTTCATGCTCAGCATTTAGAGGATAGAGCATTGACAAACCCCGTGGGTTGGCACTCTATTGGGAGGGAATGTTCTCCTTAAATCTGCGGGGACTCAGTGTGTTCCGTAAATTAAATTCCCCCAAGGTCAATGGCCGTGTACGTCTGACATCAAATCCTGAGTTGTCTGGCATCGAAACCATCTCCTCCATGAGCCTGAGAAACTGCATAAATAATTAATTTGACAAATTGACACTTGGCTTAAATTCCCACAGGACACCCGGAACCAGAGGTTTTGTGGTACAGGGACGATGAACAATTAGACCGACTGTGCGGTCTGCCCAAGTACGAGATACGTAAAGAAGGAAAGGTGCATTTTCTCAAACTCTACAGGTATGCTGGGTTCTCTGCAATGTATTTCTAAAATAAATAAAATTTTCTTTTAATATTACATTCTTTGTACAACTACTCAGTTGGGATGTTGCCACTAACCTGTTGTCTTTCATTCACAAAACATTGCACGTGTTAATTGTTTTCATTCTGTGCAAATGTTTTATCAACTCCAAATTGATATTATTCCTTGCTTGTTTCTTTGGTTTTCTTCTTCTTCTTCTTTTTTGCAATAATATTCTTTTCTTTTTGCACTTTTTTTGTCTGTTCTCCTTTTTTTTTCCCAAAAAAAAAATTTTGTTGTGTATATCTATCATCGAAAATCCTACGAAAAGAGTGCCATACATAAACATTTCACTCCCACTAATCCACTGGCATTGGCTCTGATTTACTGCCTGTTCTCATGGCAAATTTGCCATGTTTATGAAATTAACAGCCAAACAGAGGGTACATTCAGTACCAGTGAATATGCCCATAACTGGTGGACGTTAGAGATCTTTCGGTGTCCTTCATGAAGAATGGGCGAACTATCACCGGCACCCTGAACAAATTACAAATTCTTGCACTCTCAGTTTAAAGTTGTTAGTCAGTGGGTTACCTGTCCAGGATTGTTACCCGAGCCAAAGAAACTGCTTCAGCAGAACCAACATGTATAGAGCATGGTATTGTTATGAATTTGGGGTAGGGGGGAATATCTAGATCCAGGTAGATCTGCATAGATAGGTGTCCGGCTGTCGTGATAGGGAACCTCACCTGTAATAAGTTCTGTGTTTAGCCCGGTTTGTCGGATCAAATGTATACCTGTGATCATACAAGGATGTTCGTGTGTTAAATAGTTCTAGGGACTAAGATAATTCCCCTGTGTGTCAGACCTGGTGATCATTCCTTTTAGACTAGGAATATTATCTGAAAAGGGCCCAGAAATCACATGAGGGGTAACTGTTTGTTACAAGCTGGCACCCATGCTAGGATTGAACCATGACACCTCCTGAGCAATATTAGCCTGGATGACACTTGATATTTTGATTTGGGACCTCACAGTGGGTTATTTTGTGAAAAAGGTCAATCGCGAAATATCTGATTTTCTCGAAAATACAAAAATGTCAATAAAATGACCAATAATTCAGTTACAAACTTATTTCTGGTGTCAAAATGAGCAGAATAACAATACATATTGTAAAAATATTGGTTTATACGATAATATCGGGAAATTTTACAAAGAATGGCAAAAAATACAAAAAAATGCCGAATAATTATTTCGGTTTCACCGTAAACATATAACAAAAATTGCAATAACTTCACAAATAAACATCCCATGCATATGTTTTAGGTATCAAAATCATTCATTATTATTCCCTCACATAACAGTAACAGACAATTGGTTTACAACTGTGAATAAGACTGATTAATTACAACAAACATAACCCACCCCCCTAGTGAAACTTAAGATTCGCTGACTGGTAATATTTGTAAGAACATGATATTGATGTCATATAAACAAGTAACCATGGACTGAAAATGCTGCTAATTGCATATGTGCAAGTTTACATGTACATGAAATGAAATAAAAGAATGTCGTGTTTAAGTCACTCAGAGTCCGTTTCAATTGCCACACTGTATGGGTTGTGACACACTCCGTTATTACAGGTACACGCAGCTATGCACTTCAAGTTCTTGGCCCTACAAGAGCATCTGGCAGTTGCACAATTTTTGCACTTGCAGCAGACTATGTCTGTGAACTCGTTTGGCAGAGGATCGTCCACACTGACGTGTGGGTGTAGTCTCCTCGTAGCATTCTTGTACCATCCACTTCCAATGGGCGACTCGATTTCAGGGATTGGTACATCTGCCTGGTACCACACCTGAGCCTGGTGGTGTGCGCGTTTGATGTGTTGCTCAAGACATTTTCGAGTTGGCGGAAGCTTTTCTTGGTCTTTGGTGCCCTTTTGAAACATGCGGTATCGCACATCGTTGATGTTAGTTTCGTCCGAAGCTGGTGAGTAAATGCGGCAGAAGAACTCTTCCACACTCCGTATGGTGGATTCTGACAGTGTGCCACGTCCGAGGTCATTAAGCAATGCTCCGTGTTGCTGGAATACCTTCCATGTCGTCTTTTTCCCGTGTCCACTTGGTTGACTGACTGTGTCACATCCTGTAACCGCATGGTACGCCAGGATGTTACGCTGCATGGTCGGTGTCAACTGTATGTCCTGCACAGCCACATAACGCCGTTGCTGCCTTGTGCCAGCTCTCATCCAGAGCTCTCCACTTAATTGTCCCGCGAAGTGTGTGAGCAGTACCAATACGTCGGTGTCCCTGCACGAGACTATGATCCGTTCGTATCCATCCATATAGGCCGCCTTGGCATGCACTATTATACGTGTATCAGCCTCCTCGTGAGATGATTGCAGCTGTTCAACATCAGACCCCAGTGACGATGCTACTTTGGTTTCTTCCTCAAACCCACCTGCAGTGATCGACTCACAAGTGGGTCGGCTCTTTTTTGCCTCCAACATCATTTGATCGCTGAGAAAGTTGGTCAGATTTGCCTTGTTTTCTGGTAAGTCCATGAACTGCTTCCAGTTGGCAGGGAGTGGAATCTCTCTGCTGTCGATCTTGCGCTGGATAGAATGTACTCGTCCCTCTCTCCTTTCCCGGGTCCCAGACTTGATTGATGTCATACGATATCGATCAAAAACCACATCGACTCTTGAGCAGTGCCGATTGAAATGACTGAACACTGATGCATTGAAGACATCAGCCAGATCTCCAAATGACTTTGCCCCCGTTGGTTTTCCAATGGCTTGTACCAATGCCTGACCATCTATGATAAAACATGTCTTAAGCGAAGACACTGGCAGGACCTCGACAGTTACTCCACCCTCCAAGATCTTCCCGAGCGCAGCTTTATTCGTAGGACGTAGGCTTCCTGCCATGTCTGCCAATGAGAGTGGTACCGGTGTTAGTTCATGACTCAGAATACTTTTAAGGTCTATATCACGTCCGGAGTCCTGTGCCACAAGAAGCCGCTGGAACAGAAGCCTGTCTGCTTTGATGGTTTGACGCTTTTGACTAGCATCCTTCATCTTTTCTAGTGTGTACATTGTCGTCAGTGTAGGACTCTGTGACTGTTTCAATTTTACATGAAAGCCGACGTCTTGTTTGCAAATCCGTGATTCCACAAATTCTTTGATCTTTGATTCTCCATGGGTTTCAGCGGTCAGTAAAGCGTCCTTGATGTTTTCAGGGGCAACATCCATTGTCATCAGACAGGTCAACTCGTCGCCTAAGTTGCTCTCACTGTCAAATATTTGGAATCGTGAGAACTGTTCCTGTAGCTTTTGAACATCTTCTCTGTCCCTCTTTATTCTTGCTGGACCGACATCTTTGTACGCAGATGGTGCATACTCTGTGTCATCGATTGCCATGCCAAACATTGAAGTGGTCTCGTCAACAATTCGGCTTCGCTCGTTGTATGTCAGGCACCATTTGTCCCTTGCACTGTCTGTTCGAGTTATTCCTATCAGACCACCAGCGACTTTCCCGACTTTGTTAACGTGCTCCAGTGCAAGATCAGTGCTAATTTGGTTGAAGCTCTGGCGTGTTGATTTCACAACAAAGTCACCATCCATGAATTGTTGGTAGACGCCTCGATGTGAACTGTCTAGTTGACTTATATCAGCACCATATATCACTCCCCAGCGTGTGTAGTTTGTGTGGTCGTAGTGAGCAAACCAAGGCAGCATGGCCATAAATGCTGACTTATGCATCTGCCAGTCTCCGGTTCGTTCTGCACGTATGAACTGCAGCAAGACCAATACCATTTTCATGTAGTGTCTCCAATAGAGACCTGTTGGAGATAAGGTTTTGTCATACTGCTCCAGGAGTTCAAGGAGATGCGCATCCTTCACTGCTTCCTCCAGTTTACCCAATGCTTCAGATGGGTTACTCGTTTGTTCAAGATCCCCAAGTCCATCCAAAGATTGTGCTACTTCTTCCGACAGTTGTTGTAGTTCTTGTTCTCCGACCCCTTGATCTTGTGCCCATGCGAGGAAATGTGGCCACATGATCTGCCAGAGTGCCTCCACTGTCAGCTTGTGGGCTCTGGTCGTGCGGTTGGATGATTCCGCCATCATGTTGTTTTGGGCTGTGTTCTCGCCATACACCAAACTTTCGGACCATATCTGTTGAAGGCCAGAATCTGCATAGTGTTGCCCAATGGCTCTCATGAAGTTCTTGGCTATGTGGAAACCCCCCAGATGCAGAAAGAGAGTTTTACATGTGTCATGATTCTCCCACTGCAGTTCCTTTGCCTTCGCATACAGTTGTTCATCCAGCGTCAATACAGTGGACTGGCCAGGGTTCAGCTCCTGTGTGATTCGTAAGCAACGAAGTATAACTGTCCACAAGGTGTCCCTCTCATGTGCCGGAGCATTGATGATAGGTAAGTAACCCACGGTTGTTGTTTCTTGTGTATCATTGATGACGCATTGATTGAAACCTGTCCATGCTGGAACTGATTGATTTGGACTGCTGTAATGTCGGACAAGAAGCCACGAAAGGTCTTTGATGTTTGCTCTCTTTTTCATGTCTGGGTCTGGTGTGTAGCTATTAGTCTTCACTTCTGTGTCAAATCGTGGCTGGGCACGTGCACCGCAGTCTGGTGCAGGCATAAGCTGCTGTAGCTCCGCTGGTACCTTGAGTGACCTTGCTTGTCCCATTTGCAGTGCTTGTTCACTGTGGTGTTGTGACGCCCCTCTCTGGAAAGCAATCACCTGCGTTGCGTGGAATGTTCCCTTCCCATCGAGGGTTTCTTCTATAATATCGATATTATCAGCAGAAAATTGGAGAAACCGGCCTTCGACAAGGTTTGGTGGGACAGGAAACTGATCCTTTTTCGTTGAGTTGTCCAGTACGTGCTGCGCTAGTGTGGTATCTACACGTTGAACTTGACTGTAACTGATGCAGTGTCCGGCCTTGTGAAATATGTTCACCAGGTCCTTGGAACGAGTTGCTTGGTGAAGGGTCATTCCTAGCCCAACATGCTTTGGTGTCAGCGCTTTCCCTTTGGAGACGGCATGTACAACATCTTGGGCTATTAGTCAGGTTCACTATGTTAACAAATATAATTTCGTTCAAAATTTTGGTAGATTAGCAAAACGATACATTTTTGGAATATTCAGAGCATGAGGAATCCAAAAATTAATGTTTACATTTGCGTAAACACCTTTGCGAAAATGACACTCAGGACAGTGATGAAGATAGTCAGGTTCACTATGTTAACAAATATAATTTCTTTCAAAATTTTGGGATTAGCAAACCTGTACAGTTTTGGAATCTTCAGAGCATGGAGAATCTGAAAATCAATGTTGGCATTTGCACAGACACCTGCATGGCCGCCATTTTGGATTTTGAAAATGGCCGCCATAAAATACATATTTTGTGCGATCTCGGCTTCTAGTCAACCTAGAGACTGAATTAAATATGCTAATCCTATGTTTTCTGGGTCAAGGAATCCAATAAAGGCCTCAAAATAGTGCTCAGGATTATAGAAAAGCAACAAACAAAGGTAATTGAAAACCATTGTCTTTATATTTGTGATATAACTGTATTACATAATACATGATATTGCAAGTCCTTTGAAGTTATAGGTTGTTATAGGAAGTTATAGGTAGTATCAGATTGAATTATAAGTCCTATACACAGGATCTACGAGGTCTATACCGTTCAGGAATATGCTTTTACAGATCTTCATCACTGTCCTGAGTGTCATTTTCGCAAAGGTGTCTACGCAAATGTAAACATTAATTTTTGGATTCCTCATGCTCTGAATATTCCAAAAATGTATAGTTTTGCTAATCTACCAAAATGTTGAACGAAAAAACATCGTGAACCTGACTATATACTGAGAGATAACATCCTTGTTGTGTCATCAACTTCTGTTTCTCCTGGCTCGCCTGTCAGAAGTACACTGAGTAACATGAAGAGACTCTCGGGAATAATTTTAGCTGCGTTGTCTGCGTTGACAGAGGAACAGTGTTTATAAGAGGGCGAGTCTCGTATATCTGCTCTTATACGTAGAGCTGTGTGGTGTAATGCTAAGACCTGCTCCATATACTGATCTACAAATTGACTTGCACGCAAACCATGCTCGTAGCCTTCAGAGGTTGTATCATCTATTGTATCTGTTGTCTCTTTCAAGGCCTGTACAACAATTCGCGCTGGTACGGTGGGGAACAACAATTGTGCTTTTTGTGGGTCAAGTTGCGGAACGAAGTCGATTTCTCCTTTAAGGAGATCTTGTAGTTTGTACTTGAAATGTGTCCTGTGTTGCTTGTAACTTCCAGCATCAACCTGACATTCAGCCATCAATTCAGAGTATCGTTCCCACACATCTAATAGGCTGTATATTTCTCCCTTGGTGATGCCAATAGAAATCTCATGTGCGACAGTTTTCAGACAAATCTCCCTAGGGTTTGGCTGCATCATTGGATCATGCTCACGGCCAGCTTTTCGTGTGAAGTTGACATAACATTTGAGATGGTACCGTACATCTCCAGCTACGAGGTCGTTCACACAAGCCAATCTGCAGCTCAAGAGAGGGTCAGTCTGAGCGGCTAGGAGCAGCTTTTTAGAGAATGACAGGGATGCTGCAAGTCGGGTCTTGTCTTTGGACGTTTGCTGGCAGAAAACACACAGGTCCGTGTTCAATGCCTTGGCCTTGCTTCGCAGTACCTGAGAGGCTTGGTCGCCTGCGTTGGTCGAAGCACCCACCTCTGCACAGGAGGTCTTAGTTAAAAAAAAAAAATTCAATCTACTGAGATGCATAGCACTTGTGAAAGTGCCATAACAGTCTTTGTGATAAACAAATTCAGTGTCATCAGATACAGATTGAAAACTTGCAGCTTCCAATCTCTCCACTACGTCCCACCTTGCATAGTCTTGGTATTTTTTGCGCTCACTCAGTGCATGCTGCACTCTCTCCAGTCCGTTGCTTCCAAGCTTTCTAGTTGGTTTGTTAGACTGTTTCTGACATATAAAGCAAATGTTCCAATTAGTTGTAGTGTCCACGCTTCTTTTTCTCGGCTGTATGTGTGCTGCTGGTTCCATGACGCCACTGCTGATCAGCACCTGTTCAAAAGAAAAATACGTTAGATCTAGAAGCTAAAACCGACACCATTTTGATAAGCCAAGATTATTTAACATGATTAACAAAACAAACAACTTTTGGCAACATTAGATATATATTATATCACAAACTGGTTAGTGGTTATGGTACAAATATGTACGGATTATGTATATTTAATTGATATTATATTTGTATAGATATTCATTACGATTTGAAAATGAATAAACAAGAAATATGTAATGAAAAAAGCAAAGCAAATCGTACGCTGTGGTGGGAATGTAACGATCGTTAAACCATGGTACAGCCGACTGTTGCAACAACATTTATGGGGAGTGGGTTATGTTTGTTGTAATTAATCAGTCTTATTCACAGTTGTAAACCAATTGTCTGTTACTGTTATGTGAGGGAATAATAATGAATGATTTTGATACATAAAACATATGCATGGGATGTTTATTTGTGAAGTTATTGCAATTTTTCTTATATGTTTATGGTGAAACCGAAATAATTATTCGGCATTTTTTTGTATTTTTTGCCATTCTTTGTAAAATTTCCCGATATTATAGTATAAACCAATATTTTTACAATGTGTATTGTTATTCTGCTCATTTTGACACCAAAAATAAGTTTGTAACTGAATTATTGGTCATTTTATTGACATTTTTGTATTTTCGAGAAAATCAGATATTTCGCGATTGACCTTTTTCACAAAATAGCCCACTGTGAGGTCCCAAATCAAAATATCAAGTGTCATCCAGGCTAATATTGCTCAGGAGGTGTCATGGTTCAATCCTAGCATGGGTGACAGCTTGTAACAAACAGTTACCCCTCATGTAATTTTTTGAGATTATATTCCTAGTCTATTTGTCCCATATGGCAACACACTCTTATGGACACTTAGATAGGCCCTTAGTGCACCACATTGTTTAATCCCCCCCCTTACAATGACTGACGATAAAACATACCGGAAAGACAAGCAGGAGGCGATATGTGTCCTCCAACGGCGCCATGGAGGACACATATCGAGCTCAGGCAGGCTGAGAGCCACGCTCAGAGGGGCTCGTGATTGACAGGTGAGAAAGGTAAAGGAGCAACACACTGATTGGCCACCAACCGATGAGACCACGGCCAATCAGTGCAGACGCCGCAAACATTTGGCCAGTCGGTGTGGAGGGCGCGAAGGAGGATGCAACAAGCGACACGCTGGTTGGTGGAGATGCCCGGATGACGTCAGAGCTGGCCGGACAAAACAGTTGGAGCGGCAGACATTTTCCCTTCTCGTTCCTGGTTCCGTCCTGCCCGGAGCTCTTCCCTTTGTCAGCTCTTCCCTTTGCCTCTTGCTTCCCTTGACTATCCCTTCGTGTTTGACCTGTTCTTGCCTTTGAACTTTGGTGGAGAGACCAGCGCCAATGATTCTCTTCTCCTGCGTTTGCATACGAACGATGAGCGAGGCTTGCGGTTGGAGTGCTGACGAGCGATCGCGCGGGCACGCCGTGGGGTGTTCGCGCCAATGCCCGAGCGGTTCGTGCCAACCGGAGCCATGTCCGGACGCAGGCTTGGGGCCTGGATGACAGAGACAGATAAGAAGCACCACATTCCACAACACGACGAGACAACTATTTTATTAATTCATTCCTGTGTTGTGTATCTGAAGTCTGGTGTGGGGACGTCCCAATTTAGAATTTAGTTTCTTCCGTCACGTTTACTTGTTCTCGGGTCCATAATAAATATTCCTTTTGTACATTTTACATCTGTTTTTGGTTGATTTAGTAATTGATTTCAGGTTTTTTTTTTTGGTTTTTGTTGTTGTTTTTTTGTATACAAGATTGAGGCTCGTGAAAGAGCTAACATTAATCACACAAAAAGTCAAACCGACACAAACCAACACATAAAAGGCACTGAGCAACAAAAAAAGGTTCAAGACGCCTGCGGCCGTGAAGGTAAGTCGGCATAGTTCACCCCGGCTCATGTATTGGTCCGCCATCAATTGGGATAAACGCCTCCATTAAAGCTCGTTTTTGCCATCCGCTATTCCCGGTCTTAACCGAGGGTTAATCGCGCGACAGTATACAAGAAAAAGAAGAAGAAGAGGAGAAGAAAAGGAGGAAGAAGCAGATTTCCCTGCCAAAGTATGTTATTAAATTACCAGGAATGGTTCTCTCGACAGGAAATTGAACACTGGTTGTAGTAGGAAAAGGTGTCTAGTGTATGTATATATATATATATATATATATATATATATATATATATATATATATATATATGTATATATATATATATATATATACGTATATATATATATATTCAGAAAAGTATTCAGACCCCTTAACTTTTTTCACATTTTGTTATGTTGCAGCATCATGCTGAAATCGTTTAAATTCATTTTTTCCCCTCATCACTCTACACTCAACACTCCATAATGACAAAGAGAAAACAGGATTTTAGAAAGTATTGCAAATTTTTTTAAAAAAAAAACTGAAATATCACATTTACATAAGTATTCATACCCTTTGCTATGCCACTTGAAATTTAACTCAGGTGCCTCCCATTTCTCTTGATCATCTTTGAGATGTTTCTACACCTTGATTGGAGTCCACCTGTGGTAAATTCAATTGATTGGACATGATTTGGAAAGGCACACACCTGTCTATATCAGGTCTCACAACTGACAATGCATATCAGAGCAAAAACCAAGCCATGAGGTCGAAGGAACTGCCTACAGAGCTCAGAGACAGGATTGTGTCGAGGCACAGATTTGGGGAAGCCTACAAAAAAATTCTGCTGCATTGAAGGTTCCCAAGAACACAGTGGCCTCCATAATTCATAAATGGAAGAAGTTTGGAACAACCAGGACTCTTCCTAGAGCTGACCGTCCAGCGAAACTGAGCAATCGGGGGAGAAGGGCCTTGGTAATAGAGGTGACCAAGAACCCAATGGTCACTCTGGCTGAGCTACAGAGATTCTGTGTGGAGATGGGAGAAACTTCCAGAAGGACAACCATCACTGCAACACTCCACCGATCTGGGCTTTATGGCAGAGTGGCCAGACGGAAGCCTCTCCTCAATGAAAGACACATGAAAGTCCGCTTGGAGTTTGCAAAAAAGCACCTAAAGGACTCTCAGACTGCGAAAAAAAAGATTTTGTGGGCTTTGATATATTAAATCCAAGGTTGATTACAAATGCCTGCGCCTCTTCTGAGAGACTTTAGGATATCCTTTGGTTTAAGCCTTGATATCTCAAAAGCCTTTGCCAGAGTTTGGCATCAGGGTCTGATATCCAAGCTTCCCTCTTTCGACTTTCCTTCTTCACTCTACTCTCTCATATTGAGTTTTCTCTCCGACCGCTCTATCTCTGCTGTTGATAAGGAAGGAAGGATAAGTTGAACCATTAACAATTATGGTGTCCCTCAGGGTTCCATCCTGTCTCCAACACGCTTTCTTATTTTTATGAATGACCTTCTTTCTTCTACAAATAACCAAATACACTCATATGCTGATTACTTGACATTACATTCCTCCATGTTTTTCCCATCTGCTCCATCCTCCCTCACTCGATGTACATCTCATTTAATCACAGCCAACTCTTTATATTTGGATTTGGACAAGATTTCCCAGTGGGGCAAATGTAATCAAGTTTAGTTTAATGCTTTAAAAACTCAATTTCTTCCCATCTCTCTCTGTAAAACTCCTCTCAACTCTCTAATCTCCTTTTAAAGCTCCACAATTATACCATGTGATTCAATAAACCTACTAGGTATTACCCTAACATCAATTTTTGCTGGAATCCTCACATTACACAAATAGCTAAGTCTAGCTCAAATAAACTAGGAGTCCTATTCAGAGGTCGAAGATTCTTCTTCTCTCAACAGTTGCTTCAACTCTATATAAAGGATTGATTCGTCCTTGTATAGAGTACGTCTCTCACATACTTACTGGACATAGAGGTTCTAGCTCCATATACTTACTGGACAGAATTGAATTCAAAGTAATCTGACTTATCAACTCTCCCAATCTGACTTCAAAACTCGACCTGCTCAAATTACGCCGCAAAGTTGGCTATCTTTATCTTTTCTACAGATATTACTTCGGTTTCTGTTCCTGAGAACTTACTGCTTTTATACCTCCGCCATTAGAGAGACCACAGAATACTCGACAAGCCACTACATCGCAAGATTATTGTGTGGCCATTGGGAACTCAAGGGTGGGCTGTTATGATGTTTGTTTCTTCCCCTCCACTGCCAATCTCTGGAACTCTTTACCATCCCATGTATTTCCAAACACTTACGACCTTCCCCTTTTCAAAAAGCAGATTTTTTACTTCCTCAAAACCTTGTACGACAATTATCTCTCTCTTCACTTTTCTCTTATATTTTTTATCGATGCAGCTCTTTTATTTAAGGCCTGTCTCGATAACGACTACACAGTCCGTGACTGGAGCCTTCAACATAAAAAAACCTGCCATTAAGGTATATTATGAAGTTCAGAAAACTTACACGTGCACACGTCCTTTTGACTACAATGCATACATGCATATTGAAATAGCAGCTTATTAGTGAATCACAATATATTATGATCAGTAAGTTAAATTGGTAAGTCATGATACCATTTTTGTAAAAAAAAATTCCCATCGTCAGTCAAATATAACTTTACATGATTCCTCATACTTGTTTTTCCCCTAATGCTTGCTCTATATGTTGATTATTACCAGCTGCATGGAAGAAGATGCCGCCATTTACCAAGTTTCAGCACGAAACCACAAGGGCATTGTGTCTTGCTCAGCTGTCCTTGAAGTGGGAACGATGACAGAGTACAAGATTCACCTACGCTGGTTTGATCGCATCAAACGTCGTGCTGAAGCACGGAAGCGTGAGCTGGGGAGCGCAATCCCACTCACAATTCCCCTACAAGTCGGTACTCACCGAATGGGAAAGGAAAACAAAATGGCAGTAATTTTGTCGGGTGCCATGACAGTCAGCCCAGAAATGCGAACCACTCGCAAGCGGCCTCCCCCAGAGCTACGACGCTCAGCAGTCTGGGGGCGTACAAGTACAACTGGAACTCCACAACCAAGCTTAAAAGAAAAGGAAAAAACATCGAGTACAAATGTTAATGGCAGGTTAGAAAGACCAAAGGTTGAAGAAAATGAAGGAATTGTTGAGATAAATGCTGGCTTTGTAGCAAAGCTAGAGCCAGCACATAAAAAGAAAATAAAATCTTGGCTCAACGGCGAGTCAAGTTCTGGACCAGAAATACAGACAGCTGGAGGTTATCTTAGACAGCTAGCTAGGTTGTCCCAACAGCAGGGAAGCCCAGCACCAGCTAATACCAGCATCAAGGATGGAGTGTGGGATAACAAGGAGAAAAGGAAGATGCAGGTGGAGACAGTGACGGAAAAGGATGAACCAGCATCAGGCAATGACCACTTGCACCAATCTGTAAACCAATTGTCTCAGCTCAAGAATCGTATGGATTTTCAACGGTTGAAGTCACCAGTTTACCCACAAACGAATGCAAACATGGATCAGACAGCAAAGCCAGCAGTACCTGCTCAACAAAAGAAGGGTGGTGGCAAAATAAGCAGCAAAGAAACAGTGCCTTCCCAAAATCAGCGTGTTGCACCACAGAGTGTTGGTTTGATTCGACGTCTTTCCTTGACTCCAGTTGTTCTACCTCAGGCTGAAGATGATAAAGAGGTAAAATCTAGTGAAATAAATGAAACGGAATCATTCGGTGGTCTTCTTAGTG
This sequence comes from Myxine glutinosa, assembly GCF_964187855.1. Classification (NCBI taxonomy): domain Eukaryota; kingdom Metazoa; phylum Chordata; class Myxini; order Myxiniformes; family Myxinidae; genus Myxine; species Myxine glutinosa. The sequence continues at coordinate 29,149,470 of NC_136262.1, read as the reverse complement.
ATTCCGCCTCTGATGTAGAAACACAGTCATTGGTAACAGCAGTTGAAGATTTAATGGGTACCGATAGTCTTCTGTCGTCGGATGATTTTGATACAGCGGATGAAGATGGTGCTAGTACATCAGATGAAGCATCAGCCTATTATTCATTTGGAGGTGACATTGATAGCTCAAGCAGCTCCCACCCATCATCTCCTGCTCTATGGGACATCCGTCACTTTCCTGTCCCTCCGTTTGCAATAATTCCTCAAACAAGCGCAAATCTTGCGCGAAGCATGTCGTCTGAATCTGCATCATCATACTACTCATTGTACCGCTACCCATTGGACAGCAGCTCTCCCCACTATCTATCGCTCTCGGCTGCCAGTGATGAATATTTTCAGACAATGGGGCAGATGGCAGTACCTACAGGGGCTGTCAGTTCAGATGATGAGGAACTGACAGCAACGGAAGGGTCAACAGAGACCCCTACGGAAGATGTGGACTATGAGATGGCAGCCAATACACAAAGGGTAGGTATTTTTGTTTACTCATTTATACCCCCCCCCCCTCCACTCCCTCTTTACCACCCCAACCACCCTCCTCCCCTCCCAGCTTCAACTTTTCTATCCATGCACTGGTTCTAACTATGAAAGTTGTTGTTGCCAGATAGAATGCAACTGCTACATATGATATACGTAGTGTGTTTGAAAAGTATCCGACCTTTATTTTTCGTGCGTAAAAAAAAAGAAGCTAGGGAGGCATTGATTGGTGCACGTATGTAGGCGATCCTAATGCACACGCGTGAATTTTTTCCCACCTGCAGAAGCTGTCATTCGACGGCAGACCGCCGATGAGTGAGGACATGTAAGTGAGCACCGTCGGATTTTCGTTTTTGACAAAATGACGGAAAAACTTGAACAACGCTACTGCATCAAATTTTGTGTTTTTTGGCCTCGGGGATGTTGGATGCTTCCATTGTGATGACTGCAACTTGGTTTCTGGGTCGTACCCATAAACCCAGGACTCATCGCCAGTGATCACTGTGTTGAGGAAGCTGGGATCGCTGTTCACAGTCTCCAGCATGTCCTGTGCGATCTCCAAACGGAGTTGCTTCTGCTCAGTCCTTAGCAGCTTTGGTACGAACTTCGCTGAGATTCTCCTGAAGCCCAAATCCTCCTTCATAATGGAATGAACGGTGTTGAATCTTGCGGATCGTTTCCACTTGGGAATCGCCAAGCTTTACACAAAATTTGATGCAGTAGCGTTGTTCAAGTTTTTCCGTCATTTTGTCAAAAACGAAAATCCGACGGCGCTCACTTACATGTCCTCACTCATCGGCGGTCTGCCGTCGAATGACAGCTTCTGCAGGTGGGAAAAAATTCACGCGTGTGCATTAGGATCGCCTACATACGTGCACCAATCAACGCCTCTCTAGCTTCTTTTTTTTTACGCACGAAAAATAAAGGTCGGATACTTTTTGAACACAGTAGTATGCAGGATACGAGACACGAGTCATGAGGGGCAAGATAAGAAAATAATTGAAAAATAAAAGGGAAGTGGAGAGGATACGAGAGAAAATGGAGTAGTTGTAGGTCAGTGCCATAGAATACTAGAATTGGCGAATTTGTCTTGAGGAAAACTATCGTGATTGGAGGATAGATGATCACATGATCGGAAGGTGCCATCTTGTTACCCATATTCGCCAAGCAATGCGCTAAATTGTGTGCATCTATGCGGACTCTCAATCATATTTTCATCTCGTCAATATTATAGTTTTTTTAAAATTTATTTTGAAGTCGGTTTCGGGGTGTAAAATATGCCATGATGTTCAGCATGGGGCAGTTCCAATCGATCAGACAGAGTAAGGAAGATACATCTTTCTCCTTGTGCTCCAGAAAGGAGGAAAATATGGTAAAGTAAAAGTTTAATGGAGAATGGAGAGCCAACAACAACTCGTTTCTGTGTGCGGTGAGTGAAGAATAATTCTGTTGCTGTTAAAACGAGCTAAGTATAGAATCAGGACAAATAAGAAGTAAATAACGTAAATGGTAATTGATAGAGAAAGGGGGGTTCCCTGTTACAGATTACATTTCTCTCAAGGCGGATCAATTACAATTTAAAGTATTTACTTCTTATTTGTTTTAACTTTTCTTTCTGTCCACACAGTTTGCTAATTTTGTGCTAAAATGATCAATTACACGTCAAATAGAATCAGGAGTTGCACCACGTGACATCCTATGTTATGATACTACCATCTTATATTGGGAAATCTGTTCTGTTGTGAATGTAATACAAGTTGTGATCCAAATAATAAAATAATCTGTATGTGCTGGCATGCATATGTCAAGTAATATTACATATTATTACATATATGGGACCACACAGAATCATCAATGGATCATACATTACGTGAATGAAAGCAATATTACTACTGTATAAACCATGAAACGTCACAAAATGTGACGTGTTATGGTGATGTTTTGTCTCGGTGAAGGCAAGCTGAGATATAAGAAACGTTGTCTGGGACTTGGCATGTCTGATGAATTCAAAGAGTTCATTATAAGTTATTAAAGCGCTAGGCTCATAGCAAAGGGTCTTGAGTCTAATGGGGATATTGAGGGTCTAAAGTATCTTAACGATATTGAGGGTCGAATTGTGTCTTGAGGGTCTAAAGTGTCTTGAGGGGCCAACAAGTCAAAGTGTCATCAGGGTCTTGAGGGGTAAATTGTCTTAACTATCTTGGGGGTCTAATGGGGTCTTGAGGCTCTAAGGTGTCTTAAGGATCTTAATGGTTTAAAGGGTCTAATGTGTCTTAAAGGTCTAAAGGGGGGTCTTTCAATAAGAGTCTAAAGTTAAAGCTCTAAAGGTCTAAGAGGTCTAAAATTTTTAGGGTCTGAAGATCTAAAGTCAAAGGTCTGTAAAGGTCTAAGGGATCTAAAAGGTATAAAGGTCTCAAAGGTACGTTCCAATAGTACACAATTAACGTTACATGCACGTAAACAGTTGGGTAACAATATGGCACCTATTGTTAAGTTCGTCAAACTCTAGTATTCGATGGCACTGGGTTAGGTAGGACAGGGACTTAAAGGGCAGAACTTTGGGAAGGAAAATGATAGGGGAAGAAGGGAATACGTAGGAATGGAAGGGGGTGATGAAAATTTCAACCATTTTGTTAGGGTTGTTAGGGTTAGGGTTGTTCGGGTTAGTTTATGGGTTTATGCAATATGTTTATGGCTTCTAAATGTGTTTTTTGCATGGTGTGAAAACAACATTTTTTTCAAAAAACTTTTCTTTTAAAAAGAAAATTAAAGAACTGTTTTGCCAAAATGTTTCTTTACAGGTATAAAACTCCATCCAAACTTTTTGAGTTTTTAGCTCTACAGTCACCAGTAAGTAAATAGTTCAAAATCAGTTCAGCAAAAGCATATATGTTGAGATGTTACATTTAATATTTGCACCCTTCCTTCCAATCCTGTTTATAATTCCATATTTCAAAGTTATATCAGAATTAGACCCTTTTAAATATTTCACAAGAACCTGCTTTTCCATAAATCTTGTCTGATTACCTTTAGCAGTGCTCACCCAATACCCATTATTCATCACACAGGTAGATTCAGCTTCACCTAACATGGAAATCCAAAGGCGGGATGCCTTCCGACAAGGAGGGCCTATTCCCGAGGATACTACCAAGAATTCTGGAACAGGCGATAAGTGTTCATATGCCTGCATCACATCACGAGTAGCTTCCCAAGAGGGCTTTGAAACTGCTGAATCAGATTTGGAGAGCGTCGCTTCTGAAGGGAGTTGGCTGAAACGAAGGACCAAGGTAGGTGGAGATCGCAAAAGTGAAAGTTCATGCTTGTCATCTCAAGAAAATGAGGAGATAGTGAATGTGAAAGGGATAAGTCAGCAGCGGACACGGAAGAATGCCAGAGAAAAACCTGTTCGTCTTGGAGTTCAGGTGATGGATCTGCCAGATCCTAAATTGGTGGCGGTCAGTTCCGACAGAACAAGTAAAAAACCAGTAGTCAATGGGCAAGCAAAACAGATAGAAGGCAGAGGTCAAGCATTACCAGAAGACAGTGGAACAGAAACTCCTGGCTTGACTTCGGAAGATTTGATGGAAACTGCAAGTGAAGGTGGAAGGCAGGAGGAAAAGACTGCTGTGGCTACAAGGAAGGATATCACAAAATCCATTGACCATGCAGTTCCAGTGACGATACCTTCATGGACTCAAAGGGTGGCAGACAAGCATATCGGTACGAAAGCAGATGAAATTGCTGAGAAAAGGTCCATGTTAAACAAAAACAACAAAGATACAGTGACCAAAAAAATGCAAACCCAAACAGACAAAAAAGGAGGAAGTAAAAAAGGCATCCATTCTACAACTGTCGGAAGGTTAGCAAGTATCTTTGGGGAAAAGAAGAGACAGCCAGAAATTAGAACCAAATGCAAAGCATCTCCCAGTGATGTTGCGGAAAAACCTGGCCTGAACAAAGGTTCCCCAGCCATTGACATCATTTCAGGCCAAGGCTTAAAGGCCCAACCAGTGACAAAGCCTTCACCCAGCAAGACAGGTGTCCAGGAACGATCAATTCAAAAGAAATCAGCAGAGCCAGTAAAAAACAGCAATCTAAAAAAGGGTGATCTGGAGGATGCTTGTATCCAAGAAATGCATCATGAGCAAGCGCAGCCTGTATCGGTGAAAGGACAGTTGGAAATGGCCTCGACGTTGGAAACTTTGCCCACGGATCATATGAAGATACTCAAGGATTTGCATCAAGATTCAGTGATTACTGCCCCAGAGTCTAAAATTGATGCTCATCTGTTGCTGACGACATCATTTGCTGACGACGCACCACAGCCTTTAACCTGTGATTTGACTTCATTTGTAAAAACAGAATCTGCTACGTTAACTCCACAACCTGTTACCTCAGTCTCAAAGACAACTCCACAACCAACTCTCGTACCTGATACAAACCTAACTGGTACCTATGATTCTGCCACAACAGTTACAGCTGTAGCTACTACCTCTGCCGCTAAAGTTGCTTCTGTGACAACTACGACCACCACAACAATGGCAGATAATTCAGAAACTGCCATTGATGCTACATTGGGAATCCCATCGGCAACTCCCCAAGAATTGGCTCTGGGAGCCAGACGGAAAGTCTATATTCCTCGTTCTCCTGGAGCCTCCCCGAAGGTCAGTCATGCATCTCAAGTGATTCGGCCTAATGAGGCTGATGTTAAATCACTATCCCAAGCGGTACCTACAGTGAGTTCAAGAAGGCCTGGAAGCAGGCTTTCATGGTCTTCATCCGATGACGAGGATGAACAAAAGAAAAGAGATGAACTCGGTAGGATGTTGCCCGGAAGGCGCAGAAGGACACAGAGCGATAGAGGCCATCGTCCTGGAGATGAATACCTATTTGAGGTCAAGGGTGAGTTTGTGTTTCCTGGAAGTTATTGTCTCATTGTAACAATGTTAAATAGTTCAGCCCTAGAAGCCATGATACACTATAGGTAGTCAATGAAAAGCTACATCTCCATCAATTTGCTCAGGTTGGTACTTTTATTGGTAGTTTGCTATGAGAAACTTTTAAAGATTTAGCTGGTGGTTCCTCAAAGCAAAACAAGTTTTAAAAATCTGAGATTTATCCGTTCAGAGATTCTTCTTCAATTTCACTTTCTATTGTTTGAATTTTAAAAAAGATATACACTTATAAATCATAATTGGAACTTGAACTTCATTTGTCCAAATCTGTAAGCCCAGATAAGTTTAACTTTCACTAGGACTACTCATATTAACAGCACAAGGTCTTTTGTTTTAGGTGTACATGATCTACAGGTTAGGGAAGAATTTCCTGGGAATCAAACAACAGTTTAAAACATCAGAACCAGAATTCGTTTCATGTGTTGGCGATAACTCATCTACTCTTCACGAAGGACAACATGGGATCTTTAACGTCCACCAACTGATTTTGGTGGACGGGACACCCAGTTGAGCGTACATCTGAGGGACGACACGCACATTGGCCATCCTGCCAACCCCCATAATATAATGACGATATAGTACGAAACATAATGTAACCAATTAAAAGTGCTAACCACAATTTAACCATAACGTGGTGCTAACTATAATGTAACCACAAAATGGTATTGGTCAGAAAATAACCACGATATAGTATATTGGCACACGTGGTTTCCGCAATTAGAAATTTGTTTCTGTGGCTGCGGACCACCTTTGGCTGACCCTGAATCATGCACGGATAAAACTGTTGATATGATGGATTATTTGCTTGTATGGATAGTGCGGCCCTGCTATACTGAAGCATTATCTAAACTTTAAAGTCATTATGTGATTTATTTTGTTGTTGTTAAAAGCAATTATGACATCACTCGTTTGTCTTGTTTTTTTAAACACTCCTTATTCAGCATTGATTCAGACTCAGAGTACAATCTCATCAAACATCAAGTCACAGAATCCACCATCTCCTAAGAAAATCAGGTCCCAAGTCCCACTCTCAACAAAGACCGACACCAGCCAGGTATCTGCATCACCAAAGATGAACAGAGTTCAGTCGCCAGTTTTTGGCCAGTTTTTGGCACCACCACGGCCGGATGCACTACTACCCTATACAACCGCATCGACCATTACAGGAGAACAGGTGGTTTCTGTAGAAGAAAAGGAGGAAGTAGAAAGGCCTCGAAAGATTGAAATCAAGCCTGATCCTTTCAAAGGTAAGACCTTTTTAAAATCTCTGCCATTGCAGGTGGACGGACGAAGGTTATGTTTTCACCCTTGTCTGTTTGTCTGCCTGAACAGGATATCTGAAAGCATTGTGGACGGATTCAGCCGAAATTTGATGGAAAGGTTGAGTGTGTGACAAGGACGAAATTAATCGATTTTGATGAAGATCCGGATACCAGAATTTTTTTTACATTTTAAAGTGATTCTTCACCATTGAGAGATTGGGCGAAAACGGATATAGTGTAGCATAACGTTTCAAAAAGTTGTTGATGAGTTATGGGCAAATCTAGGTGGATGACTTGGTTAGGTGCCCCAAACAAGCTGATTTGATTTTGGTTCAGGTCTGGATCCAGATCCAGCCTATCAGTGGGATATATAACGTAAACTGTTCAGGCTGGAAGAGGTATGTGCTCTACCGGGTGTCGTTCTAGTTAGCTACGGGCAGCTAGAGATGGGGTTTTGCAATCACGTGTGTGTGTGTGTGTGTGTGTGTGTGTGTGTGTGTGTGTGTGTGTGTGTTTTTAGGGATTAAAAAAAAAATATTCCTTAGGATTTTGTGATCAGCTATTTTATGGTATGGTTGCAGGTGAAATAATTAGGAATGTGAGAGAAACCACCCACAGCTCTGAACTTGTCAAAGATTAAAACAACTAGTCAGACGTATGTTAGCAGAGGGAGCTATAGTTGGCAGATTAAAACAAGTTTTCTTTAATCTATCTATAATTCCAGCAATCTCTGTGTGTCTGTGTGTCTGTGTGTCTGTGTGTCTGTGTGTTTGTCTGTGACCGCTGTTTCTCGACAACCACGGGTCCGATATACTTTAAACTTGCCAGGTATATTGCTGGGGACCCGAGGATGTGCCTTTTCAAGGTTTTAAATTAATCGGAGAAGTACTTACCGAGCTATGTCCAAAAAACGCTTCAACCAATCAGAGAGCAGCGAGCTATCACGTGTGCCGAACGTGGCGATCAGACTCTACCTCGGACGGCACATTTGACAGCGTATTCATTTATTTCACGTTGGAAAACTATGTTGCCGTTAAACTATGTTTTAAAACGAATTCAAACTGCGATTAAATTAAAACGATTCATCGTAACTGCGACGATTTGCGAACTTCCGGACAGTGAAGACTTCACTTCCGGCAGCCAATCACAGAACGCTTTGTTGCGTAGGCGTGGCCGATGTGAGCGCGTTACGAGCTGAGCCGATGGCTGATGATGCCGATGTGAGACGAGCGGAGCTGAGCGCGTTACGAGCTGACCGCCATTACGGTTCGTAATTCGTTTTCTTATGCGCATTATTTTTCCCAATTCAGTCAGAGCGAAGGGCGGAAGCGAAGAGCGTTGTTTTTTTTGTTTACGGGCGTACGGGCGGGGTAGAGCGTACGGGTAGCGTTTTTTTTTTTTTTTGGCAAGGAACGGGCACCCACGTACGGGCAATGCCCTAGTATCACAAAAGACACCAAATCGATTAGTAAAATACAATACAAATAGTAAAAATATTATTCATGAGATCTTTATGTTAATACAGTACAATATAATAATTAAATATACTACAAATCAATGTTGCTAGGAGACGGCAGCATGCAAAAAAACGTTATAATAATAATAATAATAATAATGCATTTATTTTATATAGCGCTTTTCAGGAAGCCCAAAGACGCTTTGACAGAGTGCAAAACATAATGCATAGCAAAACATAAAAACAATTGCAAAAAAAGAAGAATCAATAGGGAAATATTCAAAGCACAAAGGAGGGAGAAGGAGAGGAGATAGTCAGGGGTTAGATGCTGTGGGTTAAATGTTGAATGCAGTGTTGAACAGGTGGGTCTTGAGTGATGTTTTGAATGTGGTGAGTGAGGAGGAGTCTCTGATGGTGTGAGGTAGCGAGTTCCAGAGGGTGGGAGCAGCGATGGAGAAGGCCCTGTCCCCCCAGGATCTAAATTTGGTCCGGATGGGGGGGGTCAGGAGGTTGGTACCAGCAGAGCGGAGGTTGCGGGTGGGAGTGTGTCTGGAGAGGAGGTCAGCCAGGTAGGATGGGGCCAGGTTATGGAGGGCTTTGTAGGTCAAGAGGAGGATTTTGTACTGGATTCTCTGGGAGATGGGGAGCCAGTGAAGCTTGTAAAGGACGGGGGTGATGTGGTCACGGGTCCGGGAATGGGTGAGTAGACGGGCAGCGGAGTTCTGAATGTATTGGAGTTTATTGGTGATTGTTGAGGGTGAACCATAAAGGAGGCTATTGCAGTAGTCCAGACGGGAAGTGATGAAGGCGTGGATGAGGGTTTCTGCAGCCACGGAGGAGAGGGATGGACGGAGACGGGCGATGTTTTTCAGGTGAAAGAAGGCTGTCTTTGTGATCTGTTTAGTGTATTTGTCGAAGGAGAGGGTTTGGTCAAAGATGATGCCAAGATTCCGGATGTGAGGGGAGGTGGATACTGGGAAACCGTCGATGTTGAGGGCAAAGTTATGGGTGGACTTGGTGAGCGTTTTTGGGCCAATGATGATTATTTCAGATTTATCACAGTTAAGTTTGAGGAAGTTGATTTGAAGCCAGGATTTTATTTCAGTGATGCAGTTTGTCAGGATAGAGTGGGTGGCAGTGGAGATGGACTTGGTGGAGATGAAAAGCTGGATGTCATCGGCGAAGCAGTGGAATTGGAGACCATGACGGCGGATTAAGTGACCGAGGGGGGACAGGTAAAGGATGAAGAGGAGGGGGCCAAGAACTGAACCTTGGGGGACACCTTGGGGGAGGGGAGCAGTGGGGGATTTGCAGTTATTGATGGAGATGAACTGACGTCTGTCAGAGAGGTATGATTTAATCCAAGAGAGGGCAGTGCCGGTAATGTTAAAGGTGGTTTCAAGTCGGGTGAGGAGGATGGTGTGATCGATGGTGTCAAAGGCGGCGCTGAGGTCGAGGAGGATGAGAATGTTGAGGTTGCCAGCGTCAGAGGAGAGGAGAAGGTCGTTGGTGATTTTGAGGAGAGCAGTTTCAGTACTGTGGTTGGAGCGGAATCCGGATTGGAATGTTTCATACAGGTTATTGGCAGAGAGGTGATGTTTGAGTTGAGTGGCTACAGCGCGTTCCAAAACCTTTGACAGAAAGGGTAGGTTGGAGATGGGTCTGAAGTTATTTAGGGTGTCAGGGTTTAGTCCAGGTTTTTTCAGAATGGGGGTAACAGCAGCAATTTTGAGGGATGGTGGGACGATGCCTGTAGACAGGGAGGAGTTTATTGTTGCAATGATAAGTGGAGAGAGAGCAGGAAGGGAGGCCTTGACAAAGCTGGAGGGGATGGGGTCAAGTGTGCAGGTGGCAGTTTTCATTCCGATGAGGAGTTCAGAGAGGTCAGTAGGGGAGACTGGGTAGAATTGAGACAGGGGGTGGCAGGATAAGGGGGGGCAGGTGGTTTGAGGGGGAGCGGGTGCGGCGGTGGTCAAGCTGTTGTAGATGTTTTCAATTTTGCGTTGGAAGAATGAAAGGAAGGAGATGCAGTTGTCTATTGTGAATGACTGGGTGGTGGTGTTCAGGGGGCTGAGGAGTTTGTTTATTGTAGAGAAGAGTGCTTTTGGGTTTCCGGAGCCAGAGTGGATAATTTGAGAGTAGTAGGCGGAGCGGGCACGGGAGAGGGCATCTTTATAGTGTTGTATGTGGTCCTTGTAGGCCTGGGAGTGAACTGTGAGACCTGTTTTATTGCGGAGTCTTTCAAGTTGGCGAGCACGAGTTTTCATCAGGCGGAGTTCAGGGGTAAACCAGGGAGCAGAATGGGTGAAAGAAACGGTTTTGGTTTTTATAGGCGCAAGTTGGTCAAGGCAGGAGGAGAGAGTGTGGTTGTAGTAGTCAGTGAGGTCAGAAGGGGTGTGGAGGTCAACGAAGGGAGAAGTGGACATTTTTTCAGAGAGGGTCGATGAGAATGAGGTAGGTGAAAGAGCGTTTAGCTTACGGAAGTTGATAGTGCGATAATGCCTTGGTGCTGGGGTGGGGATGTTGATGGTCAGAGTGATGGCTAGGTGGTCAGAGAGAGTGAGGTCGGAGCCAGAGAGATGGTGCAAAATTAGTCCAGTAGAGCAGACAAGGTCCAAAATGTGACCACGGTTATGGGTAGGAAAGTTGACATGTTGAGTGAGGTTAAAGCAGGTGAGTAAATCAGTGAAGTCAGTGGTTAGCGTGGAGTCAGTGGAGTCCATGTGGATATTGAAATCACCAAGGAGGAGGATCGAGGGGGAGAGGGAACATAGCTGGGTCAGAAAGTAGGAGAAGTCAGACAGGAATGATGGGTGTGGTTTGGGAGGGCGGTAGACAACAGCCATGACTGACTGTGTGTGACCAGAGAGTTTAAAAGCCAAGTGTTCAAATGATGGAGCAGATGAGATGGAGATGAGGTTGGTCTTGATGTCTTGTCGGTGAATAACGGCAATTCCACCACCTCGGCCCTCCGAGCATGGTTTATTGATGTAAGAATATCCATTGGGTGTGGTGAGGTTGAGCGTGTAGTAGTCCAGTGGTTGTTGCCAGGTCTCAGTGAGACAGAGAAAGTCCAGTTTATTTTCCAGGATGTAGTCGTTCAGGATGAGGCATTTGTTGTTGAGGGACCGGGTATTGAACAGGGTGAGCTTGATGTTGTTTTGTACGGCGGGTATGAATCCAGGTGATTTGGCCAGGGTTCGCAGACAGGAGGTGCGATTTTGTGCGTTGTTGTGACCAGGTGTGTTGGGACGATGAGTGGGAGTGCGCTGAGCCGACCAGAGGATGGGGATGGAGTGACCTGATTGTAAATAAACAAACTTACGACCGGAGCCACGGTGAATGTACCTGGGTCGACGCAGGAGTCCATTCGATTTGATTGCAGAGATGCATGATGGGGTGGAGCGGGTTTTAAGCAGGAGAAGCCTTGCGGCGGAGTACCGCAGAGCCATGCCAGCAGGAGCGAAGGGACGAGCACGAGGCCAAGGGTGAGGAGGCGAAACAATCGTCACAACCCACGGGAGTGGGCCCGAGGAAACAGCGAAGGAGCTGAGCAGGTGAAGCCAGGAGCAGAGCCGGGACCATGCAGAGGGCAGACAGGAGCGAAGAGACGAGCACGAGGCCAAGGTTGAGGAGGCAAAGCGGCAAATGCAGTGGCAAACGACCGCCGCCGCTAATCAAGATCACGGCGGCAAACCGCCACCACCGCCGTTGCAAACAATGGGCACAACCCACGAGAGTGAGCCCGAGGAAACAGCGAAGGAGCCGAGCAGGTGAAGCCAGGAGCAGCAGAGCAGAGCCGGGACCGTGCAGAGGGCAGACTCAATGGCCAAAAATCCGCCACGACCACCAGGAAAGCAAGATACGGACAATGGTCCAGTCAGAGAAGCGGCGAGCAAGTGAGGCCAGCGTCCTCTCACAACCGGACCGGAAACGGAAATCAATAGGTGATATTATAGGTGATAGGTGATAGAACATTCGAAATACAGTTTGATCGAGAGGTAGGTGGTGTGGTCGCTGTTTGGTGGACATGGTTTATTTAAGGTAAGATGTGCATGATTTAATGATGTCATATTATGGAGTGTGTAAGGAAAGTTCTAAATATATGATAATACATTAAATCTAGCGAGTAAAGTTGGAATAAGTGATGTTGTATTGATGAGTTGACTGACTGCCTGGACGCAACTGAGGTTGTGGATCTATTGATGTGGATCCATGATCGAGGTTGTGAATCCACCGTTTGGAGAGGTCCTGGGCTGAAAGGATTGAAACCTCGAGGAAGAACGGTGCCCAGCTGATGATCCATGCAGTCGGGAAACTAGTCATTTGCTTACAGGTTAAGGTTCTTGCTTTTGGTAAAGGAACTATGTTTTGAGGTTTACAATTTAAATAAAGTTGAATATGGGATGTTGTGAAATCTTAATATAATTCACCAAATGTCCGTCTGTCCGTCCGTCCGTCTGTTCCCAGGTACCGCAAAAACGGCTGAACCGATCGCAACAAAATGTTGGGTGGGTAATCCTGGGACCCCCTGGAATAAAATAGGCTATATTGTTTTTCCAATTTCAGCTTTGGTCTCCAGCATTTTCAGGTTTGGACTCCCGCATAACGTTATTTTCCCGGGTACCACACAAATGGCTGCACCGATCGCAACATGACGAATGAAAACACACAGTTAAAAATAATGACCTCGGACAAAGACCTTTTATAAGGACTTGGGTTGAATCCCTGCTTGAGAGAATGCCAACCCCCTCCCCACCATCACGGTCGTCTCTCCAACTCAAAATCCCACGCAATATGCGGAAAGGACGACCCAAAACCAATTATCTACTTTTTGATTCGTATACAAACATCATTAAAAGTAAATAATGACCTCGGCCAAAGTTCAAACGACGTGAGTTTAATCTCTACATGAGAGTTCCACATAGCTATTGGGGCGGTGTATAAGCCGCCCCAATATAAGCCCGCAATATAAGCTGTCTCCATCGATCTTGCCAAGGCCGTAACACCTATCGGCTCAAAATCCTTTTAACTGTTGACTTGGTAGTTTTTACAATGAAGGAAACATTAACAATGTTGTTAAAAGTTAATTTTTTTATATTAATGCTATTTAATTTGTGATTGGAGTTATGCTGTTTCGAATAAAAAAGAGACATCGAGTTCAAGTGCATGACGACATGCCGTGATGGTTTCTACTTTCTAAATGTGAAATTCACAGATTGCCATATGCAGATTCGCCACGGTCCCACGATCGATGTTTCTACACGTGAACGTACCCATTTGTTTGCGAACGGGTACGTTTTTCACGGACATCCTTCACGAACTTGCTGTCCATGTCTGACGTGCGACTGAAGGTGCTACAGGAATGTGGAATTTATTGGTTTCATGCTTTAGCATTCATCGTTTCTGCATTGTCTGTTTGCTTCTGGCCTCCCACCCGTGCATAGCACGGGTACCTCACTAGTTAACATAATTTACATAAATCCTTTAAATTATTTATATTTAAGTTTAGGAACAACCAATACTGCACAATTAATTAAATGCATTTTAAAATAAGAATTCAATAAGAGAAATAAGAATTGAAAATCATAAGAGATAGAATTGTGAGGAACAAAATTTAAAAAACAAGATGTGTGTGTGTGTGTGTGTGTGTGTGTGTGTGTGTGTGTGTGTGTGTGTGTGTGTGTGTGTGTGTGTGTGTGTATATATGTGTGTGTGTGTGTTTGTATATGTGTGTGTATGTGTGTTTGTATATGTGTGTGTATGTGTGTATGTGTAAATGTGTATATGTGTGTGTGTATGTGTATGTGTGTGTGTGTGTGTGTGTGTGTGTTTGTATGTATGTGTATATATGTGCATAAATATGTGTGTGTATGTGTATATATTTATATCTATATATGTGTGTGTATATGTTTATGTGTGTGTGTGTGTGTGTGTGTGTGTGTGTGTTTTTGAATAAGAGAGAGACAGAATTGTGAGGAACAGAAATGGAAAAACAAGATGTGTGTGTCTCTCTGTCTGTCTGTCTATCTGTCCAGGCCGTAACGTTTTTACCATTCAAACTTTTGTCATCAAATTTTCAACAAAGTTTTATTATCAGAATACGAAAAAGACAAATTAATAATTTGTTTAAAAGGTCAAAGGTCAAGCGTATTATGACATCCTATTGATCTGAAATTTTAAGAATTTGCATATTGCAGTTATTTTAGATCCAGTTATTTTATCTGAGGCCTGTAGGCCATGGGCCAGATATGGTCCTCGTGCACCCCCCCCCCCCCCCCCACAACTCTACCACCCCATATATTTTTGAAGCACTCGGGTCCCCTCAACATGAGATCAACTGGTAACAGTAAATAAACTGGTTCTTACTATTCATTTTTCACACATATTTGATGGTACCCTTAAAATATATCTTTTCCGTGTCGTTATGTTCCCTGAGATGGCTGAAAGTGGTCTGAGTTATATAAGTTATATATCATCTGAAAGGTAATTATCTGCTGGTCATTATAAATGGCATATATTTTAGATTTAGTGTTACCATTGGCCTCAAAAATCAAGTCGAACAGCTGTACCCCATGTTTCGCTGTGCCAACGTAACACAGACTAAGATATTCGAACTTATATGTTCAATCCAGCCGCACTAGACTTTATTGACATTCACCACAACTTTCTGGACATTCTTCATAAAAATACCTTTCATTTGACACCAAATATGTCTTCTTACCAGTAAACATCTATCAGATATGACACTGTAAACAGACCGCAGGTGTGCCGACAATTGCCGCATATGCTTCTCAGATGATCCATGTGGTAACACTGTGTTAACTTTCAACACAATTAAATATGAATTGCTAAATTCACACACAATCACACCTTATTTGTTACAGTATAACAACATTGCTGCTTTCTAGCTGAGCAACATACAATGCTCTCAAGTCTGATAGTTTCACAACCTTGTGGCAATGTGACACCTCCTTATCTACAACATCACAAACTACTTCAAGAGCTTTCTTGTGAACTTCTTCTAGTTCTAGCTGATGCTAGATTCTAGCTGATGTTTTAGCTGATGCTAGATTCTAGCTGATGCTCTAGCTGATGCTAGATTCTAGCTGATGTTCTAGCTGATGCTAGATTCTAGCTGATGTTCTAGCTGATGCTAGATTCTAGCTGATGTTCTAGCTGATGCTAGATTCTAGCTGATGTTCTAGCTGATGCTAGATTCTAGCTGATGTTCTAGCTGATGCTAGATTCTAGCTGATGTTCAAGCTGATGCTAGATTCTAGCTGATGTTCTAGCTGATGCTAGATTCTAGCTGATGTTCAAGCTGATGCTAGATTCTAGCTGATGCTCTAGCTGATGCTAGATTCTTGCTGATGTTCTAGCTGATGCTAGATTCTAGCTGATGTTCTAGCTGATGCTAGATTCTAGCTGATGCTCTAGCTGATGCTAGATTCTTGCTGATGTTCTAGCTGATGCTCTAGCTGATGCTAGATTCTAGCTGATGCTAGATTCTAGCTGATGCTCTAGCTGATGCTAGATTCTAGCTGATGTTCTAGCTGATGCTCAAGCTGATGCTAGATTCTAGCTGATGTTTAGCTGATGCTAGATTCTAGCTGATGCTCGAGCTGATGCTAGATTCTAGCTGATGTTCTAGCTGATGTTCTAGCTGATGCTAGATTCTAGCTGATGTTCTAGCTGATGCTAGATTCTAGCTGATGCTCTAGCTGATGCTAGATTCTAGCTGATGTTCTAGCTGATGCTAGATTCTAGCTGATGTTCTAGCTGATGCTAGATTCTAGCTGATGTTCTAGCTGATGCTAGATTCTAGCTGATGTTCTAGCTGATGCTAGATTCTAGCTGATGTTCTAGCTGATGCTAGATTCTAGCTGATGTTCTAGCTGATGCTAGATTCTAGCTGATGTTCTAGCTGATGCTAGATTCTAGCTGATGTTCTAGCTGATGCTAGATTCTAGCTGATGTTCTAGCTGATGCTAGATTCTAGCTGATGTTCTAGCTGATGCTAGATTCTAGCTGATGTTCTAGCTGATGCTAGATTCTAGCTGATGTTCTAGCTGATGCTAGATTCTAGCTGATGTTCTAGCTGATGCTAGATTCTAGCTGATGTTCTAGCTGATGCTAGATTCTAGCTGATGTTCTAGCTGATGCTAGATTCTCGCTGATGTTCTCGCTGATGCTAGATTCTAGCTGATGTTCTAGCTGATGCTAGATTCTAGCTGATGTTCTAGCTGATGCTAGATTCTAGCTGATGTTTTAGCTGATGCTAGATTCTAGCTGATGTTCTAGCTGATGCTAGATTCTAGCTGATGTTCTAGCTGATGCTAGATTCTAGCTGATGTTCTAGCTGATGCTAGATTCTAGCTGATGCTCTAGCTGATGCTAGATTCTAGCTGATGCTCTAGCTGATGCTAGATTCTAGCTGATGTTCTAGCTGATGCTAGATTCTAGCTGATGTTCTAGCTGATGCTAGATTCTAGCTGATGCTCTAGCTGATGCTAGATTCTAGCTGATGTTCTAGCTGATGCTAGATTCTAGCTGATGTTCTAGCTGATGCTAGATTCTAGCTGATGTTCTAGCTGATGCTAGATTCTAGCTGATGTTCTAGCTGATGCTAGATTCTAGCTGATGTTCTAGCTGATGCTCTAGCTGATGCTAGATTCTAGCTGATGCTCTAGCTGATGTTCTAGCTGATGTTCTAGCTGATGTTCTAGCTGATGTTCTAGCTGATGCTCTAGCTGATGCTAGATTCTAGCTGATGCTCTAGCTGATGCTAGATTCTAGCTGATGTTCTAGCTGATGCTAGATTCTAGCTGATGCTCTAGCTGATGCTAGATTCTAGCTGATGTTCTAGCTGATGCTAGATTCTAGCTGATGCTCTAGCTGATGCTAGATTCTAGCTGATGTTCTAGCTGATGCTAGATTCTAGCTGATGTTCTAGCTGATGCTAGATTCTAACTGATGCTCTAGCTGATGCTAGATTCTAGCTGATGTTCTAGCTGATGCTAGATTCTAGCTGATGCTCTAGCTGATGCTAGATTCTAGCTGATGTTCTAGCTGATGCTAGATTCTAGCTGATGTTCTAGCTGATGCTAGATTCTAGCTGATGCTCTAGCTGATGCTAGATTCTAGCTGATGTTCTAGCTGATGCTAGATTCTAGCTGATGCTCTAGCTGATGCTAGATTC
This sequence comes from Myxine glutinosa, assembly GCF_964187855.1. Classification (NCBI taxonomy): domain Eukaryota; kingdom Metazoa; phylum Chordata; class Myxini; order Myxiniformes; family Myxinidae; genus Myxine; species Myxine glutinosa. The sequence continues at coordinate 29,132,077 of NC_136262.1, read as the reverse complement.
TAGCTGATGTTCTAGCTGATGCTAGATTCTAGCTGATGTTCTAGCTGATGCTAGATTCTAGCTGATGTTCTAGCTGATGCTAGATTCTAGCTGATGTTCTAGCTGATGCTAGATTCTAGCTGATGTTCTAGCTGATGCTAGATTCTAGCTGATGTTCTAGCTGATGCTAGATTCTAGCTGATGCTCTAGCTGATGCTAGATTCTAGCTGATGTTCTAGCTGATGCTAGATTCTAGCTGATGCTCTAGCTGATGCTAGATTCTTGCTGATGTTCTAGCTGATGCTCTAGCTGATGCTAGATTCTAGCTGATGCTAGATTCTAGCTGATGCTCTAGCTGATGCTAGATTCTAGCTGATGTTCTAGCTGATGCTCAAGCTGATGCTAGATTCTAGCTGATGTTTAGCTGATGCTAGATTCTAGCTGATGCTCGAGCTGATGCTAGATTCTAGCTGATGTTCTAGCTGATGTTCTAGCTGATGCTAGATTCTAGCTGATGTTCTCGCTGATGCTAGATTCTAGCTGATGTTCTAGCTGATGCTAGATTCTAGCTGATGTTCTAGCTGATGCTAGATTCTAGCTGATGCTCTAGCTGATGCTAGATTCTAGCTGATGTTCCAGCTGATGCTAGATTCTAGCTGATGCTCTAGCTGATGCTAGATTCTAGCTGATGTTCTAGCTGATGCTAGATTCTAGCTGATGTTCTAGCTGATGCTAGATTCTAGCTGATGTTCTAGCTGATGCTAGATTCTAGCTGATGTTCTAGCTGATGCTAGATTCTAGCTGATGCTAGATTCTAGCTGATGTTAGATTCTAGCTGATGTTCTAGCTGATGCTAGATTCTAGCTGATGTTCAAGCTGGTGCTAGATTCTAGCTGATGTTCTAGCTGATGCTAGATTCTAGCTGATGTTCTAGCTGATGCTAGATTCTAGCTGATGTTCTCACTGATGCTAGATTCTAGCTGATGTTCTAGCTGATGCTAGATTCTCACTGATGTTCTAGCTGATGCTAGATTCTAGATTCTAGCTGATGTTCTAGCTGATGCTAGATTCTAGCTGATGTTCTAGCTGATGCTAGATTCTAGCTGATGCTCTAGCTGATGCTAGATTCTAGCTGATGTTCTAGCTGATGCTCTAGCTGATGCTAGATTCAGCTTTGGTCTCCAGCTGAATCTAGATTGATGATGCTAGATTCTAGCTGATGTTCTAGCTGATGCTAGATTCTAGCTGATGTTCTAGCTGATGCTAGATTCTAGCTGATGTTCTAGCTGATGCTAGATTCTAGCTGATGTTTTCGCTGATGCTAGATTCTAGCTGATGCTCTAGCTGATGCTAGATTCTAGCTGATGTTCTAGCTGATGCTAGATTCTAGCTGATGTTCTAGCTGATGCTAGATTCTAGCTGATGTTTTAGCTGATGCTAGATTCTAGCTGATGCTCTAGCTGATGCTAGATTCTAGCTGATGTTCTAGCTGATGCTAGATTCTAGCTGATGCTCTAGCTGATGCTAGATTCTAGCTGATGTTTTAGCTGATGCTAGATTCTAGCTGATGCTCTCGCTGATGCGAGATTCTAGCTGATGTTTTAGCTGATGCTAGATTCTAACTGATGTTCTAGCTGATGCTAGATTCTAGCTGATGTTCTAGCTGATGCTAGATTCTAGCTGATGTTCTAGCTGATGCTAGATTCTAGCTGATGTTCTAGCTGATGCTAGATTCTAGCTGATGTTCTAGCTGATGCTAGATTCTAGCTGATGTTCTAGCTGATGCTAGATTCTAGCTGATGTTCTAGCTGATGCTAGATTCTAGCTGATGTTCTAGCTGATGCTAGATTCTCGCTGATGTTCTAGCTGATGCTAGATTCTAGCTGATGTTCTAGCTGATGCTAGATTCTAGCTGATGTTCTAGCTGATGCTAGATTCTAGCTGATGTTTTCGCTGATGCTAGATTCTAACTGATGCTCTAGCTGATGCTAGATTCTAGCTGATGTTCTAGCTGATGCTAGATTCTAGCTGATGCTCTAGCTGATGCTAGATTCTAGCTGATGTTCTAGCTGATGCTAGATTCTAGCTGATGTTCTAGCTGATGCTAGATTCTAGCTGATGCTCTAGCTGATGCTAGATTCTAGCTGATGTTCTAGCTGATGCTAGATTCTAGCTGATGCTCTAGCTGATGCTAGATTCTAGCTGATGTTCTAGCTGATGCTAGATTCTAGCTGATGTTCTAGCTGATGCTAGATTCTAGCTGATGTTCTAGCTGATGCTAGATTCTAGCTGATGTTCTAGCTGATGCTAGATTCTAGCTGATGTTCTAGCTGATGCTAGATTCTAGCTGATGTTCTAGCTGATGCTAGATTCTAGCTGATGCTCTAGCTGATGCTAGATTCTAGCTGATGTTCTAGCTGATGCTAGATTCTAGCTGATGCTCTAGCTGATGCTAGATTCTTGCTGATGTTCTAGCTGATGCTCTAGCTGATGCTAGATTCTAGCTGATGCTAGATTCTAGCTGATGCTCTAGCTGATGCTAGATTCTAGCTGATGTTCTAGCTGATGCTCAAGCTGATGCTAGATTCTAGCTGATGTTTAGCTGATGCTAGATTCTAGCTGATGCTCGAGCTGATGCTAGATTCTAGCTGATGTTCTAGCTGATGTTCTAGCTGATGCTAGATTCTAGCTGATGTTCTCGCTGATGCTAGATTCTAGCTGATGTTCTAGCTGATGCTAGATTCTAGCTGATGTTCTAGCTGATGCTAGATTCTAGCTGATGCTCTAGCTGATGCTAGATTCTAGCTGATGTTCCAGCTGATGCTAGATTCTAGCTGATGCTCTAGCTGATGCTAGATTCTAGCTGATGTTCTAGCTGATGCTAGATTCTAGCTGATGTTCTAGCTGATGCTAGATTCTAGCTGATGTTCTAGCTGATGCTAGATTCTAGCTGATGTTCTAGCTGATGCTAGATTCTAGCTGATGCTAGATTCTAGCTGATGTTAGATTCTAGCTGATGTTCTAGCTGATGCTAGATTCTAGCTGATGTTCAAGCTGGTGCTAGATTCTAGCTGATGTTCTAGCTGATGCTAGATTCTAGCTGATGTTCTAGCTGATGCTAGATTCTAGCTGATGTTCTCACTGATGCTAGATTCTAGCTGATGTTCTAGCTGATGCTAGATTCTCACTGATGTTCTAGCTGATGCTAGATTCTAGATTCTAGCTGATGTTCTAGCTGATGCTAGATTCTAGCTGATGTTCTAGCTGATGCTAGATTCTAGCTGATGCTCTAGCTGATGCTAGATTCTAGCTGATGTTCTAGCTGATGCTCTAGCTGATGCTAGATTCAGCTTTGGTCTCCAGCTGAATCTAGATTGATGATGCTAGATTCTAGCTGATGTTCTAGCTGATGCTAGATTCTAGCTGATGTTCTAGCTGATGCTAGATTCTAGCTGATGTTCTAGCTGATGCTAGATTCTAGCTGATGTTTTCGCTGATGCTAGATTCTAGCTGATGCTCTAGCTGATGCTAGATTCTAGCTGATGTTCTAGCTGATGCTAGATTCTAGCTGATGTGCTAGCTGATGCTAGATTCTAGCTGATGTTTTAGCTGATGCTAGATTCTAGCTGATGCTCTAGCTGATGCTAGATTCTAGCTGATGTTCTAGCTGATGCTAGATTCTAGCTGATGCTCTAGCTGATGCTAGATTCTAGCTGATGTTTTAGCTGATGCTAGATTCTAGCTGATGCTCTCGCTGATGCGAGATTCTAGCTGATGTTTTAGCTGATGCTAGATTCTAACTGATGTTCTAGCTGATGCTAGATTCTAGCTGATGTTCTAGCTGATGCTAGATTCTAGCTGATGTTCTAGCTGATGCTAGATTCTAGCTGATGTTCTAGCTGATGCTAGATTCTAGCTGGTGTTCTAGCTGATGCTAGATTCTAGCTGATGTTCTAGCTGATGCTAGATTCTAGCTGATGTTCTAGCTGATGCTAGATTCTAGCTGATGTTCTAGCTGATGCTAGATTCTAGCTGATGTTTTAGCTGATGCTAGATTCTAGCTGATGCTCTAGCTGATGCTAGATTCTAGCTGATGCTCTAGCTGATGCTAGATTCTAGCTGATGCTCTAGCTGATGCTAGATTCTAGCTGATGTTCTAGCTGATGTTCTAGCTGATGCTAGATTCTAGCTGATGCTCTAGCTGATGCTAGATTCTAGCTGATGTTCTAGCTGATGCTAGATTCTAGCTGATGTTCTAGCTGATGCTAGATTCTAGCTGATGTTCTAGCTGATGCTAGATTCTAGCTGATGTTCTAGCTGATGCTAGATTCTAGCTGATGTTCTAGCTGATGCTAGATTCTAGCTGATGTTCTAGCTGATGCTAGATTCTAGCTGATGCTCTAGCTGATGCTAGATTCTAGCTGATGTTCTAGCTGATGCTAGATTCTAGCTGATGCTCTAGCTGATGCTAGATTCTAGCTGATGTTCTAGCTGATGCTAGATTCTAGCTGATGTTCTAGCTGATGCTAGATTCTAGCTGATGTTCTAGCTGATGCTAGATTCTAGCTGATGTTCTAGCTGATGCTAGATTCTAGCTGATGTTCTAGCTGATGCTAGATTCTAGCTGATGTTCTAGCTGATGCTAGATTCTAGCTGATGTTCTAGCTGATGCTAGATTCTAGCTGATGTTCTAGCTGATGCTAGATTCTAGCTGATGTTGTAGCTGATGCTAGATTCTAGCTGATGTTCTAGCTGATGCTAGATTCTCGCTGATGCTCTAGCTGATGCTAGATTCTAGCTGATGTTCTAGCTGATGCTAGATTCTAGCTGATGTTCTAGCTGATGCTAGATTCTCGCTGATGTTCTAGCTGATGCTAGATTCTAGCTGATGTTCTAGCTGATGCTAGATTCTCGCTGATGCTCTAGCTGATGCTAGATTCTAGCTGATGTTCTAGCTGATGTTAGATTCTAGCTGATGTTCTAGCTGATGCTAGATTCTAGCTGATGTTCTAGCTGATGCTAGATTCTAGCTGATGTTCTAGCTGATGCTAGATTCTAGCTGATGTTCTAGCTGATGCTAGATTCTAGCTGATGTTCTAGCTGATGCTAGATTCTAGCTGATGTTCTAGCTGATGCTAGATTCTAGCTGATGTTCTAGCTGATGCTAGATTCTAGCTGATGTTGTAGCTGATGCTAGATTCTAGCTGATGTTCTAGCTGATGCTAGATTCTCGCTGATGCTCTAGCTGATGCTAGATTCTAGCTGATGTTCTAGCTGATGCTAGATTCTAGCTGATGTTCTAGCTGATGCTAGATTCTAGCTGGTGTTCTAGCTGATGCTAGATTCTAGCTGATGTTCTAGCTGATGCTAGATTCTAGCTGATGTTCTAGCTGATGCTAGATTCTAGCTGATGTTCTAGCTGATGCTAGATTCTAGCTGGTGTTCTAGCTGATGCTAGATTCTAGCTGATGTTCTAGCTGATGCTAGATTCTAGCTGATGTTCTAGCTGATGCTAGATTCTAGCTGATGTTCTAGCTGATGCTAGATTCTAGCTGATGTTTTAGCTGATGCTAGATTCTAGCTGATGCTCTAGCTGATGCTAGATTCTAGCTGATGCTCTAGCTGATGCTAGATTCTAGCTGATGCTCTAGCTGATGCTAGATTCTAGCTGATGTTCTAGCTGATGTTCTAGCTGATGCTAGATTCTAGCTGATGCTCTAGCTGATGCTAGATTCTAGCTGATGTTCTAGCTGATGCTAGATTCTAGCTGATGTTCTAGCTGATGCTAGATTCTAGCTGATGTTCTAGCTGATGCTAGATTCTAGCTGATGTTCTAGCTGATGCTAGATTCTAGCTGATGTTCTAGCTGATGCTAGATTCTAGCTGATGTTCTAGCTGATGCTAGATTCTAGCTGATGCTCTAGCTGATGCTAGATTCTAGCTGATGTTCTAGCTGATGCTAGATTCTAGCTGATGCTCTAGCTGATGCTAGATTCTAGCTGATGTTCTAGCTGATGCTAGATTCTAGCTGATGTTCTAGCTGATGCTAGATTCTAGCTGATGTTCTAGCTGATGCTAGATTCTAGCTGATGTTCTAGCTGATGCTAGATTCTAGCTGATGTTCTAGCTGATGCTAGATTCTAGCTGATGTTCTAGCTGATGCTAGATTCTAGCTGATGTTCTAGCTGATGCTAGATTCTAGCTGATGTTCTAGCTGATGCTAGATTCTAGCTGATGTTGTAGCTGATGCTAGATTCTAGCTGATGTTCTAGCTGATGCTAGATTCTCGCTGATGCTCTAGCTGATGCTAGATTCTAGCTGATGTTCTAGCTGATGCTAGATTCTAGCTGATGTTCTAGCTGATGCTAGATTCTCGCTGATGTTCTAGCTGATGCTAGATTCTAGCTGATGTTCTAGCTGATGCTAGATTCTCGCTGATGCTCTAGCTGATGCTAGATTCTAGCTGATGTTCTAGCTGATGTTAGATTCTAGCTGATGTTCTAGCTGATGCTAGATTCTAGCTGATGTTCTAGCTGATGCTAGATTCTAGCTGATGTTCTAGCTGATGCTAGATTCTAGCTGATGTTCTAGCTGATGCTAGATTCTAGCTGATGTTCTAGCTGATGCTAGATTCTAGCTGATGTTCTAGCTGATGCTAGATTCTAGCTGATGTTCTAGCTGATGCTAGATTCTAGCTGATGTTGTAGCTGATGCTAGATTCTAGCTGATGTTCTAGCTGATGCTAGATTCTCGCTGATGCTCTAGCTGATGCTAGATTCTAGCTGATGTTCTAGCTGATGCTAGATTCTAGCTGATGTTCTAGCTGATGCTAGATTCTCGCTGATGTTCTAGCTGATGCTAGATTCTAGCTGATGTTCTAGCTGATGCTAGATTCTCGCTGATGCTCTAGCTGATGCTAGATTCTAGCTGATGTTCTAGCTGATGCTAGATTCTAGCTGATGTTCTAGCTGATGCTAGATTCTCGCTGATGTTCTAGCTGATGCTAGATTCTAGCTGATGTTCTAGCTGATGCTAGATTCTAGCTGATGTTCTAGCTGATGCTACATTCTAGCTGATGCTCTAGCTGATGCTAGATTCTAGCTGATGTTCTAGCCGGTAAATTTCTGAATAGTAGCGAGTGGTTGACAAAGCTGCTTCATTTACAACATGCATGTATTCCTGTAACTAAATCGAGGTAAAGTGTGACTTAATAATATATTGTCAAGTAACAATGAGCAATTGAATGATATTTCACTTTCCAATGAAAGCACCTTCCATGACCGACAATGTCTATCAACGCGATCATTTCGTGCAGTTATCGCGATTGTCGGCATACCTGCATTCTGTTTGAAGTGTCATATCTGATAGATTTTTATTGACAAAAACACACATTTGGTATCAAATGAAAGGTATTTTTATGAAGAATGTCCAGACATTTGTTATTAATGTCAATCAAGTCTAGTGCGGCTGGATTTTAAATATTAGTTTGAATATCTTAGTCAGTGTTAGTTTGACACAGCGAAACATGGGGTATAGCTGTTCGACTTGATTTTTGAGGCCAATGGTAACACTAAATCTAAAATATATGCCATTTATAATGACCAGCAGATAATTACCTTTCAGATGATATATAACTTATATAACTCAGACCACTTTCAGCCATCTCAGGGAACATAACGACACGGAAAAGATATATTTTAAGGGTACCATCAAATATGTGTGAAAAATGAATAGTAAGAACCAGTTTATTTACTGTTACCAGTTGATCTCATGTTGAGGGGACCCGAGTGCTTCAAAAATATATGGGGTGGTAGAGTTGTGGGGGGGGGGGGGGGGGCGTGCACGAGGACCATATCTGGCCCATGGCCTACTGGCCTCGATGAGGATTATGTAGGCCGTGGGTGGAGCCTTCAACAACAACAAAAAAAATTGGGTCACTGAATTGGCTGACCAATCAAAAGGTAGAAGCCGATTGTTTATTTCGATCAAAAGGTCAAATGTTGCATAAAATCATCAATTTTAATCCAATTGACTCGAAATTTGAGCAGGGTTTGCATATTGGATCACCGAAGCCCATTGATTTTGATGTCAAAAGGTCAAGGTCACCTAAGATCGTCAATTATGTTCAAAGTTGTTTTTGTCATGTTTAGCATAAGGAAGAGTAAGAAGAAGTCTGAATACAAAGCGGACGCGGATGGGCTCTGCATTTTCAGATTCTTTCTAGTTGGTTTTGTGTTGAGTAAAATTGAGCATTGGAGATTACTAAAATAGTTATCTATTACCTGCTGTTTGCCAACGAATTTGCACTCTTCAAACAGTCTTAACAATATCCAGCTGATTACGAATTTCTTTTTTTGAGCGTGTAAACAGTTTAGCCTGATCAGCAACCTAAAGAGGTTCTTTAATGCAACAAGTTCGTATCCAAATAGGCCCCAGAGGTATGGAGTATCTATTCTTACTTAAAGAAGCCTAAGAGGTCTCCTGGGATGAAGCATCTATATTCTATACGTTACCTACTTGGACGTTGAGGCTTCCCAAACTAGCCCAACTATTGGCTTAGGGCCAGCTTCTAAGATAGAATGGCCGCTCAAGGAAATATTAATTGTCAACGCATTCCCAAATTTCATCTTTTGTGGTTAAGCAGCGTCTCCTACTTTGCAAAAGTCCTCACTATGCGCAATAGGAATACTTTTGCTTAACCTTGATTGTCTCCTAACGCCTTTGGCCTATATGTGATTCATGTACAAGCCTTAGATCTTTTCCCCAACTCTTATTTTCTCTTTTTCACTGTTACTAGGTCATGATTGGACAATTTAATTAGGAGGAGAAAATGATTAACTCTGTCGTCCCAAAATGATGAATATGGGTAAACACAGCCCAACCATTCCCTATAGTCCGTGGGCTGAGTAGGGTTTACATGCACCCCCCCCCCCCCCCCCCCACAACTTAACTTCCCGGGTATGTCCATGTACCCCCCACCCTAGGGGTTAGGAAAAACCATGTTAACAGAAAAAAAACTCATTCCCAAGGTACCTCCCACGCATATTTTGATGTTACCCCCCCTGTGTCAGTGATTTCCGAAAATTAGGGGTAGGCGAAATTCAAATGGCCATACTTTTTACCTCGTCATCCTATGGTTGCATATGACCCCTCAAAATGTTTGTCCTGGGACACTCTTTACAATGATATGTGTTATATGCAAATGAGGTCACTAATGAGGTCACCAGAGGTCAAACTATGAGGGAATGAGTTTTTTTTTCTGTTAACATGGTTTTTCCTAACCCCTAGGGTGGGGGGTACATGGACATACCCGGGAAGTTAAGATGTGGGGGGGGTGCATGTAAACCCTACTCAGCCCACGGACTACTACTATTGTTGTGCTTCCCTCTCTCTCTCTGCCTCTCTCTCTGCCTCTGCCTCTGCCTCTTGTCTCCTGCTACCTTTATTATATGTTCTATGTTTTAACTTTTATGTGAGCCTCGACTTCGATACATAGAAAATACTAAAACAAACAAAAAAAAAAACATACGTAACCGATTACAAACGAAGTAATGAAACAAGACAAACTAGAACAGCACTCGGTAGAGAGCATACCTCCTCCACCAGGCTGAACAGTTTGTTTTCTATCCCACTGATAGGTCGCATCTGGATTCGGACCTGAACCAAAATCTAATCGGCTTGTTCTATATACCGTAAACTGGGGCTACTTTGAACACCTAATTTTTAAAAAAAAAAAAATTTATATGCACAGCTAAGCAGTTTTGATGCATGCTATCATTAGCTTCATTCAGTCCCCCTATTTGAGTAATGAAAGGAGTGAGATATATTTATTACATTAGCCAGGGTTCTATGGGAAAGAAAAAAAATGTTCAAAGTAGCCCCAGTTTACGGTATCACCTTTCGCCTGATCTCTCAATGGTGTAGTATCACTTGAAAATTAAATAATTCTCGTATCCGAATTCACATTCAGATCTTCACCAAAATTTAACCAATTCATCCTTGTCAGACACCCAACCTCTCCACCAAGTTTTGTCCAAATCCGTCCACAACTTTTTGAGATATCCTGCTATGTATCATTTTGGCCCTATCTCCCAATGGTGAAGAATCACATAAAAAATTCTACGAGCTGGATCCGAATCCGGATCTTAGACAAAAATCTAATCATTTCGTCCTTGTCACATTTTTTTATTATTATTTTTTTGTATACAAGATCGAGGCTCGTGAAAGAGCTAACATTAATCACACAAAAAGTCAAACCGACACAAACCGACACATAAAACACAAAATAAGGGGAGCGGTAGACAAGATGGGGAGAGAAGGGGAAGGACACAAACACAACATTTGAGAGCAGGGACATCGAGATAACTGTGGGAGGAGAGGGCTTGGGGGGAGGTGGGAAAGGTATAAAACATATGGACACTGCAAGGACTTCCAGGAAAAAAGTTGGAATTTCCAAAAAGTGTGTCTGGGATTAATTAGCGGGGGTAGAAAAGATCAAAGTTTTGGATGGGGAAAGATAAGAGATGTTGGTGAACAGCTGTTTTAAAGACCTGGAGGGAGGAGTGGGATTGAAGGGAGTGGGGGAGTTTGTTCCAGAGGTGGGGAAAAAGGGGAATGAAAGAGTGAAGGTGAGCAGAGAGTCTAGATTTTGGCAGTTTAAGCATAAGAGGGTGCTGGCAGATCTTGTGCGACCTGTAGGAATATTTGGGGGATAGAGCACAGAGAGAGCTGGGGGAGCAAGGCCGGAGAGGAGTCGGTAGAAGACAGAAAGACCACCAACCTGCCTGCGGTGAGTGAGTGAAAGGCCCTCGGAGTTAGCTTCATCGCAGGAGATTCCAATGATTCTGAAAGCTTTGGCTTCAACAGCGTGAAGCCGAGCTAGGTGTGAGGCAGGAGCACCGGCCCAGAGGGGAGAGCAGTACTCCATTGAGCTGCGGATGAAAGCCTTGTATGTGGTGAGGAGCTCAGGTGTGCCAAGAAAGGACTTCGCATGACGGAGGATGCCCAGTCGGCGACTCGCTTTGGAGGCCAGCTTGGCAATGTGGTTTTCCCAAGAAAGATCATGGCAGATAGTGAGACCCAAAAGCTTGAGCGACAGAACTTCTTGGAGAGGATTGTTGAGAAAGTAGATGGGAGGGTTTTCCAGTCGGGCTTTTCGGAGAGACGTAGTAAGAGTGTGAGGTTTGTCAGGATTGAAAGACATGGTCCACTTGTTTGACCAGTCTGTGATTTTGTCAAGTTCTGCAGAGAGTGAGGAGGCTGCAGGCTGCCGAACTGAGGGATGAGCAATGGAGCGGCTGAGAGTGGAGTCATCAGCAAAGGGATAGAGAGGATTTTCCAGAGAGTCGGAGAGATCATTGATGAAGACCAGAAAAAGTACATCGCTCAGAACACTACCTTGGGGAACTCCAGCCAGAACAGGAAGGGGCGATGAGAGAAATCCATTCAGGGCCACATGTTGACTACGACCAGAGAGGAATTCCGCAAGCCAAGCGTGGAGATTTCCATGGATACCATAGGAGAGTTTGGTGAGCAGAGCGGTGTAACAGACCGTATCGAAGGCTCATGATATGTCAAGGGAGACAGCTCATTTCATCCTCCATCCATTGTTGAGACAGCAGAAGCAACATGTCCAGAGTAGAATGACCTGGAATGTCCAGAGTAAAAGTCATGATATGATACATGTCTGCCAAATTTCGTTTGAATCCGTCCACAACTTTTTAAGATATCTTGTTCACAGACACACAGACAAACAAACAGACGGGCGAAAACATAACTTCCATCCACCTTTGGTGTCGGAGGTAAACACACGATTAAAAAACATAATGTTAAAATGTATTTGTTACAATAATACCTCTGTTTCCATTCCCTAGCACCTCAGGTGATACGTAAAATCAGGGCAGAAGCATTTCCTGATCTGGCAGGAAACCTCAAGGTTTGGTGCCAGTTCTTCAACGTCTTGCACGAAACCTCAGTGTGTTGGACCCGGAACGGAAGTGTCATTGCGGAGCTGTTTCTCAGGTACATTGTGAGGTCCTGTTCAAGCTTCCTTTCGGCATTTTTTGAGTTATTGTGACGTGGAATCATGATTTTCTTTCAAACTGCATATCATCCACAAAATGGGGAGAAAAGAAACCAACTCATTCACTCATTCATTCATTCATGTGCAGCACCTGGCTGCTGGGAGCATAATTTCTGGCAATGTGGTTATGCTACTGATGCACTACACCTGTACATTAAGGCTGGACTGTGGAATTTGGCCAGGGTGTTGGTGACAATCTCCACCAAAAGACACCGTGGCACTTTTAACATCCCCAACAACCAAAACTGGCAGACGGCTTCTAGATTTATGCCCCATCCAAGGTGTGGCACATTAATTGATTCAATGTCCTGGGTAAAACTGTGAGTTTTGGAAAGGTAATTGACAGGAGGTAAATTGGGAGTAGTAAATGGTAAATTGGTAAATGGTAAATTTATCGGGAGTGCAGGAGCAATTTATTTTCTAAAAGGTAGTTTCGCATATATAGTTTAGGTATATTAAGATCACAGTATATAAGAAGTTTAGTTTCGGGTATAGTTTAGTTATATATTAAGTTTAGTTATGTTTAGGTATATTAAGGTTTAGGTATATAGTTTAGGTATATTTAGGTAGTTTAGGTATATTAAGATCGAATTAATTAAACGACCTCTGCGATGCTCTGGAAAATTCCTCTCCTCCCTTTTGCAGACAAATCTGCATGGTGTCGTACAATAGTCCGTAACCTGTCCCGCAGAGAGGGCACAGACAGCATCTGCTTCACTCTCTTTTTCATATGGAATTGATTATGTATACTAATCTGACTAATGGACAATTATATTATATGCTGCTCCCCCCCCCCCCCCCCCCTTAACCTTCCCAAACTCCTCCAAGATATACACAATCTTCCAGTAACTCTCTCTTTTGTTCCTCTTTTCTCCTGTTTGTAGAACTGCCCTCTGCAGGTGGTTCAATCACACCCCTCCAGGGCTTCAAGCAAGCATTACACCACCATGTCATGTCATCTCCCATCCAATACCCATAATCAGTTTTACTCACATTCACCACACAGTACCTAAACCAACCCTCTTTTTGCAAATTCCTGTGCTTCTGTCACTCCTCTATTTCTCTCTCTCTCCTCTTTTCCTCTTTGCTTAATCCCTTGGTTGTTTTGGCCAACTGTGACTCCACTATCAGTACGCTTCCTTTTACCTTCCAGCATCTTGCACTTCCAGAAGTCTACATCTCATATGAAACTAAAACAGCGCTTGGTAGAGAGCAAACCTCTGGCATGCTGAACAGTTTACATTTTGTATCACACTGATCGGTCAGATCTGGATCCGACCTGAACCAAAATCGAATCGACTTGTTCTTGTCACTTACACAACTCATCCACCAAGTTTTGTCAGAAGTCATCCATAACTTTTTGAAATATCGTGCTACATATCGTTTTTGGTCCAATCACTCAATGATGAAAAATCATTTATGATTTTTTAATTTTTTTTTATCATATCCACATCCGAATTTAGATCTTCACCAAAATCGAAAAGATTTGTCGTCGTCTCACACTCAACTTGTCCACCAAGTTTCGGCCAAATCCATCCATTACTTTTTGAGATATCGTGCTATATATCAGTTTTGGCCTTATCACTCAATGTTGACGAATCACTTAAAAAATTCTCAGATTCAGATCCGTATCCAGATCTTCACTAAAATGTAATAATTAGTCCGTGTCACGTACACGACCTGTCCACCAAATTTTGTCTGAATCCATCCACAACGTTTTGAGATATTTTGTTCACAGCCAGATAAACAAACAAGAAAGACGTCGTGCAGAGCATGATACTTGCAAGATCCGCCCCTGCCCCACAAACAAGTTGCCATAGAGACATCAAATTGGCCATTTCATTAAGATTGAAATTGATGATCTTAATCAAAGCTCAGGTCAATCAGAGAAAAAATTGATTATTTTTTAGATGAAAATTGATGATTTTATATGTTTGACCTTGAGCTGACCTTTGACCGTTTGACCTAAAAAAAAAAGTTGCTTTCCCAATTCAGTGACCCATTATGAAAATCCTGTTCAACTTTCAACTTAATCGTATGAAAAATGATGATTTTAGAAATGTGACTTCAAGATGACCTTTGACTTCAAAATCAATAGGCTTCTCAGTTGTGATTACCTCTACAACTTGGTAAGCTTTCATGGTGATCAGTTGGGAATTGTGACCTGTAGACGAATGACAGCCAAACAGACAGACGGAATAACAAAGTCAACCGATCAATATACTTGGGAAAAATCTTCGATTTTGCAAGTAACAAACAGACGAACGGGCAGCGGTGAAAACATAAGTTCCATCCACCTGTGGTGGCGGAGGTAATAATAGGAAAAAACACCAATAAAACTGAAGTTAAACTGGCAAAACATAAGGGGTTGGAAATGGAGGAAGTTCAATGTGTTTCTGCTGCATGTACAACATGTTTCCGTTTAATCTAAGGGGGTAAGGATACAGCCGGATGTGCAGGCAAGGAGAGGTGAAGGGGACTGAAATATGTCTGTGAACAAGATGGGGATTCATGTCATTTTATTTGTGACATTTCGATGTGACCCTGAAGTATGAGAAAAACAAAACTGAAAGTCTAACAGCGGCGTAGCCGGGCTTGTAAAATATTATAAACCACAAACACACATGTTTAGCTTTTTAAACAGTCGCTAATGCTGTTTAAAACATTAAACAAAGAAATTTGGAGGAATCCCGACATCCGTGAGGTAAGTTTTACTGACAGAACTGAGGGAAGATCCACTGTAATCTATATACCCCACAATGGTTGGGTTAATAACATGCTATCAAAAATCCGAGGTGCATTCCTTACTTTCGCGGTTATTAGTACAGTACACCGCTTATCATTGATTCATGAACCATACACCGCTTCAATCCATTAACTTTGTATTCACGACATTGGGATTAAAGTGTTATGGTCATATTTACTATATTATTATTATTATTATGAAAACGATACTAATGAAACGATACACTACTGTATCAAGAAACCTGGGCTTAATTTGTCCGAAGCGGCCTGAAGGTGAGGCATAAAGCCTATGGCCTATACATACCATTTTGTTGGAAGAGCCGTAACGCCGATGCTTTCGGTATTTGATGTTCATTTTAACAATTGGTTTGTTTGTGTTTCACACTGAATGAAAAACAAAGGTAGAACATGGCAATTGTGATATATGACATGTTAGACGATATGTTCGGCCTGAATGAAATTGGAATCAAAATGCCGGTGTTGAGAGTCGGCCGCCGTAACGTCGTAACGACATCAGACGTAATCACATCACCCTGTCATGTGACCAGATCCTCAGCTCTGATTGGTATACGTTTGAGGGGACATACAGACAGACAAAAACACTGTTCTAGACGGCTTTGCCCTATGGATTACGCCATAAAAAAACCTAGTTATGCACTATTTACTCAAAAGTATGAGCTATTGCAGGTAACCTAAGGAGATGAGTGAGTAATGGCTCCTAGTCTTCACGAATGCTTTGCACAATTGACATCACATGCCATTTGTGAATGAGCATTGCCATTCTCAAAGTTTAAATGCTGCTCCTACCTCCAAACATATAATATTTAATGATATAGGACAATCCTGCATAAAAAAACGTTTGTTTGTTTGTTTGTTACCCTCACCAGAGGAGAGAGTATTGCATTTGAGTCTTTGTTTGTCTGTCTGTCTTTTTATTTCTTTGTCCGCACAGAATAAATATTATTTTCTCTGCAACCGTCGGTCCGATTGACAGGAAATTTTCACCATTGGTGCACCTCTTTCTGGAGAATTTTTAAATGATAATTATGACGTTATGGTCATGTGGTATGGGCGCCATCTTAGAAAAATTACTGGAAAACGTTGCACCTCTATATCTCCAAAAAGGTTCCATGGAATTTTTTTTAAACATGGCTCATTGTAAAGAACTCCACATGGGGAATAAGTGTTGTTAATGATGATGTCATAGGTGCCTCCATTATGTCGTCATAATTCGACAAGTACAAAACTTCATCTGATCTAGATGAAATTTATTGAGCATCAGAGGGATAAGTTGATGGAGAGAAAATAATAATGATGACGTCATCGGTCACGTGGTTCGGTCGCCATACTTGTTTTAATACAAAAGCCCTAAAAACAACTAAAAACACATCCTGGCGAGGGGCTGCAATCTCTGATTTCTCTTTCTTGTTCGTTTATGCATCCGGACAGTGCAGGAACCAGTGCAACCAAACTTTCACGGCCTCTTCTTTCATCCAGAGGAAGATCAAGGGCTGTGTTTGGATAAAAAAATTGACCCCAGATAAAACCAGATAATTGGCCCTCAGGCCTTGATTGGGTCTTGTGCTTATACACTGCCTGGGTTTTCTCCCAGGAGCTATCGAGTAATACGTATTATGAAGATCGTATGTTGAGGTTGTATCTAGTGATTCGTTAACAACAAATTTAATCATCATAGTGTTTACACGTGCAACTCTTAACAAAAAAAGATTGCTTTACAGTTACACGGGTTTATTATAACACCTCAGTGTACAGGCCTCGAGTGAGTATGTTGCTTATACACTGCCTGGGTTCTTCCCCAACATTCCACAATTTGTCATGTAGGAAATATTGAAATACACATTTCATTGAATTTCCCCAGGCAATGCCAGGTATTTCAGCTAGTTCTTAATAAGATAAAATCACGAATGCAATTTATTCCCAAATATCATCTCTTAATATTATTCCAATTTAGAATCAATAATCATCTTGATGGTGAAGGCTGGTGAAGGCTGGTGCCGATGTGTGTGTCTCTGAACAGATAGCATGATGGATTCAACAGGACGGTGTTTGAGGTATGCTCACCGCCGTGGAAAGCAAGGAGAAGTTTAGGTTTTTGGGCATTAATCCTTTTTCTCTGATGAAGAGTTAACCCCCAAAATGTTAGCTTCTCTTTGCTTCCCATGGTGGTTTAGCATACCTCAATGAGCGTCCTGTTTGTTCCATCTATTAATATTCCAATTTGCCTTGAAAAAGGCCTTTCTGACCTTTAATACCCCTTGATAAAGGGCTACAGACGGCATCATCCACCACATTTGATGGAAACTTTGATGTTACAACTATCGGGGACGCCTCTTTGCAATGGTTGTACCCCCCCTACTCAAGTCGGGGACCAAATCTTCCCCATTCTTCCCTGCTGCCCAGATTGATCCATGGTCAGAGGGCCGATCGGTGCCCTCTTTTATTTGTCTCTGTCTTTCTCCAACTCTGTCATGGCCCTGACTTTGTGAAGGCAGGGATACACCATCCTGGATGTAGGGGGTCTCTGGGTCGCTCCTGCAAGATCGACTAGCTGTCTTCTTGCCGTGAGCTTGTTTGAGGGAACTGTCTTGGGCTATACAACAACAACAACAACAACAACAACTTTGATGTTTTTCATTAGCAGCTTCGATGATGGAAACTTTGATGCTGTTACAGCTACATAATCCCTTGGGAGGAGGAACTACTGCATGTTATACACACACACACACACACACACACACACACACACACACACACACACACACACACACACACACACACACACACACACTGTGTCTGGCATTTATATTAGGCAGACTGGAGGGGCTTTTAAAGTGTCACATTAGAAATAAAATGTTGGATTGACCTATTGAATTTCATTTGATGATTCATGAAAAAAATTGTGAGCAGTTGATTTTGATCTTTACATCATGTACCACACTTATGATTGCTTACAATAGGCTTTTATCTAGACTTTTTTTTTTACTACAAAACATTAGTAATTCATCTGTGCTCTCTAATTCCTTTAAATATACCTTGTTTTGATGACCTCTACCCTCCCACAAACCTCCCCCATGACTCCGTGGCAGTGCTGGGGAAGAGGTTCCCCTAACCCTAGCCATTCCCCAGGCATCACGCTCTGACCATGGAGTCTATCGCTGCTCTGTGAGCAACCCATATGGCTCATCCAGCTCTGAGCTGCACCTCAGTTATGATGGTATGTTGCAGTTGGTGTCTTTCTTAATATCTCAGGTATAAGCAGAGGATGTTGAAGCAGATGTCTGAATTTTACAGTGTCATAATGTCATTTCCAGAACGTTGTACTGTATACCAACACTAGAACGGCACTCTGTAGAGAGCATATAACTTCCGCCTGGTTGGCCATAACACTCAATGGTGAAGAATCACTTAAAAAAATTATACTAGCCGAATCCGGATCTTCACCAAAATTGAATCGATTCTTCCTCGTCACACACACAACCGGTCTACCAAGTGTCGTCCAAATCTGTCCATAACTTTTTGAGACATCCTGCTATGCATCGTTTTTGGCCCTATCTCTCAATGGTGAAGAATCACTTAAAAATTAAATAATTCTCATATCCGAATCCATATTCAGATCTTCACCAAAATCGAATCGAATCGTCCTTGTCAGACACCCAACCTGTCCACCAAGTGTCGTCCAAATCTGTCCATAACTTTTTGAGACATCCTGCTATGCATCGTTTTTGGCCCTATCACCCAATGGTGAAGAATCACTTTAAAAATTCTAGTAGCCGGATCCGAATCTGGATCTTCACCGAAATCTAATCATTTCGTCCTTGTCACATACGCTACGTCTCTGCCAAATTTCATCCGAATCGGTCCACAACTTTTTGAGATATTTTGTTCACAAATGGACAAACAAAAACAAACAGACAGGGGTGAAAACATAACCTCCACCTTTGGTGGCGGAGGTAATAATATGGTGGTTTCTCAACATGTCCTGCCAAATCAAATTGGGTTGCTATGTGTGTGACGACAGTGCTTTGCCAACGTTGGACACGTCAGCATTAGCGACGTGACACAAACAAAGATAGCATCCTGCCAGTGATGGCTAAAATAGTCTCAGAGATCAATCTCCGAAATCCACAGCTGGGGAAAGTAAAGTTTAAAGTTTAACTGATGTGATAATGGAAAAAAAATCCAGCTTTTCTCAGTACCTTTTCCATGCTGACGCTGTTCCATGGTCCCATCGTCTTTGTTGCTCAATCTTTAGGAATGTCTTCTTTTTTGCCAAATGTTGCATATACTTTTTTGCTTGTTAACATGCCATAGTTTGTGTAAATATTATGTCGTTTAATGTCACCGTAGTAATGTAGTCGCATATCTATGAGTACATATTGTTACAGATCTGGTCTGAGGGTAAAATAGTTATTTCATCATACATGTTGGGATAAGTTTAACGTAATTCCCATGTGAAATAAAATGTGTGATTAAAAAGCACTGTTTAGAGAGCCTTCGCTTACTCTGCCCCAGTGTTTGTGTCTGAGCATCACCTTCACCCCCTCCCTACAACCTTAAACTTCCCCCAAAGTACATCGTGCATGGACCGATTAGCTGAAATTTGATGACATTGGTTAGGATCAGTGCCGTGTATATTGAGAGTCTGGCCAACTGAAATACTGGCGCCATGTTGCATACCTAACTTCGCGTGCTGGCGCTGCGAGATGTATGTCAGCTGTGGCAATCCTATAGTTCTGTGACGAGGGAATCGATGTTATTACTGTTTGGTCGCAGATTTTATGAGGAACAACTAATTCAAGTTAAAGTGACGTGTTGTTTGTTATTGGAATAATAAAATCTGCAAGCGGCGTCATTTATTCACACGAATTGTTTGCCTGTCGCGGCACACCATTTATTGTCAGCTGCATACAGCACACTGATAAATTTAATTTCTCTTGGCATGAAATTGTAATTTGATAAAATGGAGCTTGTATACTAGTTTTCATCTATTATCTGGAAACGTAACATACAATATTCCCATAATGCTACGAAAGTACAATGTCTATTATTTTATTCATTAGCTTGGGTTCACAAATGTTGTTATAACTTGACCCGCACCATAATCAGCAATAAAAAAAAGTAAGCAGACTCAGAGGTACATTGTTTATTTGTTATTCTTGAAGAAATCCGCCATTAAACATTATAACCTTAGTGATATATTTAGATAAAATAGATATATATATCAAATGTGTATGTGTATATTATACATATATCCTATTTCAATTTCTTGACAAGCGCTTGCATTGCCATAATTTATACCAGCCATAAATTTATGCCAGTTATTATACATAATCCCTTATATATATATATATATATATATATATACCCTATACACTGCATATGTACACGAAAAATGTTACAGGGAATATGTATAATATATATATATGGTTGACTAAATAGATGTTAAGCTCACCAGAGACCTATAATACACACATGTCATGTCACTTTTGATTTTAAACCAATATATATTAAGCGATTTCACTTACCGAACATAAATATGAGTAAGGTGATGGATTCCATCCAACTCGGCGTATTTTAACGGCCCAAATAGCACTTCGTTCCTTGTCTCGAGGAAATCTGTGCATTATACGACCTTGTCCTGGTCTAACGGAACATCCCCAAGCGGCACAACACACCATATTGGTTGATTTTATTGAAATATTACTCAAATGAAATATGCAACGATACGAAGCAATGGCACGGAATGGGTGCAGCGGGAAAGCTGCTCGGCTGAGGTGGTATGCAAAATGGCGCCTGTAAACCACGTGACGTGGGCTCGACCAATCACGGCGGTAGTTGAGCAGATCAAAGGCTGGCCAGACTGTTAATATACGGCACTGGGTAGGATGCTTTCCTCATCCTCCCTTCTCTTGTCCCAACAAGATATGGGATGATTGAAGGAATGGATGGTATAGTACTGTTGAGAGTGAGTGGATTTTAAAGTGCGTGGACCAAATTTATAGGAGTGTGAATGGTGTGAAGTGGATGTTTAATTTTTACTTCGCAACATTCAATGTCTGCGGCCACTGGAAAGAAGAGGAGTGGGGCAATTGGCATTTGCAAGGGCCCATTGAGTCCAAAGTTATTAGTATAGGGGTAGGTACACCCACACCGAGACACTGCCAGCGAACCAGGAAAGGTCATGCCACTCCGACCCTTTTAGTTACACTGAATGTACAGTGAAAACACACTCAAAGTCATAGTGAAATATATATATACAGGTACATGTACACCGGTGCCCGGTGTGTACTCCGGTTTAGAATAGGTACACCGTATCCCTGCGTGTCGTAAGAGGCGACGAAAAGGGTTGGCGTCAGGAAGGGCATCCGGCCATAAAACATTGCCTCAAAAGCGGGTGAAGCGTGTGAAGTACCAACCGAGAATGAAGGTGTGGAGGTTGAAAGAGGTGACAGTGAGGGAGGCATTAAAAGAGAGGCTGCGTATGGTAGAGGATGATGTGGTTGAGCTTAAAAGTGGTTGGATGTCAATGAAAGATAGTCTGTTGGGAGCCGTTGGTGAGGTATGTGGATGGACAAAAGGACCACCGAGGCACTCGGAAACATGGTGGTAGGATGATGAAGTTGGAAAGAAGATTGACGAGAAGAGGAAGAAATTCAAGGAGTGGCAGAAGGCGAAGGGTATGGGGGCAGAAAAGGCAGAGCATGAAAGTTATAAGGCAGCCAAGAAGGCTGCAAAGAAAGAGGTAGCAAAGGCGCAAGAGGCATGTAGGAAAATTTTCGGAGAACGCTTGGATTTGGAAGAGGGTCAGAGAGCGGTATTCAGGATTGCAAAGCAGATAGCGAAAGAGAGGTGTGATGTGATGGGGGTGAGTTGCTTGAAGGATGAAGTGGGACAAATCGTTGTGGACCCAGATGGAATTAAAGGAAGATGGAAAAGATATATGGAAATGCTGTTGAATGCAGAGAATGAATGGGATGGCAACATAGAGAGTAACCCAGTTTTAGGACCGGCAGAGAAGATAAGCGAGAAGGAAGTTGAGGAAGCGATACAAGCAATGAAGTGTAGAAAAGCGGGAGGGCCGACGGGAGTTGTGGGAGATATGTTGATGGCAGCGGGAAATTGGGGTGTGAAGAGAATGACAGAGATCTGCAATCTGGTGGTGAAAGAAGGCCGCATTACAGTGGTTTGGGAACTGAGTACCCTCGTCCCTCTATACAAGGGGAAAGGTGACCCTCTGGACTGTGGCTCGTATCGAGTGATAAAGTTATTGGAGCATGGAATGAAGGTATTGGAAAGGGTGTTGGAGAGGAGGATAAGGAAGAAAGTGAAGATTGATGAAATGCAGTTTGGATTTATGCCAGGAAGAGCAACGACAGACGCGCTTTTTTATTATGAGGCAGTTGCAGGAGAAGTACATGGAGAGGAGGGAAGAAGTTGTGTTTTTTTTTTGTTTTTTGTTTTTACTGAATCGAGGCTCGTGAAAGAGCTGACAACCGTGAGGGAAAGACAGCACAGGGGGACCACGAGGGAAAGACAGCACAGGGGGACCACGAGGGAAAGACAGTACAGGGGGACCACCAGGGAAAGACAGTACAGGGGGACCACGAGGGAAAGACAGTACAGGGGGACCGTGAGGGAAAGACAGTACAGGGGGACCGTGAGGGAAAGACAGCACAGGGGGACCGCGAGGGAAAGACAGCACAGGGGGACCGCGAGGGAAAGACAGTACAGGGGGACCGTGAGGAAAAGACAGCACAGGGGGACCGTGAGGGAAAGACAGTACAGGGGGACCGTGAGGAAAAGACAGCACAGGGGGACCGTGAGGGAAAGACAGCACAGGGGGACCGCGAGGGAAAGACAGCACCGGGGGACCACGAGGGAAAGACAGCACCGGGGGACCACGAGGGAAAGACAGTACAGGGGGACCGCGAGGGAAAGACAGCACAGGGGGACCGCGAGGGAAAGACAGCACAGGGGGACCACGAGGGAAAGACAGCACAGGGGGACCACGAGGGAAAGACAGCACAGGGGGACCGTGAGGGAAAGACAGTACAGGGGGACCGCAAGGTAAAGACAGCACAGGGGGACCGTGAGGGAAAGACGGCACAGGGGGACCACGAGGGAAAGACGGCACAGGGGGACTGCAAGGGAAAGACAGCACAGGGGGACCACGAGGGAAAGACAGCACAGGGGGACCACGAGGGAAAGACAGCACAGGGGGACCGTGAGGGAAAGACGGCACAGGGGGACCACGAGGGAAAGACGGCACAGGGGGACCGTGAGGGAAAGACAGCACAGGGGGACCACGAGGGAAAGACAGCACAGGGGGACCGTGAGGGAAAGACAGCACAGGGGGACCGCGAGGGAAAGACGGCACAGGGGGACCGTGAGGGAAAGACAGCACAGGGGGACCGCGAGGGAAAGACAGCACAGGGGGACCATGAGGGAAAGACAGCACAGGGGGACCGTGAGGGAAAGACAGCACAGGGGGACCACGAGGGAAAGACAGTACAGGGGGACCGCGAGGGAAAGACAGCACAGCGGGACCGTGAGGGAAAGCTTGGGTTTGTTGATCTGGAGAAAGCATTCGATAGGGTTCCACATGAAGTAGTGACATGGGCATTGAGGAAGTTAAGAGTGGAGGAATGGTTGATCAGAGTAGTGATGACAATGTACAAAAGAGCGCGCACAGCTGTAAGGACGAAGGACGGGAACATTGGTGAGTTTGAGGTGAAGGTGGGAGTGCATCAGGGGTCGGTACTAAATCCACTACTATTTGTAGCTGTGATGGAGGTGCAGGCTTGGAACGTAAAGGAGGGTTTACCGTGGGAGTTGTTGTATGCAGATGATCTGGTGTTGATTGCAGAAAGTATGGATGGACTGAAGGAGAAGATGAACAAGTGGAAGGAATGTATGGAGACAAAAGGTCTGAAGGTGAATATCGGAAAAACGAAGGTGATGGCAAGTGGTAAAGCATGTGGTGAGGTGGAAAGAACTGGGAAGTGGCCGTGTGCTGTGTGCAGGAAGGGTGTCGGAGTGAATTCCATTCAATGTACAATGTGCGCTGAGTGGGTTCATCAAAAATGTTGTGGTTTGAGAGGGTCATTAACCAGTGTGGCAGCTACATTCAAGTCTAAGGTGTGCACAGAGGGAGCTGCAGATGGAGGAAATGTTGAGTTGAATCTTGGAGACGGCATGAAGCTGGAAGGTGTGAAAACATTTTGTTACCTAGGAGACATGCTGAATGGAGAAGGTGGATCAGACTCGGCAACGGTTGCTAGAGTGAGATGTGCATGGAAGAAGTTTCGGGAACTGAGTGGCGTGCTGACGAGGAGGGGAGTGTCGTTGAAGCTGAAAGGAAAGGTGTATGCTGCATGTCTGAGAAGTGTTATGATTTATGGGAGCGAGACATGGGTAATGATCGTAGAGCAGCAACGAAGGCTGGAAAGGGTGGAAATGCGAATGGTTCGGTGGATGTGCGGAGTATCGTTGAGAGAGAGGAAGACAAATGATGAATTGCGAAAGATGATGGGAATAGAGCCTGTGATTGATGCTGTGAAGAGGAACAGGTTGAGATGGTTTGGTCATGTGTTGAGGAAGGATGAAAGTGACTGGTTGAGAAGAGTGATGGAAATGAATGCAGAAGGAAGTAGAGGACGGGGAAGACCGAGAAAGACTTGGCTAAGGATGGTCGAAGAAGAAATGCGGGCAAGGGGGTTAACAAGGGGAGATGCAGAAAATAAGGCAAAATGGAGAAGATTGTCATGGGGACCGCAAGGCCAACCCCCGCTCTTGCAGGGAAAATGGCCTTAAAATGCTTGTTGTTGTTGGTTGTATATATACTAGGGCATGCCCGTACTATATATAAGCTAGGACGTGCCCGTACGTGGGTGCCCGTTCCTTGCCAAAAAAAAAAAATTTGTGTAGGGGTGTGTGTGTGTAAACATCCTAGGGCGTGCCCGTACGTGGGTGCAAAAAAACATGCGTGCAAACAACAACAACAAAAAAAAACTTTGAAACCACGTGGCAGTAACGACCACAGAACCCCCCTCCCTCTATTTACATGAATGGTTTGGTCCATTCGCAACGACCACAGAACCCCCCCCCTCTATTTACATGAATGGTTTGGTCCATTCGCAAAGCCAAAGCGAACGACCACAGAACCCCCCCCCCTCTATTTACATGAATGGTTTGGTCCATTCGCAAAGCCAAAGCGAACGACCACAGAACACCCCCCCCCCCCCTCTATTTACATGAATGGTTTGGTCCATTTGCAAAGCCAAAGCGAACGGCGAACGGCTAAATCGCCATAGCTCGGTAAGTACTTGTCCGATTAATTTCAAACCTTGAAAAGGCACATCCTCGGGTCCCCAGCAATATACCTGGCAAGTTTCAAGTATATCGGACCGGTAGTTGTCGAGAAACAGCGGTCACAGACAAACGTACAAACGTACAAACGTACAAACAAACACACAGAGATTACTGGAATTATAGATAGATGTACATGCAATTTATTAGGGCCCCGTAGTGCAATGCTGTCTAGAGCAGTGTTTGTCTGTCCATATGTCTCCTCAAACATACACTAATCACAGCTGTGGATCTGGTCACATGACAGGGGGACACATTTAGGAACCAGTCACATGACAGGGGGACACATTTAGGAACGGGTCACATGACAGGGGGACACATTTAGGAACCATTATAGTTGTATATTTTACTAAAAGGAAATATATTTCAGATGTGAAATAACTAATTCCACTAACCTTCTGTGGAACGTTTTGGGGGTCCCAGCAGGTATCGTAAGGTAGGTATGAGGTGTCAGAAATTCCTAAATACAATTATGATTTTGAAGTGCGATCGACATGGACCTTGCTCCCGAATCCAGAAGTGAACAGATGACGATGGTTCGCTGCTTTGAAAATATCTCAATACAATTGTGATTTAACATTATATTTTGATATATTAACACTATAGTATTAATTTGTGATTGGAATGATGAATGATGCTGTTTGGAATGAAAAGTGCTGTCAATGCCTGACGTTCGACTGAAAGTGGCACAGGAATGTGGAATTTATTAGTTCATCTTATTTATTTATTTTTTATCTTCCCCCATCCATAACCTTGACCTTTTCTACCCCTGTCAATCCACCCCAAATCCACCTTTTTCAAATTCCGTTTTCTTTCCTGAAATTTTTAAAATAATACATTGTTTGCTAACTGGTATCCCCACCCAGGTCATACGATCCTCTTCAACTAAAGTATCAAACAAGTCCGGCTACGCCGCTGTAAGACTTTCGGTCTTGTTTTTCTCTGCCTCAAAATGAATTCTGGTGAATATTGACTTTACTAAAGAAAGGTGCCATTTTATATACTTTCTGGTATTGAAAACAGCAAATTTTGAAGATTGATCACCCTGGGATTAAATTCCATGTTCTATGTTCATTTGTATATTGTCCTTGGCAGACCAAACATCTGTGAATTTTATCTGAAAATGCACTGACGTCTCCTGGTCTCCTTGTCCTGTTTATGACGCATGTACAAGATCCTCTATAAAATGTTAGACACTATATAAAAACTTGATATTAATGGGATTAAATATATAACCATTCTTTTCACACCTGATATTTATTTCCTTCCTACCTCCACAGCAATCCAAGCAATGGTGAATAGAGAAGAGATTCAGAGTAAGGTTTACAGCCTTCCTGACCACAGGGTCAAACATCTGTTTGGTTTATGCTCCACATTAGTTAAAATTCGATTGTCAAGTTGATATTTAGTAAAATAATTACCAGTAAACGATGCTGAGACCTTTAACCTAACCCAACACTATTAGATGGGGAGGAGATTGAGATGACACCCTTGATCTTCAACAAGGGTCTCACTGGTTCGAGCCACTGGGGAGAGCCGTTCTTTGGGCGTGTCATCACTGAAGATCGCCCGGTTTGGCTACCTGGTGCAGGGGATGGCACAAAACAGCGCAAGCCATTCCGAGCTCGTGTCGTGTATGGTCTATCCCCAATCTTCGACTCTGGGAGCACATGCATGCTCAAAGTGCCAACGGTCATTGCTTACGGAGGATGCCGTGAGCCAAAACCCTCAGTTCTGAACCATCATATATCTATACAGGTGGGGCCTACTAGCTATGAATCTGAAAACTAGTTTTTGTTAGAATGCAAAATTATGCTTATGCAAAATAAAATTCTCTCATTAACATTTTATTTATAAAACATGCACCTGGCTCAAATATGACTTGGACTTTTATTTACAAAACACTGATTAACCTATGTAGATTATGTTGAAGGGAATTATCTTTACAGGCAACCAATACCCACAATCTCGTGTTTCCTGATTTAATACAGGTATAGCTCAATATCAAAATGGCAACAAGTGAGACAAAAAAAAGAGAGCGGAACAGCAAATAATTAATACACTTTCGATCAAGAAAAACATTGAGTCTGTTGTAATTTACACATGATCAGCAACACAGTATAGTGGCGATTGCCTGTCAAAACTAGATTGGCACTCGGTAGAGTGTATACAGTCACGTGAAAAAGTAAGTACACCCCATATAAGGAAATATTCAACATATTTCAACATACAACTATTTGATCTTCATTTCAACAATATTGATAGATAAAGGTGATATAACATAACAAATATCATGAAACATTTACATTTTGTAGTCCATTGTATCAGCAACTAAACATAAATAAAACATAAACATAAATAAACATAAATGCAAATTTCGCATGTGGAAAAAGTAAGTACACCCCTACATTTATCACTACTTCAAATACCTAAAATTAGAATCGGGTGCACCAGCTCAGGTGCAAATGATTAGAACATCGTCAGAGAGGATCTTGGAGGAACCTGTCTTATTTAAACCTCAGACATTTAGTTTGGTTTGCTATTTGTTGTTGAAGTGTGCGGCGTCACCTTGCCGAGATCAAAAGAGCTCTCTGAGGCCTTCAGAAAGAAGGTTATAGATGCCTTTGAGTCTGGGAAGGGATTTAAAAAGATCTCCAAACAATTTGAAATCAATCATTCGACTGTCCGGAAGATCATCTACAAGTGGAGAAGATTCCAAACGACTGCCAACTTGTTCAGCCCAGGCCGCCCCAGCAAGTTCAGCCCGAGAGCAGACCACAAGATGCTGAAAGAAGTCTCTAAGAACCCCAGAATGTCATCACGGGACCTACAGGTAGCTCTTGCCACTGTTGATGTCAAAGTGCACGAGTCTACCATTAGAAAGAGGCTGCAAAATTTGATCTACATGGGAGGTGTGCCAGGAGGAAACCTTTGCTGTCCAGAAAGAACATCAGGGCAAGACTAAAGTTTGCCAATGAACACTGAGGCAAAGACCAGCAATTCTGGAACAATGTGCTCTGGACAGATGAGTCAAAGGTAGAGCTATTTGGCCACAGTACCAGAAGACATGTTTGGCGAAAACCAAAGACATAATTTGACCACAAGAACCTGATACCAACTGTAAAGCATGGTGGTGGAAATATTATGGTTTGGGGCAGCTCTGCTGCATCAGGGCCTGGGTAGCTCACCATCATAGAATCCACTATGAATTCTTCATTGTACCAGAGGGTGCTTGAGGATAATGTGAGGCCATCTGTCGGAAAGTTGAAGCTCAACCGCAGGTAGACCTTGCAACATGACAATGACCCTAAACATACCAGTAAATCCACCAAGGTATGGCTGAAAAGAAAGAAATGGAGGGTTCGGGAATGGCCAAGTCAAAGCCCGGATCTAAATCCCATCGAGATGTTGTGGGGGGATTTGAAACGAGCTGTGCATGCAAGAAACCCCTCAAACATCGCACAGCTGAAAGAATTCTGCATCGAGGAGTGGGCAAAAATTTCTCCCAGTCGATGTCAGAGACTGGTAGACAGTTATAAGAAACGCCTACTTGAGGTTGTTTCTGCCAAAGGGGGCAATACCACCTATTAGAGCCAAGGGTGTACTTACTTTTTCCACATGTGAAATTTGCATTTATGTTTATTTAAATTATACAATGGACTACAAAATGTAAATGTTTCATGATATTTGTTATATTATATCACCTTTATCTATCAATGTTGTTGAAATGAAGATCAAATAGCTGTCTGTTGAAATATGTTGAAAAAGTCAATACTTTACATGGGGTGTACTTACTTTTTCACGTGACTGTACCTCTGCCAGGCTGAACAGTTTACATTTTTTATCCCACCAATAGGCCACATCTGGATTCGGACCTTAACCAAAATCTAATCGCCTTGTTCTTGTCACCGAACCAACTAATCCACCTAGTTTTCTCATAATCCGTCCACATCTTTTTGAAATAGCATGCTATATATTGTTTTTGGAGCTATCTCTCAATGGTGAAGAATCCATTTTTTTTTTAAATCAAAAAATATCTCATATCCGAATCCATATTCAGATCTTCAACAAAATCGAATCTATTTGTCCTTGTCAGACACCCAACTGGTCCACCAAGTGTCGTCCAAATCCATCCATAATTTTTTTTTATATCATGCTGTATATCGTTTTTTGCCCTATATCTCAATGGTGTTGGCTTGGCGGTTAGGGTGCCGGCTTGGGATACCTAGGATCCTGGGTTCGAATCCCGGTCGATCGCTGAATTAACGCCAGGGTAGACGCAGCCTGTCATCCTTCCGAGGTCGGCAAATTTGAGTACCAGCTTGCTGGGATGAATGATCACGATGTGTACCCCGATTTAGAATAGGCACACCGTATCCCTGCGCATCGTAAGAGCGTGACCAAGGGTTGGCGTCAGGAAGGGCATCCGGCCATAAAAACATTGCCATCAACCAGGGAACCATGATTATCATGGGGCCCGCAAGGCTAACCCCCGCTCTAGCGGGGAAAATGGCCTTAAAACGATCATTCATTCATTCATTCAATTCTCAATGGTGAAGAATCAGTTTTAAAATGCTCAGATCCCAGATCCTCACCAAAGATCTAATCATTTCGTTTTTCTCACACACCCAACTTGTTCACCAAATTTCGTCAGAATCTGTCCACAACCTTTTGAGATATCCTGTTCACAGACAGATAGGCAAACGGGCAGACAAGGATGAAAACATAACCTCCGTCCATCTTCGCTGACGGGGGTAATTATATACAAGCTTGGATAAAGAAAGATCCATGGCAAATTTGAACCACATACTCATTTTGAGAAAAAAAAATTTGGACAATTTTGGTGTTAATGTAATCCGAGATATGAAAAAATTATATATATATATATATATATACAATTACCTTTAGAGTAAACGTCATACACACAGAATGAATTACTCTCCCCAGAATGCATTTCACCATTTAAATGCACACACGCCCACCATGTACAAATCTTGCACCATTGAAACACACACACAATGTCATTGGCTAATTCATCTGTTTTTCCTCCATTTTGTTTCTTACTCTAGGACTGTAAAGTTCAAAACACCGTGAGAGAGTACTGCAAACAGTTTTCAGTAGAAGCACGTGCAGCTGAAGGTTTTGGAGAGATCCCTGAGTGAGCACAAACATTTTGCAATGATCCTGTTTAAAATGGTGAGAGTTGGAATGTAACAGATTTCAAGCCACTCTAGATAGTTCGGAGGCAAGTGGAGTGAATCCATCTTGGCTATCCTGCCAGGCCTCATTTACCGTACATATAAAGGTTATTCGTTTGTGTTCCATTAACCAAACTAGTGGCTGTAACATGATGTAAACAAACAAAAGGGTTGGCCTTTTGGCATTCTTATCTGACGACTTAGAGCACGATGCTGGAATCTCCGCATCTTATCCTTTGTTGTTTTGCCTATTGTGATATTGTCATTGTAATTCGTGCAAATTTACATTGATTTTCTTATGTCCTTGTAATAAATTATAAAAGCATTACACACACCTACAGCTACAGACATGCGGATGCATAAACTCCTCCATGAGCCTTATATCACGACCAGTAGGGAAGAAGAAGAATCCCCATTAACCCCCATTACCGGTGCTGTCCTAATCCTGTTGGAATTTTGAAGAAATATTTTTGTGGGGGCCTGAAACACTTCCCTATAGCCACTAAAGAATTGGGTCTGGGATCATTTAATTTAATATTACCTTTTACATAGCTACAAAGGCTCAGACACCATAAAGCGATTTTTAAAAAATCCCCCAAAAATCTAACTTTTTTTTATTTATTTATTGTTTTTGCCCAAAACACTCCCCAGCACTCAATGATAAACCTCTGAAAGTTTGAGGAAGATCCGTTCAGCCATCTCTGAGAAAAATGGCAAGACAGACAGACACAAATGGCTCTCTTATATAGTAGATAAATAAATATACAAATATGATAACTTTAAAATCCACTCTAGAGAAAGGAGGAGGGTAAAGGAGGAATTAGGAAAAAGGGAAAGGATAGAGAGAAACCTTTTGGCCATTTTGCTTATGTAATATGTCGATGGCCACTTTTTAGACACATTTACTCTTGAAAATGAGGCTGTTACTTTCCTAAAGGCATTTTGCCATTAAAGTTAATCAAGTAAATTACAAGATGCAATGGCTAGAGCGACACACAAGGCTTCAAAGGAAACATTACTAGGATATTGGGCTGACTGGGTGACTTCTCGGTACACACACTCACCTCTAAGCTGTCCAGCCTGGGTTTGAATCCTGACCCAGCTATAAACTGTCATCCCGATGTTTCACAGGCAGGGTGATTCATCAATGTGTGGGCCCCGTCCCTCGGATGGATGTTAAACTGGGTGACACAACCTCCGGCATTAGTTGGTGGACTTTGAAGATCCCTACGCATCCTTTGCGAAGAGTAGTCGAACTATCGGGGTCACCTTGAATAAATCACTGCCCTAACCAGGAGAGGGCATTACATCATCGACATAGCCGCGCCCTCAGCCAATAATGCTACCCCGCATC
The DNA here is from genome assembly GCF_964187855.1 of Myxine glutinosa. Classification (NCBI taxonomy): domain Eukaryota; kingdom Metazoa; phylum Chordata; class Myxini; order Myxiniformes; family Myxinidae; genus Myxine; species Myxine glutinosa. Next base: position 29,100,330 of record NC_136262.1, on the reverse strand, counting down.
ATTGTGCTGTATACAAAAGAGGAAGATCACTCGGACATCGCTAATCAAAATCAAGAACTGTGCTTAGGCTGAAAAGTAAAGATGAATTGCCTTCATTGTAAAACATTTCATTCAAACACTAATGTTATTTTATTCCTCCACAGGGTGCAGCCGCTGTTTCTAATATTTCGACCAGCCAGCCATATCCCCTATGCTACGTTGGAAGCCGAAATGACTGGTCATGTGACATTCTACCCTGTCGAGAGTGGGCCACCTGCTAAAAATGTGAATGCTGAGAAAACATCTGTGGTGACGTCACAAGAGTCAGATGCTATTTTGCATGAGAAGTGCAATGCGTTTCGCCATTGGCTTTTGTTGCGAAGCAATGGAAATCTACTGTTGAGCAATGCTGAGGGTAAGTCCTCCTGTGGCTGTCATAAGTCAATGTTTCTGAAATGTTTTAGACCACATCCCCTTCCTTGATTTGATTTCCATTTAAAAAATGTCTGGAAAATTTGCCATTTGATGTCCGTCGTACTTGATGTCAAGAAAGAACACCCACCTCACCACCGCCCCCATATATATTGTTACGTTTATGGGGGGTAGGCAATGGAATATAGTAGTTCAGGTAGAATTATTGTATAGGTAGTGGGCTCTGACTGTCATGAAGAAGAAGAAGAACCCCCATGTACCATAGGTAGGGAATCCGTTCGACCAGATGTTGTGTAAGAGTGTCTTTGTCCCCATGACGAGGGGTGGGGTTATGTTAATTAGTTAGGGATTAAGGGTAATTAATTCCCTGTATGTAAAGTGCCTCTGTAATCTTTTCCTGTGTTCCTTATGACACACACCACAACAGCCATGCACGCTACACCTAAAATAAACATTAAATAAAACCAACCGGAACAGGACATTGAACAATAACACTGGCACCGCCACCTGCCACATCACAACATCAAGCAGGCAGGTTCGTGAGGCCATGCCCCGAAGAGCAGTGATTGGTCCAGTATTGTAGAGTGATGAGATGGGACTCGCTGATAGGGGCACGCACGGGGATCATTAGATGACGTCAGAGCCTTGAGAACAAAAGAATCGAGTCCCGACATTTTTGTTCTCTTGCGTGGGTACAGTCATTATGAGCAGATGCAGTTTATATGCTCTTGCACGAGGGACATTGAAAAGGAACAGTCGCATATTACTCTCTTGCGTTGGGACATTGGTGCCGTGCAGTCACAGTTATCCTCTTGGATCCTGGCTTTGGTGATGAGCGGCCGCGTGTGCATCTCTCTCGGCATCTGGATTTCATCGCTGGTGGTCATGTCCCGGCATTTTGTCTTCATGGTCCCTGGCTTTCATCGGTTCGAGTGACCGCTTTGTCCTTTCCTTGGCTTCTGGGTGCCGACTGGGCGTCATCTGGGTGCTGTGTGGAGCAGACGGCGAGTGGACGGGCACGGCCTGCTCACTTCGCGCTCGGCGGCTAGAGGAACGAACTGCGCGCCAAGGCCTGTCCCCGCGAACGGACTTCGCGCCAGGGCGTGCGTTTCCCGCGTAGGGACACGGGACCTTGGATGGCCCCGGACGGTCACGGACGCCAGGCGGAGTGCAGGCAAACGCACCTCACAAACACTACGCACTATTTTCACCTTCTCCACCCCTCCCCCCCCCCCCCCTGTATTGTATACGAGTCTGTGGGGAAGGTCCCTCGATTATGAATTTTAGCTTACCGTGCATTATTTTGTTACCGGAATTTTTCAATAAAGCCGGTATTTGTACATTTTAATTCCGTGTGGGTTTGCATTGATTAACAGGGTCGAAGATGTTCAGTGGGGTCCATGAAGGTAAGAGCTTTGCTACCCCCCGCTGCCCTCCCCAGCGCGTATAAAGAGGATCCGCAATCATTGACTGAGCGCCTCGGAGTGTTAAGCTCGCTCGGCTAATCCGACCCCAGGGGTGTTCACCCCGGGAACGCGACTATATATATATATATATATATATATATATATATATATATATATATATATATATATATATATATATATATATATATATATATATAACGTTTGGGCGTTTGGACATTCCGTTTCCGGTCCGGTCGTGAGAGGACGCTGGCGTCACTTGCTCGCCGCTTCTCTGACTGGACCATTGTCAGTATCTTGCTTTCCTGGTGGTCGTGGCGGATTTTTGGCCATTGAGTCTGCCCTCTGCACGGTCCCGGCTCTGCTCTGCTGCTCCTGGCTTCACCTGCTCGGCTCCTTCGCTGTTTCCTCGGGCTCACTCTCGTGGGTTGTGCCCATTGTTTGCAGCGGCGGTGGTGGCGGTTTGCCGCCGTGATCTTGATTAGCGGCGGCGGTCGTTTGCCGCTGCATTTGCCACTTTGCCTCCTCAACCTTGGCCTCGTGCTCGTCTCTTCGCTCCTGTCTGCCCTCTGCATGGTCCCGGCTCTGCTCCTGGCTTCACCTGCTCGGCTCCTTCGCTGTTTCCTCGGGCCCACTCCCGTGGGTTGTGACGATTGTTTCGCCTCCTCACCCTTGGCCTCGTGCTCGTCCCTTCGCTCCTGCTGGCATGGCTCTGCGGTACTCCGCCGCAAGGCTTCTCCTGCTTAAAACCCGCTCCACCCCATCATGCATCTCTGCAATCAAATCGAATGGACTCCTGCGTCGACCCAGGTACATTCACCGTGGCTCCGGTCGTAAGTTTGTTTATTTACAATCAGGTCACTCCATCCCCATCCTCTGGTCGGCTCAGCGCACTCCCACTCATCGTCCCAACACACCTGGTCACAACAACGCACAAAATCGCACCTCCTGTCTGCGAACCCTGGCCAAATCACCTGGATTCATACCCGCCGTACAAAACAACATCAAGCTCACCCTGTTCAATACCCGGTCCCTCAACAACAAATGCCTCATCCTGAACGACTACATCCTGGAAAATAAACTGGACTTTCTCTGTCTCACTGAGACCTGGCAACAACCACTGGACTACTACACGCTCAACCTCACCACACCCAATGGATATTCTTACATCAATAAACCACGCTCGGAGGGCCGAGGTGGTGGAATTGCCGTTATTCACCGACAAGACATCAAGACAAACCTCATCTCCATCTCATCTGCTCCATCATTTGAACACCTGGCTTTTAAACTCTCTGGTCACACACAGTCAGTCATGGCTGTTGTCTACCGCCCTCCCAAACCACACCCATCATTCCTGTCTGACTTCTCCTACTTTCTGACCCAGCTATGTTCCCTCTCCCCCTCAATCCTCCTCCTTGGTGATTTCAATATCCACATGGACTCCACTGACTCCACGCTAACCACTGACTTCACTGATTTACTCACCTGCTTTAACCTCACTCAACATGTCAACTTTCCTACCCATAACCGTGGTCACATTTTGGACCTTGTCTGCTCTACTGGACTAATTTTGCACCATCTCTCTGGCTCCGACCTCACTCTCTCTGACCACCTAGCCATCACTCTGACCATCAACATCCCCACCCCAGCACCAAGGCATTATCGCACTATCAACTTCCGTAAGCTAAACGCTCTTTCACCTACCTCATTCTCATCGACCCTCTCTGAAAAAATGTCCACTTCTCCCTTCGTTGACCTCCACACCCCTTCTGACCTCACTGACTACTACAACCACACTCTCTCCTCCTGCCTTGACCAACTTGCACCTATAAAAACCAAAACAGTTTCTTTCACCCATTCTGCTCCCTGGTTTACCCCTGAACTCCGCCTGATGAAAACTCGTGCTCGCCAACTTGAAAGACTCCGCAATAAAACAGGTCTCACAGTTCACTCCCAGGCCTACAAGGACCACATACAACACTATAAAGATGCCCTCTCCCACGCCCGCTCCGCCTACTACTCTCAAATTATCCACTCTGGCTCCGGAAACCCAAAAGCACTCTTCTCTACAATAAACAAACTCCTCAGCCCCCTGAACACCACCACCCAGTCATTCACAATAGACAACTGCATCTCCTTCCTTTCATTCTTCCAACGCAAAATTGAAAACATCTACAACAGCTTGACCACCGCCGCACCCGCTCCCCCTCAAACCACCTGCCCCCCCTTATCCTGCCATCCCCTGTCTCAATTCTCCCCAGTCTCCCCTACTGACCTCTCTGAACTCCTCATCGGAATGAAAACTGCCACCTGCACTCTTGATCCCATCCCCTCCAGCTTTGTCAAGGCCTCCCTTCCTGCTCTCTCTCCACTTATCATTGCAACAATAAACTCCTCCCTGTCTACGGGCATCGTCCCACCATCCCTCAAAATTGCTGCTGTTACCCCCATTCTGAAAAAACCTGGACTAAACCCTGAAACCCTAAATAACTTCAGACCCATCTCCAACCTACCCTTTCTGTCAAAGGTTTTGGAACGCGCTGTAGCCACTCAACTCAAACATCACCTCTCTGCCAATAACCTGTATGAAACATTCCAATCCGGATTCCGCTCCAACCACAGTACTGAAACTGCTCTCCTCAAAATCACCAACGACCTTCTCCTCTCCTCTGACGCTGGCAACCTCAACATTCTCATCCTCCTCGACCTCAGCGCCACCTTTGACACCATCGATCACACCATCCTCCTCACCCGACTTGAAACCACCTTTAACATTACCGGCACTGCCCTCTCTTGGATTAAATCATACCTCTCTGACAGACGTCAGTTCATCTCCATCAATAACTGCAAATCCCCCACTGCTCCCCTCCCCCAAGGTGTCCCCCAAGGTTCAGTTCTTGGCCCCCTCCTCTTCATCCTTTACCTGTCCCCCCTCGGTCACTTAATCCGCCGTCATGGTCTCCAATTCCACTGCTTCGCCGATGACATCCAGCTTTTCATCTCCACCAAGTCCATCTCCACCGCCACCCACTCTATCCTGACAAACTGCATCACTGAAATAAAATCCTGGCTTCAAATCAACTTCCTCAAACTTAACTGTGATAAATCTGAAATAATCATCATTGGCCCAAAAACGCTCACCAAGTCCACCCATAACTTTGCCCTCAACATCGACGGTTTCCCAGTATCCACCTCCCCTCACATCCAGAATCTTGGCATCATCTTTGACCAAACCCTCTCCTTCGACAAATAAACTAAACAGATCACAAAGACAGCCTTCTTTCACCTGAAAAACATCGCCCGTCTCCGTCCATCCCGCTCCTCCGTGGCTGCAGAAACCCTCATCCACGCCTTCATCACTTCCCGTCTGGACTACTGCAATAGCCTCCTTTATGGTTCACCCTCAACAATCACCAATAAACTCCAATACATTCAGAACTCCGCTGCCCGTCTACTCACCCATTCCCGGACCCGTGACCACATCACCCCCGTCCTTTACAAGCTTCACTGGCTCCCCATCTCCCAGAGAATCCAGTACAAAATCCTCCTCTTGACCTACAAAGCCCTCCATAACCTGGCCCCATCCTACCTGGCTGACCTCCTCTCCAGACACACTCCCACCCGCAACCTCCGCTCTGCTGGTACCAACCTCCTGACCCCCCCCCCCCCCCATCCGGACCAAATTTAGATCCTGGGGGGACAGGGCCTTCTCCATCGCTGCTCCCACCCTCTGGAACTCGCTACCTCACACCATCAGAGACTCCTCCTCACTCACCACATTCAAAACATCACTCAAGACCCACCTGTTCAACACTGCATTCAACATTTAACCCACAGCATCTAACCCCTGACTATCTCCTCTCCTTCTCCCTCCTTTGTGCTTTGAATATTTCCCTATTGATTCTGCTTTTTTTGCAATTGTTTTTATGTTTTGCTATGCATTATGTTTTGCACTCTGTCAAAGCGTCTTTGGGCTTCCTGAAAAGCGCTATATAAAATAAATGCATTATTATTATTATTATTATTATATATATATGTTTATATATGGCATCTAATATATAAAGCTCTTTTTAACCACTGACCGACTTGAGTGATATTAATGTTCGGTCCGGGAAAAATAACCGGGAACAATAACAGAACCATTGGACCGCCGTAAAGCGTCCGTAAATAAAAATTTACGTAAAACCCCATAAACGCATACCTATGTAAAAAAAACCAAAAAAAAAAACCCTCAAACAATATGCAGCATTTGGATAACAACACTAATGCAATAACAACACTAATGGTAATAGCATAATATTGATGTTATTACACAACAATATCTCCTCCCAAAGGTGTTTTGTGACTTGCGATATTGCCCCCTCCATGCCTCCACCCGACACCCTCACGGAAGTAAATTTTATTATCGGGAATTTAGAATGGTGAGGCACGTCCGATATTTTCAATGACCTGGTCTAACATAAGTAATAGTAATGCTGATTGACAATAATAAGGATAAATAACCTGACTCCCTCTGTTGCTCCCATAGTGAGCGAGTGTACTAATGAGTTGAAATTTGGTGGTTGTATTTGGGGTGGTGCCCGGGAAGGTTTTAAGCATTAAAAAAGTTTGATATGTACTGTGTAGCGCTACCTGGTGGTAGTGGGAGAGGCTCTTTCAAGGTTGCTGCAGAGAGAACTTTCAATTTTGCACAGTCAAGTTGCATAATACAAGTGCTTTACTGAGCCTGCAACAGGGAGGGGTATTACCCCCTCATAGGGAGTGGATGTTTCTCGTAACATTTAATTTTCAAATTATGAACTCGGTCTGTTTATGTTTTGCAACACTGACACATGTTAATTACTGTAAAGCCTGGTATTGGCTTAACGGTTAAGGTGGCTGGCTTAAGATCGATCTTAGGGTCTTTAGATTAAGCCCCTGTAATGACGTTGAATTAACACCAGGTGGGTTGACTCAGGTTGTCATCCTTCTGAGGTCGGCAAAATGAGTACCAGATGACTGGGAATAGGGGGCACTGCATCAGCGGCACAACCCAACCGTGCTTCCAGAAAATGATGCAACCAACAGCCACAGGCTGCATATGAAATAACAACATGACTGTAAAATATTTCACAACGCCATAAATGTTTATTATATCATCAGATATTCAGTGAGATTTGAAGTGCCTCAAATATAAACTGATTCTTGTACTTAACTCCTTCCTTCCTTTCTTTCTTTCTTTCTTTCTTCACCCTTTGTCTTTTTTACTCATTCATCACAACAGGAGTCGGATTGAAACTAACCAATCTGGAAGTTTCTGTGCAGTGTGCTGAGTAAGTTTTTGTTTCTTCTTTATTATCATTCTTGCTAAGTGATCATAGATTGAGGCTTCCATGTGTGGGAACTCCTCAAAGTTGAGCATAATGTGTTTCCATGGTGAAACAAGACTTAGTCACGTAAAAAAGTAAGTACACCCCATGTAAAGTTTTGACTTTTTCAACATATTTCAACATACAGCTATTTGATCTTTATTTCAACAATATTGATAGATAAAGGTGATATAATATAACAAATATCATGAAACATTTACATTTTGGAGTCCATTGTATAATTTAAATAAACATAAATGCAAATTTCGCATGTGGAAAAAGTAAGTACACCCTTGGCTCCAATAGGTGGTATTGCCCCCTTTGGCAGAAACAACCTCAAGGAGGCGTTTCTTATAACTGTCTACCAGTCTCCGACATCGACTGGGAGAAATTTCTGCACACTCCTCCATGCAGAATTCTTTCAGCTGAGCGATGTTTGAGGGGTTTCTTGCATGCACAGCTCGTTTCAAATCCCCCCACAACATCTCGATGGGATTTAGATCCGGGCTTTGACTTGGCCATTCCAGAACCCTCCATTTCTTTCTTTTCAGCCATTCCTTGGTGGATTTACTGGTATGTTTAGGGTCATTGTCATGTTGCAAGGTCCACCTTCGGTTGAGCTTCAACTTTCCGACAGATGGCCTCACATTATCCTCAAGCACCCTCTGGTACAATGAAGAATTCATAGTGGATTCTATGATGGTGAGCTGTCCAGGCCCTGATGCAGCAAAGCTGCCCCAAACCATAATATTTCAACCACCATGCTTTACAGTTGGTATGAGGTTCTTGTGGTCAAATGCTGTCTTTGGTTTTCGCCAAACATGTCTTCTGGTACTGTGGCCAAATAGCTCTACCTTTGACTCATCTGTCCAGAGAACATTGTTCCAGAAGTGCTGGTCTTTGCCTTTGGCAAACTTTGGCAAACTTTGGCAAACTTTGGCAAACTTTAGTCTTGCCCTGATGTTCTTTCTGGACATCAAAGGTTTCCTCCTGGCACACCTCCCATGTAGATCAAATTTGTGCAGCCTCTTTCTAATGGTAGACTCGTGCACTTTGACATCAACAGTGGCAAGAGCTACCTGTAGGTCCCGTGATGACATTCTGGGGTTCTTAGAGACTTCTTTCAGCATCTTGCGGTCTGCTCTCGGGCTGAACTTGCTGGGGCGGCCTGGCCTGAACAAGTTGGCAGTTGTTTGGAATCTTCTCCACTTGTAGATGATCTTCCGGACAGTCGAATGATTGATTTTAAATTGTTTGGAGATCTTTTTAAATCCCTTCCCAGACTCGTAGGCATCTATAACCTTCTTTCTAAAGGCCTCAGAGAGCTCTTTTGATCTAGGCATGGTGACGCCGCACACTTCAACAACAAAGAGCAAACCAAACTAAATGCCTGAGGTTTAAATAAGACAGGTTCCTCCAAGATCCTCTCTAACGATGTTCTAATCATTTGCACCTGAGCTGGTGCACCTCATTCTAATTTTAGGTATTTGAAGTAGTGATAAATGTCGGGGTGTACTTACTTTTTCCACATGCGAAATTTGCATTTATGTTTATTTAAATTATACAATGGACTACAAAATGTAAATGTTTCATGATATTTGTTATATTCTATCACCTTTATCTATCAATATTGTTGAAATGAAGATCAAATAGCTGTATGTTGAAATATGTTGAAAAAGTCAAAACTTTACATGGGGTGTACTTACTTTTTCGCATGACTGTATAATTGTTTTGCATTGTCGTTTTGCATCCATTATTTACATTTGTTCTCGTAGTTCTCCTGTCCCTTTTCAATTGAATTATTTAAGTTGCCCTGTATAAGATTGACCGTTGCGTAAGGTAAATTTAATTGTCGGGATTCAAAAGGCCTAACCACTTGGCCGATCTTATGATTGGCATCGCAGCAACTGGAGCATTTTGGATCATCGGAGCCATTACAACATATACTTCTTTTGTATGCAATGCAGCACATGCCCACAGATGGCATCGTTTCCTGTGGGTGCAGCTGTGCCGCTGATGCAGTGCCCGGCTGTAGGTTCGGGCAGGAATTTGGAATTTGCTCAGGGTGCTGGTAATAGCCGAGCTACTCATCACACAGCACACCATGGGATCTTTAACATCCACCAACTGATGCCAATAGAAGGGACACCAAGTTTAATGGCGCACACATTGATGCTTCTCCCTGCTTGCGAAAGAGCAGGATGATAGCTTCTCGCTGGGCCACAATTTGAATCAGGGTAAACAGCTCATAGGCCAGTGGGTACCCCTAGGGCCGAGGCTATCCTGCCAGCCCAGAGCCATTGCATACCCTTCCCTGAGCTAGTCAATTGCATCTCTTGGACTATGCCATCCACAACTAGCCAATGACAAAACCTTTCAATAATTACAACATTTCTAAAAGTGTTTGAGGTACATTATGCAGCCTAAACGAAACCTGAGGAGACTTGACTTGGGAAATCTCACAGGGTAGCTGGCACATAACCATCCACTGATCGATGATGTAAATCCATAGAGAGTGTCCTGGTAAAGTGCAAATGGCATCACCATCACATGACCCAATCTGTGGAAATTCTAGCTTCCATAACGCAACTAGTGAAACCCAATATACAGAGTATTTTCATTAAATCAACCTTTCTTCCTTGAACCACCTTTAGAGGCCATTTTTTTTCCTGCAGAGCAGGGGTTGGCCTTTTTGGGCACCGTAGTCCCCTTTTTGAAGCAATGTTTTATGGCTGGATGCCCTTCCTGCCGCCAACCCTGTTAGTCACCTCTTGCAACACACAGGGAATTACCAGTGAACTGGTACTCAATTTGCCGACCTCGGAAGGATGACAGGCTGACTCAACCCCCCTGGCGTTAATTCAGCGATCGACCGGGATTCGAACCCAGGATCCTAGGATCCCAAGCCGGCACCCTAGCCGCTAAGCCAACACCAGGCTTTCTTGGTCAACAGTAAATCCATTATTCATCATCTAAATCATACATACCTGATGATGGAATGTAAACTTGTATGAATTTTAACAATCAATGATAACTCAATATATTTTATTGCTGTATAACAAATATTTTGTTCCACTATGAGTAAATATATACAAGATAAAAGTGAAATTGTATACATTTTGGTTTGTTTGCATGTATATGCTTCAAAAAAAAAAAAACTACTGAACCAAATCCAACCAAATTTTGCATGTTGCCTATGGGTACCCCAAGTATAGTTTTTGTCTGGGTGGTATATATGGGGGAGGTGGTTCAGGTTGGGGGGGCGGGGGGGGAAGACCCCAATTCTCTCCATGTAATTGTGTACGTAGAGCGCCACCCTGTGGTAGCCAGTATTACAAATAATCTTATATAAAGCAAGCTTAAACAACTTTACAATATGCATTACGGTGATGTTGAAATCTTAGCGAGAATTATTCAAAATTTTCAAAATGTTTCATTTCAGTCATTTTAAGTAGAGGTTCAAACCATACATTTATACATTTTGGTTTGTTTGCATCTATATGCTTCAAATCTAAAAAAAAAAAAACTACTGAACCAAATCCAACCAAATTTTGCATATTGCCTATGGGTACCCCAAGTATAGTTTTTGTCTGGGTGGCATATATAGGGGAGGTGGTTCAGGTTGGGGGGGGGGGGGAAGACCCCAATTCTCTCCATGTAATTGTGTACGTATAGCGCCACCCTGTGGTAGCCAGTATTACAAATAATCTTATATAAAGAAAGCTTAAACAACTTTACAATATGCATTACGGTGATGTTGAAATCTTAGCGAGAATTATTCAAAATTTTCAAAATGTTTCATTTCAGTCATTTTAAGCAGAGGTTCAAACCAAAGGTTTTTTAAGCAGAGGTTCAAATCCCAAACTTTCACAGGAAGGGTGTGTGCCATCATTAAATGGGTATCCAATCTGCTGGCTTTAGTTGGTGCACTTTAAAGATCCTTCGCGAAGGGTAGGAGAGCTATCGCTGGCACCATGCCCAAATTCAAAATTCCTGCCATAACCTCAGTTGAACATCAGACCTGGGCTCGTGAAAGACTTGAACGAAGCTTCCCCCAGCCAACCCCACAAGAAGGTGGGAATAATTGTGGCTGCTAAAAAAGAAGTTGGCTGACAAATGTGATGTTAGCTGACTTCCAAGCAGATGGAAGATGACCTCAGGCAAATGATAGGGTGAATAGAACAGAATGTTTGTGAAGTAGAATATGCTGTCTCTTGATTAAAATCGTCAGCAAAGCGACGGGTAAAAATGCCTAGTAATTACATATTGGTATTTTTCCTATCCCTCCCTTTTTCCCACTTTTCAAGCTCTGGAACCGAATTAGGTTGTAAAGCGAACCCGCAAGCCATCTCTTCATTCCGAGCTAAACATGTCTGCAACCAATATTGCAAACTTCTACGACTGCCGTCCTTGGCACAGCAGATGTCTTCCAGCCCTCGGCTTGGTCACCGTACATTCTCTCTTGGTGCTCGTAGCCCTGGAACTGCTCGTAAGATTGCAAAGACCAGCCCACAACCACAAAGGAAGATGCAGAGTGTACATACGAGCCCACAACTACCACGCAAGGCCCAGGAATCAGGTAACAGTCTGCAACCACCATGCAAGACCCTGGAACCGAGTACAAGCCCACAAGCATCTCGCAAGGTTCATAGCCCAAGCATCAGCCCACAAGCATCTCGCAAGGTTCATAGCCCAAGCATCAGCCCACAAGCACCACGCAAATCTCAGAGTTTGAGTACCAGTCTGCAAGCACCACACAAGGCCCAGGGCTCAAGTATCAGTCCACAAGCACCACGCAAGACCCAGGGCTCAAGTATCAGCCCAAAAGTCCCACGCAAGATGATGAGCCCAAGTTCCAGCCCAAAACAGCCAAGACATACGTCTGCCAGCAGGTCAGTGTTGTGTCAATGAACTTCAATGTGTCAGCACTTCCAAAAATGTCCTATATATTTCTCATGGGATTTGTTGACATTTTCATCACATTCTCATTGGATTTCCTTTTACATGTATACAGCATAAGGTTTTGATGCAAGGGAGAAATTGCACTATATGCAGATTACAACATGAAACTCCATGCACAAAATACACTATATACTTTTACAAAGTAAAACTGACCAACTGAGATTCCATTTTAAAAGTTCAAAGCAATTGCATGCTCAATGTTGTACTTGTTACAAAAGAGCTTGAAGTACAGATCATAATCAGGATAATATAATAAGTATCACAGTAATTTGGGTTATCATGATCCACTGTAATTTTCCATAGTCATGACTGTATTTATCAATGTATGGGTTCTCGATATAGTTTATATATGGTAGTGCCCAAAAGAGATGGTGAAGTTTTGTTTTGAGTAGTTGTTTTGGAAGAAGAGTTATATAGCCCTTTATATTTACCTCCACCACCAAAGGTGGATGGAGGTTATGTTTTCACTCCTGTCTATCTGTCTGTCTGTCTGTCTGTGAAAAAGATACCTCAAAAAGTTGTGGCCTGATTCAAACGAAATTTTGCAGAGAGGTAGCGTATATGACAAGGACTAATCGATTAGATTTTGGTGAAGATCTGAAAATGGATTCGGATACGAAAATTATTTAAGTTTTAAGTGATTCTTCACCATTGAGTGATATGGCTAAAACCTATATCTAGCACGATATCTCAAAAATATATGGACGGATGTGGACGAAACTTGGTGGACAGGTTGGGTGTGTGATGAGGACAAATAGATTCGATTTTGGTGAAGATCCGGATCCGGATCAGGCTAGTAGAATCTTTTAAGTGATTCTTCACCATTGAGAGATCGGGCGAAAAGCGATAAATAATATGATATTTTTAAAAGGTTATGGACGTGTTATGACTAAACTTGGTGGACAAGTTGGTTAGGTGACAATAACAAGCCGATTAGATTTTGTTTCAGGTCCGAATCCAGATCCGGCCCATCAGTGGGATACATCGCGAAAGACACCAACAACAACAACAACAACAACAACATGCATTTTAAGGCCATTTTCCCTGCCAGAGCGGGGGTTAGCCTTGCGGTTCCCATGACAATCTTCTCCATTTTGCCCTATTTTCTGCATCTCTCCTTGTTAACCCCCTTGCCCGCATTTCTTCTTCCACCACCTTTAGCCAAGTCTTTCTCGGTCTTCCCTGTCCTCTACTTCCTTCTACATTCATTCCCATCACTCTTCTCAACCAGTCACTTTCATCCTTCTTCAACACATGACCAAACCATCTCAACCTGTTCCTCTTCACAGCATCAATCACAGGCTCTATTCCCATCATCTTTCGCAATTCATCATTTGTCTTCCTCTCTCTCAACGATACTCCGCACATCCATCGAACCATTCGCATTTCCACCCTTTCCAGCCTTCGTTGCTGCTCTACATTCATTACCCATGTACGTTCTACGTACCTGTTCATGGTACATGTACGCTCTGCGTTCATTACTCCCATAAATCATAACACGTCTCACACATGCAGTATACACCTTTCCCTTCAGCTTCAATGACACTCCCCTACTCGTCAGCACACCACTCAGTTCCCGAAAGTTCTTCCATGCACATCTCACTCGAGAAACCATTTCCGAGTCTGATCCACCTTCTCCATTCAGCATGTCTCCTAGGTAGCATGTCTCCTAGGCGACACAGCTGACTCCGCATGTGAAAAAGCTGAATGTCTCAACTCTGTGTATGCCTCAAAATTTTGTGTCCCAAATCCGTCTCTCTCTATACCCACCGTACCCAGTCGTACCCAGCTACTCCTGGACTCTGTGTCCTTCTCTCCTAACAAGGTGGAGAAGTTTCTGCCAATCGTCGACTCTGATTCTGCAACTGGACCAGACGGCATCAGCCCACGGGTCCTAAAATCCTGCTCTACTGCTCTTTCACACCCTCTCTCTGTTCTCTTCACTCTCTCTTTTGCTCAAGGTCATCTGCCATCAGTTTGGAAATCAGTAAACATTAGCGTTTTACACAAAAAGGTGCAAAAACAGATCCTTGCAACTACAGACCAATCAGCTTGCTCCCAATTATCAGCAAAGTCATGGAATCCATCATTGCTTCGGATGTGAAATATTTCCTCTTCTCCAATGGCTTGATCTCTGATCATCAATTTGATTCAGACCAGGTCACTCTACTCTGGACATGCTGCTTCTGCTGTCTCAACAATGGATGGAGGTCCTCAATGTCAAACAGGAAATTAGAGCTGTCTCCCTTGACATATCATGAGCCTTCGATACGGTCTGTTACCCCGCTCTGCTCACCAAACTCTCCTCCTATGGTATCCATGGAAATCTCCATGCATGGCTTGTGGACTTCCTCTCTGGTCGTAGTCAACGTGTGGACCTGAATGGATTTCTCTCATCTCCCCCTTCCTGTTCAGGCTGGAGTTCCCCAAGGTAGTGTTCTGGGCCCTGTGCTTTTTCTGGTCTTCATCAATGATCTCTCCGAATCTCTGGAAAATCCTCTCTATCTCTTTGCTGATGACTCCAGTCTCTGCCGGTCCATATCTCAAACCTCAGATCGGCAGGCCGCAGCCTTTTCACTCTCTGCAGACCTGGACAAAATCACCGACTGGTCAAACAAGTGGAATATGTCTTTCAATCCTGACAAATCTCACACTCTCACTACGTCTCTCTGAAAAGACCAACTGGACAACCCTCCCATCTACTTTCTCAACAATGCTCTCCAAGACGTTCTGTCACTCAAGCTATTGGGTCTCACAATCTGCCATGATCTTTCCTGGGAAAACCACATTTCCAAGCTGGCCTCCAAAGCCAGTCGCCGACTGGGCATCCTCCATCGTGCGAAGCCCTTCCTTGGCACACCTGAGCTCCTCACCATATAGAAGGCTTTCATTCCCAGCTCAATGGAATACTGCTCTCCCCTCTCGGCTGGTGCTCCTGCCTCACACCTAGCTCGTCTTCATGCTGTTGAAACCAAAGCTTGCAGAATCATTGGAATCTCCCGCGATGACGCTAACTCTGAGGGCCTTTCACTCACTCACTGCAGGCAGGTTAGTGGTCTTTCTGTCTTCTACCGACTCCTCTCTGGCCTAGCCCCCCCCCCCCCCCCAGCCCTCTGTGCTCCCGCAATGAAGCTAACTCTGAGGCCCTTTCTCTGGCCTTGTTCCCCCAGCCCTGTCTGTGCTCTGTTCCCCAAATACTCCGACAGGTCGCACAAGATCTGCCAGCAACCCTCTTCTGGTGAAACTGCCAAAATCAAGACTCTGCTCACCATCACTCTTTCATGCCTCTTTTCTCCCGGCTCTGGAACAAACTCCATCACTCTCTTCAATCCCACTCCTCCCTTCAGGTCTTTAAAACAGCTGTTCACCACCATCTCTTATCTTCCCCCATCCAAAATCTTGATCTTTTCTACCCCTGTTAATTCACCGCAGATCCACTATTCTGAAATACTGACTTCTTTTCTGGAAGTCCTAGCTGTGTCCATGTGGTTTTTACCTCCCCCACCTCCCCCCCCTCCTCATCCCCCCAATCCCTCTCCCTCCCACAGATCACCCGATGTTGCTGCTCTCAAATGTTGTACTTGTGTGCTTCCCCCTCTCTCCCCATCTTGTCTCCCACTCCCTTTATTATGTCTTATGTGTCTGTTTTTTTTTTTTGTCATTAATGTTAGCTCTTACACGAGCCTCGATCATGTATGCAAAATAAAAAAAATCTATGGGGGGGGTCAAAGTGGGTCCAGCTTTGGCAACCCAAAATTGGTATTTGCTTTGTTCTCTGAAACTACACACACAGTTTTGATGAAACTTGACCACAACCTTAATCACCCATGATGTACCAATGTTTGTTCAAGGCATTCGAAAAATTGGGGTCTTTTGGAGGTATAGAGGTTTGGGGGAGAGGTGGGAGTTGCCCCCCAAAATAGGTATTTTTTTGTTTGTTTAATCTTATTATTATGTTGGTATGATTCTACATGGTGCCCTATCTTCTAGCAACCATTGAAATTGGTTTAAAATACCTTTAGTCGATGCAGTATGCTGTTTTTTCTACCAGGTGAGCACCAGGGGTATTGCCCCTATGTTTTTACTTCCGATAGGTGCGCAAACCAACGACTCTGAGATGATAGGCATTGACAGCAGGTTAGTGAAAGACGTGCACAAAAACGTACCATGTCTGAATGTTGCGATATCCAGTCAATGGCGAATCCGCATATGGCAAATCCGCGAATGTCACAGTTAGAAAGTAGAAACCCTCACGTGATTTCCTCATTCCTTTAAACTCAATATCTCCATTTTCATTCCGAACATCATCACTCCAATCATACATTAATACTATAACAAAATAATGTGTTAAATCACGATTGTATTGAGATATTATCAAACCAGCTCATTGTTATCATCTGTTCACTTCCGCATTCGGGGGCAGGTTCATATCGAGGCCAATTTCAAAATTGTAATTTTATTGAGGAACTTATGAAACCTCCTACATTCCTTACAACATCCGCTGAGACCCCAAAACGTTCCACAGAAGGTTTGGCGGGGCTAGCCCCAAAACTGCGGAAGTAGTTTGGGAATGGACAGGCAGACAAACTGCGGAAGTAGTTTGGGAATGGACAGGGAGACACTCCTGTTTTATAATCTATCTATAATTCCAGTAATCTCTGTGTGTATGTATGTATGTATGTATGTATGTATGTATGTATGTATGTATGTATGTCTGTGACCGCTGTTTCTCGACAACCACGGGTCCGATATACTTTAAACTTGCCAGGTATATTGCTGGGGACCCGAGGATGTGCCTTTTCAAGGTTTCATATTAATCGGACAAGTAGTTACCGAGCTATGGCGATTTAGCCGTTCGCCGTTCGCTTTGGCGTTGCGAATGGACCAAACCATTTCATGTAAATAGAGGGGGGGGGTTCTGTGGTCGTTGCGAATGGACCAAACCATTTCATGTAAATAGAGGGGGGGGGGGATTGTCACTGTACTCGCAAGCCGTTCGCCGTTCGCTTTGGCGTTGCGAATGGACCAAAACATTTCATGAACCAAACCATTTCATGTAAATAGAGGGGGGGGATTGTCACCGTACTCGCACCCACGTACCCACGTACCCACGTACGGGCATTGCACCCACGTACGGGCATGCCCTAGTATAGATAACGCTGGCAATATAGCGCTGCAGAATTGCAGGCACTCCCAAACTGATAGATCTCTCTCTCGAAGGCTCAGTTGATATAATGAATCATAGATTGATGTTAGGTGAATGAATAAAGTAAATGGAGTGGTTATTTTTATAGCTGAACTATCAGCAACTAAGTAGTACTATTTAATAAATTTTAATGGTAAAAAAGGATGTATGAATATGTTGGGGGCATGCATGATTACGTCATGGTATGTTTTCATCACAATCTGACTTCCTGGTAGAAAACAGTTAGTCATGTAATACTTTTTCATTGTTTCTTTCTTGCTACCCCAAGTCCTTCCACAGGAAACAGGCTGTCTGCCCCATCAACCATGAGTGCTACAGGAATCACAGCTTTTGCTCAGAAGAAACCCAGCCCATAGCCACATCAACGCCTTGAAAATTACATCATGATCTACTGGATTCTACTGACTCAGTTTACGTCGGACTGACATACAATCTCGTAATGCGAGCTAGAAACCATGGAACTGTACGGGTTCTGACTTGCTGGTGATTTGCAGCCTTTTTGGGGATTCTGATGCACTTAATTTACTTGGTAATAATCGAAATCAAAACGCGATCGAAGCACCACGTCCTGGTTCAACGCAAACATAAACAGGCCGGAAATTGCCTCAATGTTAGTACTACAGAGTAGAATATGGGAGTGACAGCAAGCTCTCATAAGGAAATTTTGCTTTGTTCTCTGAAAGATTTAAACTGACCATGCATAATTGTTAAGTTAGTGAGCTGAGCTGTCCACTCTGAATCAACCTTTGAAGACACAATAGTAGAGTAGCTCTTTCGGAAGTCAACCTTTTGCTTGTCAAGTCATGTTGCAGTTATAATTCATTGCCTATGATTCCTTTCAACTGGATTAAAGTAATTACAAAATATCTAACTTATCCAAGGTCAACCACCTGATTTACTTTACCAACAAGATTGCATGTCCATCTCAGTTTGATGTACATGGACCAGTCAAGTCGATGGAATTGCTGGTCCTTTCCTGTTTGCAAAACTTGCATGGGTTTGTGTTTCATCATATTCTGAAGTTCGGTGCAATGAAATGCCAGAGCAAGATGCATCAAAACGGTGGAAGCGTGATCTTTGGAGATGCCATTCTTCCACCGTCCTGCAGTGCAATTATGTATCAGAATGCCATTAGTTCGGCCAAGTTTTATAAACATCCCCATCTATTGAGGCAAAATGGCCGCCGAGTTCCAATGCACAGAGTTGTGTGTTACTTTTCTGGCAATGCACATTTATTTCGACAGACTTTCCTCGAATCCTAGTTTTGAATCTGTTGAACATTTAAAATAAAAACCGTCAGAAGTCTGTGCAGTTTAAATGGAGAATTTAGATAAATTTACTGTTGAGGAGGTACATGGATTAACAGCAGGTTCTACCGCTAGAAGTGCCAATTAAGCCTTTTGAAAGTGAACCGGGCTATCCCACATCCAGGGCCAAATTGAGTTAAATGCACTAAAGTAAACTTTCAGGGTAAATACATCTTTGTTGTAAATGGCAAGCAATGCAGCCAGTACATGCTGCCCTTTATTCACACGGTTAAATTCACACGATTCTACGTCACATCTAGAATTTGTTGAGACGTAAAGTGGTTTTTGAAGGATCAAATATGGCCGGCCCATGTTCACTGATGATCAGGATGAAATGTTTCATTCACAAGCATATTTTTTTGGAGGACGATGCGGTATATTACAAAAATGTTTTCAGCTTTTGATCCCTTTTTCTTGTATCATGTGTGATAATCTTGTTTAGTTCTCAAGGGCTCGACCAAAGGTCACGTACACTTTGTTTCGATTCAAACAAACATTACATGAAAATAAAAAAAATGATGACTGTTTCACATGGTATTCTTTGTATACAAATGACTGTGATTTGTTGTTGGACTTAGTTGCATCAAAACGTGCTTTATAATTGTTCAAGTACATTGTAGATGTTGAAATGATTTGTTGTTCTTTAATGATATCAAAATACATAATAAATTTATTATAAACACTTGAGGAGCTCTTGACCTCAAGCACCTAATACATAGAGGACGGGTATTTCAGATATATCCAGAGATGGGACAGCACTTGGTAAATCTGACAAAGTAACTACATTCTAATGAAACAATAGCATTGTCCAACTCTTAACGACTAAAGGACAGACTGTATATTTTCCAGTCAGCCAAAAAGTTACTAAATAAGTTTAGGGTCCAAAAACCTGCCATTCATCCTCTCTCGGCATCATATTTCTACCTGGCAACGATGTTCTGCTGTTATTTAATAAACGAATACGTACCCATACGACAAGTTCTCAACCTCGGCAGGTTCACCAGAAAGGTGGACGAGAAAGTATATAATGACTGAACTTTTAAATAAATAAAAAATCGCTCCAAGTGAGCTGATGGTCATGTCTTGAGGACATATACCTGATTTTGGGGGCACACTCCTGGGAACACCCCTAATCCCCTGGGAGGCCCTGAACTACAAATCGAAGAATCTAAGACTGAGCAATCCTGCAGACTATCGAGTATAAGGGTTGTATCAGGTTTGAGAGCAATCGGTTGGTAAATAAGGGATGAGTAGGGATCCAAATTTCTAGGGGGTTACCCCCTCCCCCCTCTGGGAGCCCCCTTGATCCAAAATGGGAAAAATACGAAATTGAAACATCTAAGACCGAGTGATCCTGCGGACCATCGAGTAGAAGGGCTGTATCGAGTTTCAGAGCAATTGGTTGGTAAACAAGCATTCTGAGTATTGCGCTGCAATACATGTCCCCTACCAAAGTTCAAAGTGCCATAACTTTGTCAAAAATGATCGAATATGCAAATTTATGCACGGTTGATGCTGGTTTTCAAACTTTTTTTTTTTTTTTTTTTTTTGTATACAAGATCGAGGCTCGTGAAAGAGCTAACATTAATCACACAAAAAGACAAACCGACACACAAAACACAAAAAACAAGGGGAGCGGCAGACAAGATGGGGAGAGAGGGGGAAGGACACAAACACAACATTTGAGAGCAGGGACATCGGGAGGACTTGGGGGGAGGTGGGAGAGGAATAAAACATATGAACACTGCAAGGACTCTGGGGTGAATTACCGGGGGTAGAAAAGATCAAGGTTTTCGATGGGGGAAGATAAGAGATGGTGGTGAACAGCTGTTTTAAAGACCTGGAGGGAGGAGTGGGATTGAAGGGAGTGGGGGAGTTTGTTCCAGAGGCGGGAGAAAAGGGGTATGAAAGAGTGAAGGTGAGCAGAGAGCCTAGACTTTGGCAGTTTAACCATAAGAGGGTTGCAGGCAGATCTTGTGCGACCTGAAGGAATATTGGGGGGACAGAGCACAGAGAGAGCTGGGGGAGCAAGGCCGGATAGGAGTCGGTAGAAGACAGAAAGACCACCAACCTGCCTGCGGTGAGTGAGTGAAAGGCCCTCGGAGTTGACTACATCGCAGGAGATTCCAATGATTCTGAAAGCTTTGGCCTCAACAGCGTGAAGCCGAGCAAGGTGTGAGGCAGGAGCACCAGCCCAGAGGGGGGAACAGTATTCCATTGAGCTGCGGATGAAAGCCTTGTATGTGGTGAGGAGCTCAGGTGTGCCAAGGAAGGACTTCGCACGACGGAGGATGCCCAGTCGGCGACTGGCTTTGGAGGCCAGCTTGGAAATGTGGTTTTCCCAAGAAAGATCATGGCAGATAGTGAGACCCAAAAGCTTGAGCGACAGAACTTCTTGGAGAGGATTGTTGAGAAAGTAGATGGGAGGGTTGTCCAGTCGGTCCTTTCGGAGAGACATTGTAAGAGTGTGAGATTTGTCAGGATTGAAAGACATGTTCCACTTGTTTGACCAGTCTGTGATTTTGTCCAGGTCTGCAGAGAGTGAGGACGCTGCAGACTGCCGATCTGAGGGATGAGGAATGGAGCGGCAGATAGTGGAGTCATCAGCAAAGAGATAGAGAGGATTTTCCAGGGAGTCGGAGAGATCATTGATGAAGACCAGAAATAGCACAGGGCCCAGAACACTACCTTGGGGAACTCCAGCCAGAACAGGAAGGGAAGATGAGAGAAATCCATTCAGGGCCACACGTTGCCTACGACCAGAGAGGAAATCCGCAAGCCATGAGTGGAGATTTCCCTGAATACCATAGGAGGTGAGTTTGGTGAGCAGAGCTGGGTGCCAGACCGTATCGAAGGCACGTGATATGTCAAGTGAGACAGCTCTGATTTCCTGTTTGGCATTCAGGACCTCCATCCATTGTTGAGACAGCAGAAGCAACATGTCCAGAGTAGAATGACCTGGTCTGAATCCAAATTGATGATCAGAGATCAAGCCATTGGAGAAGAGGAAGGATTTGATATCTGAAGCAATGATGGATTCCATGACTTTGCTGATAATTGGGAGCAGGCTGATTGGTCTGTAGTTGCAAGGATCTGTTTTTGCACCTTTTTTGTGTAAAGCGGTAATGTTTGCTGATTTCCAAGATGCTGGCAGATGACCTTGAGCAAAAGAGAGGGTGAAAAGAACAGAGAGAGGGTGAGATAGAGCGGCAGAGCAGGATTTTAGGACCCGAGGGCTGATGCCATCTGGTCCAGTTGCAGAATCAGCGTCGAGGTTTGATAAAAACTTCTCCACCTTGTCAGGAGAGAAGGATACAGAGTCCAGGAGCAGTTGGGTTCGACTGGGAAAGGTGGGAACAGAGAGAGATGGGTTTGGGACACAAGATTTTGAGGCAAACACAGAGTTGAGGCATTCGGCTTTGTCACGTGCGGTGTCAACTGTGTAGCCATTTGAGGTAAGGGAGGGGATGGAGGGGGAACAAACACCAGAAACGGATTTGACCAGACGCCACCAGGATTTGGAGGAAGGAGACAGGTTTGAGAGTTCAATCTTGAGTGTGGAGAGATAGTGCTTCCTGGCACTCCTGAGGGTAGAAACACACTTGTTTCGAGCTTGGTGGAAGGAACTGAGATTGCCTTCAGTTGGATTTGCCTTCCAAGATGCAAAGGCAAGTTGTTTCAGGGCAACTGCCTCACCACAAGATTCAGTGTACCATGGACGGGAGGAAGGGTAAGACAACTGAAGACGAGATGGGATAAATCTGTGCATGAGAGAAAGCAGTTTGCTTTGGAAGAATTCCCAGGAAGAATTGATGTCAGAGGCATTAGAGATGGGAGACCAGTCCAGTTGATTGATGGCTGCTTGCAGACCGTGCCAGTCGGCCTGAGTGAAATGCCAGACTCGTCGACGCTGAGGAGGCTCTCTGAGAATGGCCAGAGAGATGTCCACTTTAACAAGCACATGATCAGAAGAACCGATTGGAGCAGAAGAAGAGCAGCAGACATTTGCAGGGAAGTTAGTCATAACCAAGTCCAGAAGAGAAGATACTCCATTGACTGAGATCCGGGTCGGGAAATTGACAGATTGTGTCAGTCCCAATGAATCGCAGAAGTCCTTTGCTGAGGTGCCATGGCTGGTGAGAGATGAACCCACACCCAGCCAGCTGGCATGATGACAGTTGAAGTCGCCACATATGAGGAAGAGAGAGTTTGGATGAGTTGATAGAAGTTGGTCCATGTTGTCCGACAGAGAAATGTAAATGGAGTCATCACTGTTTGGAGGACGGTACAGAACACATATGAACAAAAGGTGGGAGCGGAGAGGAAGCCGTAGCCAGAGGTACTCCTGTGGGTGGGGTGGAGAGAGGGCAGTGCAGGGAGAGTGAGGAAGAGAGTTTTTGATAAAGATAGCCACCCCACCACCAGGACGAGGCTCAGGTCTATCGTACCGGAGGAGGGAGTAACCAGGAAGAGATATTAAGGAATCAGAGACATCTTGAAGGAGGAAAGTTTCTGTTAAGCAGATCAAGTCTGGATTTTCAGAAGCAACCTGAATGGAGAGATCAATCAGGTTTGAGCGAAGGCCCCAGATGTTTGAGGTCCATACCATTAGTGAGGAGAGAGGGGGAGCATCGGGTGCAGGACAGGGGAGGGGAGGGGTAGGGTCAGATGAAGGGTGAGAGGGGGATGTAGGAAGAGCAGTTGATAGTGTGTCAGAGATTACAGAAGAGTTACAAGAAAGGGAAGGATGAGGAGGATGAAAGGTTTGATGGTGATGGAATGAGGCACAGTGAGAGTTTGTTTGAGGGGGGGCAGAGGAAAGTCGAAGGTTGGGGGAGGTGGAGGTATGACATAGAAGGGAGACGAAGTGGGGAGGAGGCAGCTTTGAGAAGGAGGTGGGAGGAGGGAGAATTTGGGATGGATGGTTGGGGGGGAGATTTGAAGGGGAGGGGCAAGGGGGGAGTTTAGAAAATGGATGATTAATGAAAGATGAACATATATAACAAATTGGGTTTGTTGTGATTTTCAAGTTAGCGATTCGTTTAAGAACGATGGAGGAGGGATGGAATAAATGAGAATTTAGAGCATGGAGTGATTTGGAATCAAAAGAGATTGAATATTTTTTTGAAATGGAATGAGTTGAAGAGGAAATTGAAAGGAGCCTTTTAAATAAGAAGAAAAACAGCGTGTTGTAATAAACCACTGAATAAAACACTGAAGGGGATAGTTGAAACATATTTAAACAGAACTGTGAAGAACAATCTTATATTGACAAAAATACCAATGGGGAGAGGAAGCCTAGAGCGACGACCACGAGTCACTTGAACAGGGCAAAAGGTGGAAGGCAAGGGGAAAATGGGGGCGGGGCGAGACAGCGCACGTGGGCAGAGGCAAAAGCACACGAGGAGAAAGGGAAATAAAAGTTTTTTTTTTGTTTGTTTTTTTTGTTTGTTTTTGGGGGGGGGTGTGGGGGTTACAACGTTAGACAAATAGTAGATGTTTGGTGAAGCTTGGTGGAGAGGGGGAAATCAAAAAAGCTAGCAAAACAGCGAAGGAAGGAACAACCTTCGACGGGGGAAGCCTTCGGCTGCAAGGCCTTGCTCGTGACGCGGCAAACAAACGATTAATATATGAAAGATAAACACCGAGAAACTTCCAAGGGGGACACTATAAGTTCACACACCGAACGATAAATACAGTTTCGACAAAATACAATTGTGAACAGACTTAACTTTGAAAAACGTGGAGACCGTGTGGACCGTCGAAAACCCCTGCCACCGTCTCCAAGATCTCGCGAGATCTCCAACTTGATCTGAGGTATGCTGAGACACATGTGTGTCACGCCTCGCCTCATTGATAAGCCCGCAAGATCGCTCCGTGGAGCAGCCTGCACGTATTGCACTGTGTGAATTATATAATTACCAACTCACGGTCTGAGGTACTAGCGATTCAAGAGATATCCATTTTAAAAAATATTTTCGTTTAATTAACGATATCTGCCAAACCACGTGCCCTATCGCATATTCCAAAAGGACATTTTAGTAGATTGACATGCTGAACAGATCTGTGAAGTTTCCCCTCGATTGGATCAAAAATGAGGGAGGGGCTCGGTTCTAAAGGTTCATGCTTTAAAACGTCATAACTCTGAAACCATGTGACGCATGACGGTATGCGATTCTGCCTGCAAAGTTTGGCCTCAATCTGTTCAGCCGTTGCAGAGAAAAAGGGGTTTTCGTGTTTTCATGAAAAACAATATGGCGGCCGAACCACGTGACCTGTGACGTCATAATTACCATTAAAATATTGTACAGACCGAGTCCGCCCTACGGTGAAAATTTGATCTCAATCGGTCCTATTATTGCAGAGAAAATGTTTTTTAAAGGAAATTAAAACTTAAAATGGCACTGAGTTAAGGACAATCAGAATTATCAGAATTCCCAAAGTTCAAAGTGCCATAACTTTGTCAAAAATGATCGAAACGTCTGTTTGTTTAGAAAACGTTTAGAAAAACGTTAAGAAAAACGTTTAGAAAAAACGTCCGGGAAACTGTTCTTTGCGTGATGGACTGACAGACTGACAGACTGACAGACTGAGACTGACGGCGTGCAAACCTATAGTCCCCTCCGGTGTATACCGGTAGGGGACTAATAAGGGACGAGTAGGGATCCAAAGTTTCAGAAACTAAGATAATGGCATTTGGTACCAAGGCCATGGGCATGGCAGAAACCTTTGGTATAGAAGACCAGATTTCTTGTTGAATTCAAAGTGATGCATGAAATCCACAATTGTTTTTGCAATTCTTCCTTCCCCACACTTGAGAACTGCTGAGCGATGGATATCGTCCTTTCTGGGAGCAAAAAAAGCTGTGCACAATGGAGTGTACTGAGGCGGCAACTGGAGGATGTGAAAACAGCATCACTGTGACGAACGAACTTTTGCATCAAGATCGAGTATTGCGATTTAATAATTTGCAACACCAAAAAAAACAACAGTGCAACACATTGTCACTGAGGATCTGATGGAAAGAAAAGTGAAAACACAATGTGTGCCACATGCCCACATGGAGGAGCTGGAACTGAACGGACCTTTCCATGTTAACAGTGTATTTGGTTTTTTTGTGGTTGGTAAAGATGCACTTTCTTGGGTAAAGATACACTTTCTTGGGTAAAGATGCACTTTCTTGGGGAAAGATGCACTTTCTTGGGTAAAGATGCACTTTCTTGGGTAAAGATGCACTTTCTTGGGGAAAGATGCACTTTCTTCGACAAAGATGCACTTTCTTGGATAAAGATGCACTTTCTTGGGTAAAGATGCACTTTCTTCGACAAAGATGCACTTTCTTGGATAAAGATGCACTTTCTTGGGTAAAGATGCACTTTCTTGGGGAAAGATGCATTTTCTTGGGTAAAGATGCACTTTCTTGGGGAAAGATGCACTTTCTTGGGTAAAGATGCACTTTCTTGGGTAAAGATGCACTTCATGGTAAAGATGCATTTTCTTGGGGAAATATGCACTTTCTTCGACAAAGATGCACTTTCTTGGGTAAAGATGCACTTTCTTGGGGAAAGATGCACTTTCTTCGACAAAGATGCACTTTCTTGGATAAAGATGCACTTTCTTGGGTAAAGATGCACTTTCTTCGACAAAGATGCACTTTCTTGGATAAAGATGCACTTTCTTGGGTAAAGATGCACTTTCTTGGGGAAAGATGCATTTTCTTGGGTAAAGATGCACTTTCTTGGGGAAAGATGCACTTTCTTCGACAAAGATGCACTTTCTTGGGTAAAGATGCACTTTCTTGGGTAAAGATGCATTTTCTTGGATAAAGATGCACTTTCTTGGGTAAAGATGCACTTTCTTGGGGAAAGATGCATTTTCTTGGGTAAAGATGCACTTTCTTGGGTAAAGATGCACTTTCTTGGGTAAAGATGCACTTTCTTGGGTAAAGATGCACTTTCTTCGACAAAGATGCACTTTCTTGGATAAAGATGCACTTTCTTGGGTAAAGATGCACTTTCTTGGGGAAAGATGCATTTTCTTGGGTAAAGATGCACTTTCTTGGGTAAAGATGCACTTTCTTGGGTAAAGATGCACTTTCTTGGGTAAAGATGCATTTTCTTGGGGAAAGATGCACTTTTTTTTTTCTTTTTTTTTTTGTATACAAGATCGAGGCTCGTGAAAGAGCGAACATTAATCACACAGAAAGACAAACAGACACACAAAACAAATAACATCGGGAGCGGTAGACAAGATGGGGAGAGAGGGGGAAGGACACAAACACAACATTTGAGAGCAGGGACCGAGAGACATGGAGACATCGAGAGAACTGTGGGAGGGAGAGGGCTTTGGGGGCATGGGAAGGGGGGGGGGGGGGTGAGAGAGGTATAAAACATATGGACACTGCCAAGACTTCCAGGAAAGAAGTTGGAATTTCAAACAAGGTGGATCTGGGGTGAATTAGTGGGGGTAGAAAAGATCAAGGTTTTGGATGGGGGAAGATAAGAGATGGTGGTGAACAGCTGTTTTGAAGACCTGGAGGGAGGAGTGTGATTGAAGTGAGTGTGGGAGTTTGTTCCAGAGGCGGGAGAAAAGAGGAATGAAAGAGTGAAGGTGAGCAGAGAGCCGAGATTTCGGCAGTTTAACCATCAGAGGGTGGCTGGCAGATCTTGTGCGACCTGTAGGAATATTTGGGGGACAGAGCACAGAGAGAGCTGGGGGAGCAAGGCCGGAGAGGAGTCGGTAGAAGACAGAAAGACCACCTACCTGCCTGCGGTGAGTGAGTGAAAGGCCCTCAGAGATAGCTTCATCGCGGGAGATTCCAATGATTCTGAAAGCTTTGGATTCAACAGCGTGAAGCCGAGCCAGGTGTGAGGCAGGAGCACCAGCCCATAGGGGAGAACAGAATTCCATTGAGCTGCGGATGAAAGCCTTGTATGTGGTGAGGAGCTCAGGTGTGCCTAGGAAGGACTTCGCACGACGGAGGATGCCCAGTCGGCGACTGGCTTTGGAGGCCAGCTTGGAAATGTTTCTTGGGTAAAGATGCACTTTCTTGGGTAAAGATTCACTTTATTGGGTAAAGATTCACTTTCTTGGGTAAAGATTCACTTTCTTGGGTAAAGATGCACTTTCTTGGGTAAAGATGCACTTTCTTTCCATTTCTTGGGTAAAGACGCACTTTCTTGGGTAAAGATACACTTTCTTAGGCAAAAATGCACTTTCTTGGAAAAAGATGCACTTTCTTGGGTAAAGATGCAATTTCTTGGGTAAAGATGCACTTTCTTGGGTAAAGATGCGCTTTCTTGGGTAAAGATGCACTTTCTTGGGTAAAGATGCGCTTTCTTGGGTAAAGATGCGCTTTCTTGGGTAAAGATGCGCTTTCTTGTGTAAAGATTCACTTTCTTGGGTAAAGATTCACTTTATTGGGTAAAGATTCACTTTCTTGGGTAAAGATTCACTTTCTTGGGTAAAGATGCACTTTCTTGGGTAAAGATGCACTTTCTTGGGTAAAGATTCACTTTCTTGGGTAAAGATGCACTTTCTTGGATAAAGATGCACTTTCTTGGGTAAAGATGCACTTTCTTCGACAAAGATGCACTTTCTTGGATAAAGATGCACTTTCTTGGGTAAAGATGCACTTTCTTGGGGAAAGATGCATTTTCTTGGGTAAAGATGCACTTTCTTGGGGAAAGATGCACTTTCTTGGGTAAAGATGCACTTTCTTGGGTAAAGATGCACTTTCTTGGGTAAAGATGCATTTTCTTGGGGAAAGATGCACTTTCTTGGGGAAAGATGCATTTTCTTGGGTAAAGATGCACTTTCTTGGGTAAAGATGCACTTTCTTGGGTAAAGATGCACTTTCTTAGACAAAGATGCACTTTCTTGGATAAAGATGCACTTTCTTGAGTAAAGATGCACTTTCTTGGGTAAAGATGCACTTTCTTGGGTAAAGATGCGCTTTCTTGGGTAAAGATTCACTTTCTTGGGTAAAGATTCACTTTCTTGGGTAAAGATTCACTTTATTGGGTAAAGATTCACTTTCTTGGGTAAAGATTCACTTTCTTGGGTAAAGATGCACTTTCTTGGGTAAAGATGCACTTTCTTGGGTAAAGATGCACTTTCTTGGGTAAAGATACACTTTCTTGGGTAAAGATGCACTTTCTTGGATAAAGATGCACTTTCTTGGGTAAAGATTCACTTTCTTGGGTAAAGATGCACTTTCTTGGGTAAAGATTCACTTTCTTGGGTAAAGATTCACTTTCTTGGGTAAAGATGCACTTTCTTGGGTAAAGATACACTTTCTTGGGTAAAGATGCACTTTCTTGGACAAATATGCACTTTCTTGGACAAAGATGCACTTTATTGGGTAAAGATGCACTTTCTTGGGTAAAGATGCACTTTCTTGGGTAAAGATGCACTTTCTTGGACAAAGATGCACTTTCTTGGACAAAGATGCACTTTCTTGGGTGGATGCACTTTCTTGGGTAAAGATGCACTTTCTTGGGTAAAGATGCACTTTCTTGGGTAAAGATGCACTTTCTTGGGTAAAGATGCACTTTCTTGGGTAAAGATGCACTTTCTTGGGTAAAGATGCACTTTCTTGGGTAAAGATGCACTTTCTTGGGTAAAGATGCACTTTCTTGGGTAAAGATGCACTTGCTTGGGTAAAGATGCACTTTCTTGGGTAAAGATGCACTTTCTTGGGTAAATATGCACTTTCTTGGGTGAAGATGCACTTTCTTGGGTAAAGATGCGCTTTCTTGGGTAAAGATTCACTTTCTTGGGTAAAGATTCACTTTCTTGGGTAAAGATGCACTTTCTTGGGTAAAGATGCACTTTCTTGGGTAAAGATGCACTTTCTTGGGTAAAGATGCACTTTCTTGGGTAAAGATGCACTTTCTTGGGTAAAGATGCATTTTCTTGGGTAAAGATGCACTTTCTTGGGTAAAGATGCACTTTCTTGGGTAAAGATGCACTTTCTTCGGTAAAGATGCACTTTCTTGGGTAAAGATGCACTTTCTTGGGTAAAGATGCACTTTCTTGGGTAAAGATGCACTTTCTTGGGTAAAGATGCACTTTCTTGGGTAAAGATGCACTTTCTTGGGTAAAGATGCACTTTCTTGGGTAAAGATGCACTTTCATGGGTAAAGATGCACTTTCTTGGGTAAAGACACACTTTCTTGGATAAAGATGCACTTTCTTCGGTAAAGATACACTTTCTTGTGTAACGATGCACTTTCTTGTGTAAAGATGCACTTTCTTGTGTGAAGATGCACTTTCTTGTGTAAAGATGCACTTTCTTGGGTAAAGATGCACTTTCTTGTGTAAAGATGCACTTTCTTGGGTAAAGATGCACTTTCTTGTGTAAGGATGCACTTTCTTGTGTAAAGATACACTTTCTTGTGTAAAGATGCACTTTCTTGTGTAAAGATGCACTTTCTTGTGTAAAGATGCACTTTCTTGGGTAAAGATGCACTTTCTTGGGTAAAGATGCACTTTCTTGGGTAAAGATGCATTTTCTTGGGTAAAGATGCACTTTCTTGTGTAAAGATGCACTTTCTTGGGTAAAGATGCACTTTCTTGTGTAAGGATGCACTTTCTTGGGTAAAGACGCACTTTCTTGGGTAAAGATGCACTTTCTTGGGTAAAGATGCACTTTCTTGGGTAAAGATGCACTTTATTGGGTAAAGATGCATTTTCTTGGGTAAAGATGCACTTTCTTGGGTAAAGATGCACTTTCTTGGGTAAAGATGCACTTTCTTGGGTAAAGATGCACTTTATTGGGTAAAGATGCATTTTCTTGGGTAAAGATGCACTTTCTTGGGTAAAGACGCACTTTCTGGGGTAAAGATGCACTTTCTTGGGTAAAGATGCACTTTCTTGGGTAAAGATGCACTTTATTGGGTAAAGATGCATTTTCTTGGGTAAAGATGCACTTTCTTGGGTAAAGATGCACTTTCTTGGGTAAAGATGCACTTTCTTGGGTAAAGATGCACTTTCTTGGGTAAAGATGCACTTTCTTGGGTAAAGATGCACTTTCTTGGGTAAAGATGCATTTCCTTGGGTAAAGATGCACTTTCTTGGGTAAAGATGCACTTTCTTGGGTAAAGATGCACTTTCTTGGGTAAAGATGCACTTTATTGGGTAAAGATGCATTTTCTTGGGTAAAGATGCACTTTCTTGGGTAAAGACGCACTTTCTTGGGTAAAGATGCACTTTCTTGGGTAAAGATGCACTTTCTTGGGTAAAGATGCACTTTATTGGGTAAAGATGCATTTTCTTGGGTAAAGATGCACTTTCTTGGGTAAAGATGCACTTTCTTGGGTAAAGATGCACTTTCTTGGGTAAAGATGCACTTTCTTGGGTAAAGATGCACTTTCTTGGGTAAAGATGCACTTTCTTGGGTAAAGATGCATTTCCTTGGGTAAAGATGCACTTTTTTGTGTGAAGATGCATTTTCTTGGGTAAATATGCACTTTCTTCGGTAAAGATGCATTTTCTTGGGTAAAGATTCACTTTCTTCGACAAAGATGCACTTTATTGGATAAAGATGCACTTTCTTGGGTAAAGATGCACTTTCTTCGACAAAGATGCACTTTCTTGGATAAAGATGCACTTTCTTGGGTAAAGATGCACTTTCTTGGGGAAAGATGCATTTTCTTGGGTAAAGATGCACTTTCTTGGGGAAAGATGCACTTTCTTGGGTAAAGATGCACTTTCTTGGGTAAAGATGCACTTTCTTGGGTAAAGATGCATTTTCTTGGGGAAAGATGCACTTTCTTGGGGAAAGATGCATTTTCTTGGGTAAAGATGCACTTTCTTGGGTAAAGACGCACTTTCTTGGGTAAAGATGCACTTTCTTAGACAAAGATGCACTTTCTTGGATAAAGATGCACTTTCTTGGGTAAAGATGCACTTTCTTGGGTAAAGATGCACTTTCTTGGGTAAAGATGCACTTTCTTGGGTAAAGATGCGCTTTCTTGGGTAAAGATTCACTTTCTTGGGTAAAGATTCACTTTATTGGGTAAAGATTCACTTTATTGGGTAAAGATTCACTTTCTTGGGTAAAGATTCACTTTCTTGGGTAAAGATGCACTTTCTTGGGTAAAGATGCACTTTCTTGGGTAAAGATACACTTTCTTGGGTAAAGATGCACTTTCTTGGATAAAGATGCACTTTCTTGGGTAAAGATTCACTTTCTTGGGTAAAGATGCACTTTCTTGGGTAAAGATTCACTTTCTTGGGTAAAGATTCACTTTCTTGGGTAAAGATGCACTTTCTTGGGTAAAGATACACTTTCTTGGGTAAAGATGCACTTTCTTGGACAAATATGCACTTTCTTGGACAAAGATGCACTTTATTGGGTAAAGATGCACTTTCTTGGGTAAAGATGCACTTTCTTGGGTAAAGATGCACTTTCTTGGACAAAGATGCACTTTCTTGGACAAAGATGCACTTTCTTGGGTGGATGCACTTTCTTGGGTAAAGATGCACTTTCTTGGGTAAAGATGCACTTTCTTGGGTAAAGATGCACTTTCTTGGGTAAAGATGCACTTTCTTGGGTAAAGATGCACTTTCTTGGGTAAAGATGCACTTTCTTGGGTAAAGATGCACTTTCTTGGGTAAAGATGCACTTGCTTGGGTAAAGATGCACTTTCTTGGGTAAAGATGCACTTTCTTGGGTAAATATGCACTTTCTTGGGTAAAGATGCACTTTCTTGGGTAAAGATGCGCTTTCTTGGGTAAAGATTCACTTTCTTGGGTAAAGATTCACTTTCTTGGGTAAAGATGCACTTTCTTGGGTAAAGATTCACTTTCTTGGGTAAAGATGCACTTTCTTGGGTAAAGATGCACTTTCTTGGGTAAAGATGCACTTTCTTGGGTAAAGATGCATTTTCTTGGGTAAAGATGCACTTTCTTGGGTAAAGATGCACTTTCTTGGGTAAAGATGCACTTTCTTGGGTAAAGATGCACTTTCTTCGGTAAAGATGCACTTTCTTGGGTAAAGATGCACTTTCTTGGGTAAAGATGCACTTTCTTCGGTAAAGATGCACTTTCTTGGGTAAAGATGCACTTTCTTGGGTAAAGATGCACTTTCTTGGGTAAAGATGCACTTTCATGGGTAAAGATGCACTTTCTTGGGTAAAGACACACTTTCTTGGATAAAGATGCACTTTCTTCGGTAAAGATACACTTTCTTGTGTAACGATGCACTTTCTTGTGTAAAGATGCACTTTCTTGTGTAAAGATGCACTTTCTTGTGTAAAGATGCACTTTCTTGGGTAAAGATGCACTTTCTTGTGTAAAGATGCACTTTCTTGGGTAAAGATGCACTTTCTTGGGTAAAGATGCACTTTCTTGTGTAAAGATGCACTTTCTTGTGTAAAGATACACTTTCTTGTGTAAAGATGCACTTTCTTGTGTAAAGATGCACTTTCTTGTGTAAAGATGCACTTTCTTGGGTAAAGATGCACTTTCTTGGGTAAAGATGCATTTTCTTGGTTAAGGATGCACTTTCTTGGGTAAAGACGCACTTTCTTGGGTAAAGATGCACTTTCTTGGGTAAAGACGCACTTTCTTGGGTAAAGATGCACTTTCTTGGGTAAAGATGCACTTTCTTGGGTAAAGATGCACTTTATTGGGTAAAGATGCATTTTCTTGGGTAAAGATGCACTTTCTTGGGTAAAGATGCATTTTCTTGGGTAAAGATGCACTTTCTTGGGTAAAGATGCACTTTCTTGGGTAAAGATGCACTTTCTTGGGTAAAGATGCACTTTCTTGGGTAAAGATGCATTTCCTTGGGTAAAGATGCACTTTCTTGGGTAAAGATGCATTTCCTTGGGTAAAGATGCACTTTCTTGGGTAAAGATGCACTTTTTTGTGTGAAGATGCATTTTCTTGGGTAAATATGCACTTTCTTCGGTAAAGATGCATTTTCTTGGGTAAAGATGCACTTTCTTAGTTAAAGATGCACTTTCTTGTGTAAAGATGCACTTTCTTGGGTAAAGATGCACTTTCTTTGGTCAAGAAGCACTTTCTTGTATTGCATCATTGCAGTGGAAGAACCCTGGTGCCACAACTACGTGCTTGAACTGAAATCTCAACCCATGAAATGGGTTCCTTCTCCTCCACATCTGATAAAGGCCAAATGCCAACAACAGAACAGCAAGATGTTTCATGACATTTTTCTTCCAACCACACTGGAACTTTGTTGAACTGGGATGTTCTATCAACATGGTGTACTCGTGAATGGAGCTGGACAGTATCTATCTTGTAAATAAAAGTCATTTTCTGTGTGCGTGTCTGTTTGTCTGTCTCTCTGTGTGTGTGAAGCACCACTCACACCCAAACTACTGAGTCAATTGCCACCAAACTTGACACAAATACCAAATTTTACCTCCTGTTGAGCATGGGCCACTTGTTTTTTATGACCATGGCTAATGATATCGCTAAATTAAATTCTACATTATATTGTGCTGGTTTGTAGGTGTGGCCTCGTCCTCACCCGTTACCGCCCCCCCCCCCCCCCCTCACCATATTTTACCATTTTGTGTTCCCTCTGTCAAGACCTTTTCATCCATTCAACAAAGCCTCCTGTCTGCAGACAATGGCTTCAATGCACCACCAATGTGTCCCAGCTGGCCCGCAAAAGTAGGGTTACCATATTTGAACTTTCAAAAAACAAACAAACAAGGAGTACACTCTGGAGTGTTCATGTATTCTTGGTGTGTATTCGTGAGGGACTTGGTCTGGCCCGTTTGTGCGAGACTTGGGCCGGGCACTTTCCTCTGGCCAAACCGACAGCTTCAATGGGTCTTGTGGGGATTATAAAAGTGTGGACAATGTGCGCACTCCCCCTTCTTCGGTTGATGTCTGCGGGTGTATGCCTTTATCTATAGATTGCTGCTGTGTGTGCTGCTGCTGGTTGTGAGGTATTTTGCTTCTGGTCTTGAGCAGTTCTGTGGTTGCTATGGGCTGCTGGTGCGGTTTCTGGCTCAGTTCCAGTGAGCCATGTAGAGAGGCCAATGAGGAGAGACCCACAACGAATCGCTGCGCACCCAAGGTACACTGTGAAGCAGCATCGCCGATCGTTGTGTTAAGGTGTAAATGCTAAGGCTGTCATGGTTTCAGGATGCATTGTTGTAATTTATTGATTTCATCGTGATCGTTGCTGATTGATGAATCGTCCTGCCTGTGAAACATCATATCAGTTTATGATGGTGTGAGTCGTCGCTTTGACAATTCTCTTCCCTTCTTTGGCATGCTCACTAAGCATTGTGCATCGTGTGATGGCTGTGTAGGTACAAATGGGTGGTGAGCAGGTGAGCTGGTGCCAATGAAGGGGAAAACCTGCACAGAGAAGGGATTAAGGTAATAGAGGTGTGTGCTGTCCCTCTCCCACTCTCTATTCCTATGACCATCGTTGTCTGCAAGTGCAGCAAAAGCAACGTGAAGTCTGTAGCACATAGGTGCAGCAGACTGGCTAGGTTGTCGGTATGATGACGGCTGCCCTTGATGTCCAAAGTGGACACCGTTGTCTGCAGATGCTGCGCAGTGATGCCTAAATTGGTGCCACCACTGACTTTCATGGGCACATTTATCCATGGTGCTACATGAGCTACAGGTGTGGTTTGATATCTGATTGTTCCTCTCTTGTCCTTGGCCTAAAGAGGCTTCCCCCACAAGGCAGTGGGTAACCGTTACCTTGGACAAGGGGCCCATACCAGGTACTGTCAGCTGGGGCCAGCCGAGCCCCGGAATCTCATAGGGCAGGGGGCATCACTTCCTGAGGTAGTGAAAAACAGCTTTATAGAAAAAATAGTTTTGTGGCGTTTGACTGATTTATTCATGACAGGACATTTTGGTAGACAACGTTGCAGGTATTGATGCCATGGTACATTATTTGTTCGTTTTTGTTCCCCCACTCACCTCACTTTGTTCATTATTTGTTCCCTCACTCTCTTCAATCCCACTCCACTCTCCAGGTCTTTAAAACAGCTGTTCACCACCATCTCTTATCTTCCCCCATCCAAAACCTTGATCTTTTCTACCCCCACTAATTTCACCCCAAATCCACTTTTTTTGAAATACCAACTTCTGTCCTGGAAGTCCTTGGTGTCCTTGTGATTTATACTTCTCCCCCCCCCCCCCCCTCTTCCCACGCCTCCTCCCCCCAAGCCCTCTCCCTCCCACACATCTCCCTGCTCTCAAATGTTGTGTTTGTGTGCTTCCCCTTCTCTCCCCATCTTGTCTTCCGCTCCCTCTTTTTATATATTTTGCTTGTCTGGTTGATTTGTTTGTGAAATAAATGTTAGCTCTTTCCACGAGCCTCGTTTCAGTATACAAAAAAAAAAAAATCTGGCTTCAACTTTTTGAGATATTGTGCTATATACTGTATTGTTTTTTGGCCCAATCACTCAATGGTGAAGAATCACATAAAACTTTTTTTGATCCAGATGCTGATTCGTATCTTCACCAAAAATCTAATCATTTCGTTTTTTCTCACACACCCACCTTGTCCACCAAATTTCGTCCGAATCCGTTCACAACTTTTTTGAGATATCCTGTTCACAAACAGACAGGTAGTAAGGGAAACATATGAAAATCTGTTAACTAAATTGTTACCAAAAAATTTCTTCACCAATATGTTTGTAAAGGTGTGTAATAACATGTGTTAAAATGTTGAAGGTCAACTCCCGTGGGAAACCCAGAAAAAAAGCTGTTGAATTCGGGTACCGAAAAATTATTTTCGAGAATTTTTATTTTTTAAAATCGGCCCTTAAGTAACTTATGAGGGGTCAAATAAGGGTTTTTCATGATTCTGAGTTGATTGTTAACATTTATATTTCACCACAGACACTCCTTTGTGGAAAAATAATTTCTAAATATATCTCATTTTCTACTTTGCAGGACATGGAGTCTAGCAATATGGATGAAGACGTTACTCCACCTGTGCTCAATTGCTTCATCTGTGCATGCTCGGATACACCAGCTGAAAGGCTCATACAGGCAACTCCAAAGGGATACTCAACTTTATTGAAACAAGCAGAAACTGTCGAAAATGTTACTGTTGTGGAACGTATGAAGGAGGCTCAAAAGGAAGGAAAACTGAGGTACCACCAGAAGTGTAAAAATGATCTGTACAACAACTTTGTTGCAACCACCAAGAAGTCAGCTCAAGCATCAAAGGCAGAGAAAGAGTCATCAAAGTTGAAGAGAAGACACACTACTTGAGTTCAGTTCATCAACTGGCTGCAGTTCTAGAAGATCACAGTCAGTTGACCTCCTGTATAAGGATGTATGCATTCTTTGCAACCAACCAGCCCAGCTCTACAAAAATAATCCAGCACAAGCTAGAAAGAAATACAGAGTGCCAGATAATTTGTCTGCAGATACACTGAAGGCAAGCTTGCTGAAGACAGCACGGAGTCGTGGGGATGACTGGGGCACTGAAGTCACTGGACACCTGGAAGGGATCAACGACTTGGTAGCAGAAGAAACACTGTACCGTTTGCGATGCAAACTTATGTTTGCGAGAGGTGACAGTTTGTCCAAGACTGATGAGGAAGGAAAAAGGAAGAGAGGACAGAGGAGTATTGATGAGGAGCGAGAGGCAGTTTTTATTGAATTCTGCGAATGGTTAGACTCAGAATTAGAGCATGGGGTAATGAACATGGACCAAGTCCATGAAAAGCTGCAGGAGTTTGATCAGTCACCAGAGAAGAGCCTTTCTTATTCAAAGCATTGGCTAAAGATAAAACTTCTAGAGAAATACGAAGACACCTTGTATTTCACAACACAGGAAAGAAGGGCAGATGTACTCTGTCTCAAAGATGGCACCGACAATATTCTGCGAGCGCATCATGCTAATCTTGACCATGGAGATGAGAAGACTCAGATCATAAAGACGGCACTCAAGTTCATATCCAATGATATTGCCTTGATTGATTTAGGTCCAAAGTCATACCCCACCACACACAGTATGACTGACATCGATAGTCAGCTGACACTTGTTCCTGCAAGCCTTCAGATGTTCTTGAGACCGATTGTCAAGACAGACGAAAGAGTTGCCGTTTGGGGGCAGAATTTTATTAAGGCCTGTCGACCTCGGTCTGGAGTATTGCCACACCAAATGGGGCTTGCCATACAACTTGATCATAGATTTGGGTCAAAATGGATGCTCAACAAGTTCCACCGGCTGGGATACACCGAGTCTTACACGGAGACACAAAACTACAAATACTGCTTCCTTAATAGTAGGAGTGGAGATGATGTTCCAGATACTTCTGGCACTCTTGACACCATTGTGGAGGAAACCGATGAACAGATCAATGATGAGGTTGCGGTTGATGCTGCGCTTGAGGATCAATCAGTGATGACAGCCAAAGTGCCAGCCAGTGAAAGTGAATTGTCAAGTAATGATCAGGTGGTCTTTATGGAGGTTGGGGAAACAAACAATGCAGTCACTCAGTTTGTTGGAGACAATATAGATTTAAACATTGTCTCTATTCACGGAAACACTCCCTTTCACTCAATGGGTTGGATCGAAGTCACCTCTCCGGCACCACCTTTGCCAGATCCACAGACAACAGCAGCTTTCCCCCGGGTGAAGTTGAAGGCACTCGACAAAGCTAAGATCCTGAGAGGAACTGAAGTAAAGATTATTCCATTTACGAACAGGAAACAGATAGGAACGAACGCGATCATGTTTCTCCCCCTCGCTGAGCTTTCCTCCTCCCTGGCTCATGAGCAGCCACTCCTCACTCCAGGTGACACACTCTGGGCAGTGGGGTGGGTGATCAAAGCCAACGATCCTGAGTTCCCACACTCCAACTGGAATGGCTGGATGAAGAGAATCCATGCTAATGATGCAAAGCAGAGCACACAGATCGAGTTCCTCCCAGTTATTGAAGGAGACTCTAATGACCTCAACACCATCTTCACCACTCTGAAAGAGTGCATACGGCGCGCTGGGGTCGCTATAGTGACCTTTGATCTTCCGATTTGGCTGAAGGCTGTGAATATAATAAAGCAGGCAAATCTGTTGTTGAGTCTGAAGAAGACATAGACAATGACTGTTGAAACTTCTGACATTGTGAATGAGAAATAACTCTTGAGTATTATATATGTATGTGAAATAAAAGCTACTTTGTGTGTAAATGTAAAAGTGAAAATATAAATGTTAACAATCAACTCAGAATCATGAAAAACCCTTATTTGACCCCTCATAAGTTACTTAAGGGCCGATTTAAAAAAATAAAAATTCTCGAAAATAATTTTTCGGTACCCGAATTCAACAGCTTTTTTTCTGGGTTTCCCACGGGAGTTGAACT
The DNA here is from genome assembly GCF_964187855.1 of Myxine glutinosa. Classification (NCBI taxonomy): domain Eukaryota; kingdom Metazoa; phylum Chordata; class Myxini; order Myxiniformes; family Myxinidae; genus Myxine; species Myxine glutinosa. The sequence goes on along the minus strand of NC_136262.1, from coordinate 29,061,342 downwards.
TCAACATTTTAACACATGTTATTACACACCTTTACAAACATATTGGTGAAGAAATTTTTTGGTAACAATTTAGTTAACAGATTTGTGAAATATCTCATAAAATTCCCTTACTAAGGGGTGAAAACAACCTCCGTCCATCTTCGATGGCGGAGGTAATCACACATACATGTCTGATTATGTATGATGTATCATGTATGTAAAATAGTTTTGTAGCACTTACTTAACTGATGCATTACGCCAGGCCTTCTTGGCGGCCACTGTTGCGGGAATTGCTGTCTTGTGTACACATTACGGTTCGGGTTAGTGTTTTATTTGAAACATCATCCGATATGGATTTGGGCACGTTTGAAGCCTGATTGGCCAAGCTGTGCAGTTTAAGCTCCGCCCTTCCCCATTACCTGCGCTTGAGGGAGTGACGCGCCACTGCCCGAGCCAATGGGAGACAAGAGGCGGCTCCACCTCCTTACTTGATATAATATGAGTTCCACTTCCGTAATACAAGAAACTTCGACGCAGAAGGAGACCATCAAGTCCATTAAAGAATCTGCTATTATTACCAACGTTTCTATATTTTTTTTAAATGCTCAGCATCAAGCAACGAGGGAGCACGTGCTATTTTATTTTAAATTATTTGGTACGACTTGGCTGAGATTCGAACCTCCGCCGTCCCAGTCCCAGACTCAGAGCGGACGCTCGAACCGTTACATCACCGAAGCTGGTAATGTACACCGTGCGATTGCTGAAGACGTCGCTATTTCACGTTGTTAATTAAGGATTAAAAGTTTTTATTTTGGCGTTGATCTCCATGTGTGAAAATAATGTAGTGCAGCAAGTTACGGGGAAATTGCCCCAGGGGGTTAGGTAGGTGTGTGTGTGTGTGTGTGTGTGTGTGTGTGTGTGTGTGTGTGTGTGTGTGTGTGTGTGTGTGTGTGTGTGTGTGTGTGTGTGTGTGTGTGTGTGTGTGTGTGTGTGTGTGTGTGTGTGTGTGTGTGTGTGTGTGTGTGTGTGTGTGTGTGTGTGTACACGTGTGTACACAAACCGAGAAATTTGTTGCATGCAACTGGATCACTAAGATGTGCACGTGTGTGCGACTGCTTACAGTGGAGACGAGCTGCACCTTCAATGGATCTGTACTGATTGATTTGTAGAGACATTTAATAACGTGCATTCTATTGGCTTACAGAGGATTGTTTTTGTAATCAAGGGGTGTGTTCCGTTAGCAATCAGCTTGTTATCGCTCGCCAAGCCAGCCGTTCCTTACCAACCGTTTGGTTGGAGTGCTTGCTTGAGTACTTGAGCCACTTGGCGAGCGATAAGCTGATTGGTAATGGAACACACACCTGATTTCTTACCGTGTGCCACAATGCCTAGGCCCTAGAGGTATTGGAGATAGAGGGGTACATGGATATTGATGTGGGATTTGTAGGTAGCTTGAGTATGGATGGGTGATTGTGTACATCTGTGCTCAGTGTGATGTCTGAGAAGTGTGTGTGTGTGTCTGTGTGTTGTTTCTTCTATATTCCTTTGATTTTAGTTCACCTGGAACGAAGTTCAGGGGAGCTTATGCGATGGCGCGTTGTCCGTCTGGCCGTAAACGCTGGAAACGTCTTCCCCGAAACCGCTAATGGGATTGCGACCAAATTTGGTACAAATCATATTTGTTGTGTTGTGACTAAAGTTTGTTCACGGCATTAAAAAAAATCGGGGTCAAAGTGGGTCCAAAGTGGGTCCCTCAATGGAACCAGCAAATGAAACGGTCAAATCAATAATGCAACCACACCAGGTTATAACAAACAATAATATATTATAAATCACACAAAAAGAGCCATACAACAATGGGGGCAATCACCCCTACTTTCAAATCTTATGATGATATCCTTGTCAAGCCACTTAACCCCACACTCACGGCACCTCCCCCAATGTCTCTGCACGCTCCCGCAATCGGAGTCAAGGCCCGATGGTCAATTGAGGCGTAGGCGAGCGAGACGACCCAGTGGTCACGTTGTTCAGCACCCAGCAACACAGCGGTGGAAGGGAACCTCACAAAGACGCGCTCCGACGTACACATTGCGGTTCAATCCGCGAGCCTCCGTATAATTCTCACGTGCCCCTTTCTGGCACAGCCGTCCCCGGCAAACCACCGGGGAATAATGCCCAGCCGACACGACAAAAACCTGTTCACTGCAGGTTGCTCGCGTGGTGAAGATGGCGGACGGCTTTCACTCCAACCCGGGCTTTGAGGCCCGGATCCTCCGGAACCTCGATGAGAGTACCCGACGACACAGGCTCCACGCACTCCGGCGATATTTCTTATCACCCAAACTTCCCTTCAAGGACGCAAAGTTCACTCGCACTGTACGTCGAACACTCGGGCCGGAGCTTTAACAACCACATCTCTTTTCGATGTCCTCCCGCCTTTCTTCCTCGCTCCACCTCTTCCCGTCACGATCCGGATTTCCGGCCACATTTTACCAGGAGCGCTTTTAAATCTTTTAACCACAACAACCCTTTCCCTTAAGTCACAATAAGCATAATATCTAGAACCAACAAAGATAACAACAACCATAACGAGGGCCGAATCCGTAACACAATGTTCAAGGCATTATAAAAATAGGGTCTTGGGAGGTATATGGGGTTGAGGGAGGGAGGGTTCCTCCCCAAAATAGGTATGCTTTTCTTTGTTTAAAGTCTTATGATTATGTTAGTATGATTCGATATGCTGCCCTGTCTTCTAGCAAGCATTGAAATTGGTTTAAAATACCTTTAGTCAGTGCAGTAGACTGTTTATTCTACCAGGTGAGCGCCAGGGGTATTGCCCCTATGTTTGTGTTTGTTAAACTACATTTCAAAGTATGAAATTGAACAAAATTGAAGGTAAAGCAGGGCAGCCCCCAGCTGAACTAGCCTCCCAGGGGACTAACCATCCTCAGGATTTGTGTTCCTCGACAAGGTAATGCTGTAGTTTACTCAGATATCCAGGCTGTAGGAGGTGGCCATTCTGGGTTAGCCAATGGGGAACACTTGTCTGAATGCAAAGCGTAAATGTGGGATTTGCAATTGCAAAACTTGTCTTGTATTTGCCACAAACAATATAATTAATTGTACAGTAATGGCTAGATCTTACAAGTTAAAAGAAACAAAATAATTACATGTAAAACCTCAAATATAGTTTACTTATTGACCTGTAGCAAATGTGCGATGCAATATGTTGGTGAAACAATGCAGAGATGTAATGTAAGAATGAATGCACACAGGAGCGGCATGAAAAACCCAGATAAAACTACTGGTTGTCCACTACTTATTCGTCCCTTTACTTATGGATTTTGTAAAAATGTGAGTTTCAGTGTTCAGGTTATGGAAAAGAAAAGCGGACATGGCCGAAAAAAGAATGGGATGGAAGATAAAATGATCACACAATTGCGTGAGTGTAGAGAACTTTTCTGGATTAAAGAATTAAGAACTGCTTACCCTTATGGATTAAATGAAAGAATTAATGACACGTATACACAACATAATGGACAAAACAAAATTGCCTCTATTTTTAACACCCTATCATGAGACTCTCAGAGACAGAGTACATAACTATGGACGTAAATGTCCAATTACAGACACACCACAACAAATTGTAAATGAATGGTTAGATCTTAACAAATCAAATATCTGTACATTACTTAACAGCAGCAGAATAAAGATCAATACCTTAAAAAAAAGAAAACAACTGAAAGAAGTTAGGCAAATCGTGAACAGATTAATGGAAGAGGACGATCTAGACTCTAGAGGAACTCCCAATCCAACACATGGAAGCAATTCTGGACATGATTGACCATAAAATGTACAAAGAGAAACCTAAAGAAGTGAATCGTAGAAAAGACAATGATATTGTTATGGTTTTTAGAACCTTCACGAGTAAATTTTAGTAAATGTTTCCCTTATAAATGTTCCCCTGTAAATATCCCCATCAATTGGCTTGTTAAAGATCGCACCCTAGTTAGTCCATGTACAACACGTAGCGAACTATAGGACCTCTCCGTAGTTATTTCATTATGTGTTTCAGTAAAGGATCTGTTCCCAATAGTTGAATCTGCGTTGCATTAATCAAATAAGATAGGCCCCATTCCGTCCGTTTTGCTCTCCCTCTTCAAATTGTTGTGCCTCGCTTGCCAACAGCGTTCGCCGCCGTTGCACTGGGCTGTTTACTGGCACCACGCCGCCATAAGCCATGCGGTCAAGCCGAGGAAGAAGGGGGCGGAGCCGCCAGAACAAGGTGTGGCACGTCGACTCGTCATTGGAGGTGGAGTCAGCAAGCCCTTACCGACCAACCAGCGCCGCGGTGAGCCAACCGGTAGGCATGTCATCAGAGCCGGTGGCTTGATTCCAACACGAGCAATAAAAGTGGCTATGAGGGACTGCTTGGAGAGTCGGGTGAGAAGGTACCAGAGAAGGCATGAGAGAGACGTGATCCGGCAGATGAGGGAGGTACCAGGCGAGCATACCGCTGGATCGTGAGGCAGAAGAGTGGGTCCGCAACGGCGACAACAATACAGTAGTCAATTGACATTGTCCGACCGTGTGTGAAACCGAATACGTGAAGCTGCCGCTGGCTGTTCGCTTCCAGCCCGAAGCGTGGACCTGGAGCGGACCTCCTTGCTGTGCCTTCCTCCGAACCTTCCAGCCCTGCTGTCCCACTTGGACCCTTCTCCTTCTTCCAGTCATTCCTGCCTGCCATTCCCTGTCGTGTGAGTCTGTTTGTTGTCCTGGGGAATAATATAAGACTGCTTAAGGCTGCCCTGTGTATCTTCTTCTTCTTCGTCCTGTATATTACTTTCGTTTCCTCTTCTTTGGTTTTGTAAATAATGAATAAATTACACCTGTTCCTTCTTATTCTTTGGGTTTTCCTCTCATCCGGTCGCTTTAGTGTTTTCCCTCATTGAATACCTGTGGCGCGATTTTGGCCAACACTCGGAGTCGGGTTAGTTCGTTGTTAATGGTTCGAGCTGCGGATTGCTAAACCGCTCGGCAAATACCATCTTGTCCGTGGTTCGAGCGGTACTTGTCTCCCTGTTTTGCAGAGGGATTGGTAAAGGTATTCGGGAGAACACCTTGACCAATAAACCTGACCAATTTCACCCCACAAAAGAGCATTATAAGTACCAGGACCAGAGACGGCCAGCTTAACAGGCCAAGGGGATTAACCCCCCTTGCTAAGGGGAGTGCCGTCTCTGAGATCCGTAACAATATCGTCAAAATTATGTTTGATAACAAAGGGGTGGAAATGATCAATCCCGATAAAATACTTCAACATAAGGAAGTGTGGAATCCCTGGTGTTGGCTTAGCGGTTAGGGTGCCGGCTTAGGATCCCAGGATCCTGGGTTCGAATCCCGGTCGATCGCTGAATTAACGCCAGGGGGGTTGACTCAGCCTGTCATCCTTCCGAGGTCGGCAAATTGAGTACCAGCTTGCTGGGATGAATGATCCCGGTGTGTCCCCCGGTTTAGAATAGGTACACCGTATCCCTGCACATCGTAAGAGCGTGACCAAGGGTTGGCGTCAGGAAGGGCATCCGGCCATAAAAACATTGCCTCAAACAGGGAACCATGATTGTGATGGGGCCCGCAAGGCTAACCCCCGCTCTGGCGGGGAAAAATGGCCTTAAAAACGATCATTCGTTCATAAGGAAGTGTGGAGTAAACTTCCAGAAACAATACAACGGACAGATCGACCAAGAGTTGTGTTCATTTTGGGAAATTCAATTCGGGGAAAGATCTTCAACTACAAGGAAACTGTACAATCTATAGACACAGAGGAATTGTTAAATAGCACACATCATTGTAATTGTGAACATTCCGTATTCAAAGATCCACATCATAAACACGTTATCACAGGTGATCTTAGAATAGTAAAAGGTTACATGCATTACTTACATAAGGACCAAATTATAGAGAAAATAGGATTAACTGGAATAAAGCAATGGAACTTAGAATGATGGGACTGGGCGAATGAATGAGGGAACAAATTGATAAACATAAAGTACCAAACACACAAATGGCTTCATGGTTGGAGGAGGTAGAGAAACGTGTGAAAAGGAAAGTTGTTGATTTGAAAAGAAAAGTTTGAATCAATAATCCGAAGGCAATTTTAAACAATCCAGAGACACGTGATTGCTTAAGGCAGCTTCAAACACAATATGTTATTGTTCCAATTGACAAAGCAAATAATAATATTGCATTTGTATGTAAAACATTCGACATTCAAACACTTTTGGAAGAATTGGGCCTAGGCACGTGAATTTCAAAGACCTACAAAATAAGTAGCGATAACAAAATAAACTTGCTACAACGTCATATAAATCACTCAAAGGTGAGAAAACCGTTCGTTCCGGATAAACACCATAAAACACCATTCATTTACTGGATCCCAAAAATGCACAAACACCCTTGCAAGATGAGGTTCATCATCGCAAGTAGAGAATGTAGTTTGAAACATTTGTCAGGTAGTATAACAGCGGCGATGAAACTAATCTATAAATGCTTTAAAAAACTACCATGAAAAAGTGAAGTTTTATTCTGACATTAAAACATTCTGGTTCATTGACAATTCCAAACCGGTAATTGACAGTATCCACAACATTAATAACAAGGGTAAGGCTAAGTTCTTTAAACTTTTGATTTTTAAATCTTAAAAATTTAAACTTAACTTTAAAAAAGCCTTTCAACTTTTGATTTTTCCACATTGTACACAAACATTCCACATGACAAGCTCGTAACCGCATTGGACAGAGTAGTAGATAAAGCATTTGCAGGAGGTAATAAAGCATACATTAATGTATATCAAAACGGAGCACACTGGTCTGTAAAGGATAATCGATATTCGTGTAGCTTTTTCAAAAAGTAAACTCAAAGTATTAGATTTCTTCTAAACAACAGTTTCATTACATTTGGCAACAATATACTCCAGCAGACAGTGGGCATGTCCATGGGTTCAGATCCCAAGATACTCCAGCAGACAGTGGGGATACCCATGGGTTCAGATCCCAAGATACTCCAGCAGACAGTGGGGATACCCATGGGTTCAGATCCCACGATACTCCAGCAAATAGTGGGGATACCCATGGGTTCAGATCCGGCCCTTGACATATCTTGTGCCTTCGATAGTCTGGCATCCCGCCCTGCTCTCCAAACTACTCACAATAAGTTAAGGATTTTTTTTTTTTTTTTTGTATACAGAGTCGAGGCTCATGAAAGAGCTAACATTTATCAAACAAACAAAACAAATAAACAAGCAAACAAAGTATATAAAAAGGGGAGCGGTCGACAAGATTGGGAGAGAATGGGAGGAAGCACACAAACACAACATTTGAGAGCAGGGACATCGAGAGATGTTTTTGGAGGGAGAGGGCCTGGGGGGAGGCAGGATAGGTATAAAACGCAAGGACACCAAGGACTTCCAGGAAAGAAGTCAAAAGTCACCTCAAAAAAGTGGATTTGGGGTGAAATTAGCGGGGGTAGAAAAGATCAAGGTTTTGGATTGGGGAAGATAAGAGATGGTGGTGAACAGCCGTTTTAAAGACGTGGAGGGAGGAGTGGGATTGAAGAGAGTGAGGGAGTTTGTTCCAGAGGCCGGAGAAAAGAGGAATGAAGGAGTGATGGTGAGCAGAGAGTCTTGATTTTGGCAGTTTAACCATAAGAGGGTTGCAGGCAGATCTTGTGCGACCTGCAGGAATATTTGGGGGACAGAGCCCAGAGAGAGCTGGGGGAGCAAGACCGAAGAGGAGTCGGTAGAAGGCGGAAAGACCAACAACCTGCCTGGGGTGATGAAGTGAAAGGCTCTCGGAGATAGCGTCATCGCGGGAGATTCCAATGATTCTGAACGCGTTGGTTTCAACAGCGTGAAGACGAGCTAGATGTGAGGCAGGAGCACCAGCCCAGAGGGGAGAGCAGTACTCCATTGAGCTGCGGATGAAAGCCTTGTATGTGGTCAGGAGCTTAGGTGTGCCAAGGAAGGACTTCGCACGACGGAGGATGCCCAGTCGGCGACTGGCTTTGGAGGCCAGCTGAGAAATGTTGTTTTCCCAGGAAAGATCATGGCAGATAGTGAGACCCAAAAGCTTGAGTGACAGAACTTCTTGGAGAGGATTATTCAGAAAGTAGATGGAAGGGTTGTCCAGTCGGTCTTTTCAGAGAGACATCGTAAGAGTGTGAGATTTGTCAGGATTGAAAGACGTGGTCCACTTGTTTGCCCAGTCTGTGATTTTGTCCAGGTCTGCAGAGAGTGAGGAGGCTGCAGACTGCCGATCTGAGGGATGAGGAATGGAGCGGCAGAGAGTGGAGTCATCAGCAAAGAGATAGAGAGGATTTTCAAGAGAGTCAGAGAGATCATTGATGAAGACCAGAAAAAGCATAGGGCCCAGAACACTGCCTTGGGGAACTCCAGCCTGAACAGGAAGAGGAGATGAGAGAAACCCATTCAGGGCCACACGTTGACTACGACTAGAGAGGAAGTCCGCCAGCCATGCGTGGAGATTTCCATGGATACCAAAGGAGGAGAGTTTGGTGAGCAGAGCGGGGTGCCAGACCGTATCGAAGGCACGTGATATGTCGAGGGAGACAGCTCTAATTTCCTGTTTGGTATTGAGGACCTCCATCCATTGTTGAGACAGCAGAAGCAGCATGTCCAGAGTAGAGTGACCTGGTCTGAAACCAAATTGATGATCAGAGATCAAGCCATTGGAGAAGAGGAAAGATTTCATATCCGAAGCAATGATGGATTCCATGACTTTTCTGATAATTGGGAGAAGGCTGATTGGTCTGTAGTTGCTAGGATCTGTTTTTGCACCTTTTTGTGCAAAGCGGTGATGTTGGCTGATTTCCAAGCAGATGGCAGTTGACCTTGAGCAAAAGAGAGGGTGAAGAGAACAGAGAGAGGGAGTGAAAGAGTGGAGGAACAGGATTTTAGGACCCGTGGGCTGATGCCGTCAGGTCCAGTTGCAGAATCAGTCGAGGGTTGACAGAAACTTTTCCACCTTGTCAGGAGGAAAGGACACGGAGTCCAGGAGCAGCTGGGTACGACTGGGTATGGTGGGTACAGAGAGGGATGGGTTTGGGACACAAGATTTAGAGGCAAACACAGAGTTGAGGCATTCAGCTTTTTCACGTGCGGAGTCAGCTGTGTAGCCATTTGAGGTAAGGGAGGGGATGGAGGGGGAACAAACACCAGAAACAGATTTGACCAGACGCCACCAGGATTTGGAAGAGGGAGACAGATAAGAGAGTTCGGTCTTGAGAACGGAGAGATATTGTTTCCTGGCTCTCCTGAGGGTGGACACACTTGTTTCGGGCTTTGTGAAAGGAAATGAGATTTCCTTCCGTTGGATTTGCTTTCCAGGAGACAAAGGCAAGTTGTTTCTGGGCAACAGCCTCACCACAAGATTCCGTGTACCATGGACTGGAGGAAGGGTATGACAACTGAAGACGAGATGGGATAAATCTGTGCATGAGAGAGAGCAATTTACTTTGGAAGAATTCCCAGGATGAGTTCATGTCAGAGGTGGTAGAGATGGGAGACCAGTCCAGATGATTGATGGCTGCTTGAAGGCCGTGCCAGTTGGCCTGAGTGAAATGCCAGACTCGTCGACGCTGAGCAGGCTCCCTGAGAATGGTCAGAGAGATGTCCACTTTAACAAGCACATGATCAAATGATCCGATTGGAGCAGAAGAAGAGCAGCAGACATTTTCAGGGAAGTTAGTCATAACCAAGTCCAGAAGAGAAGATGCTCCGTTGACTGAGATCCGGGTCGGGAAATTGACATTGTGTCAGTCCCAGTGAGTCGCAGAAGTCCTTTGCTGAGGAGCCATGGCTGGTGAGAGAGGTACCCACACCCAGCCAACTAGCATGGTGACAATGGAAATCACCACATATGAGGAAGAGAGAGTTGGGATGAGTAGATAGAAGTTGGTCCATATTATCAGACAGCGAGATGTAGATGGAGTCATCACTGTTTGGTGGACGGTACAACACACATATGAACAAGAGGTGGGAGCGAAGGGGAAGCCGCAGCCAGAGGTATTCCTGGGGGTGAGGTGGAGAGAGTGCAGTGCAGGGCGAGTGAGGAAGAGTTTTTGATAAAGTTAGCAACCCCACCTCCAGGACGAGGCTCAGGTCTATCATACCGGAGGAGGGAGTAACCCGGGAGAGATACGAAGGAATCAGAGACATCATGAAGGAGGAAAGTTTCTGTTAAGCAGATCACGTCTGGTTTGACAGAAGCAACCTGTATGGAGAGATCAGTTAAGTTTGAACGAAGGCCCCGGATGTTTGAGGTCCATACCGTTAATGACGAGGAAGGGGGAGCATCGGATATAGAACAGGGGGGAGGAGGGGTAGGGTAAGAGGTGGAAGAGGTAGGGAGAGCTGTTGAAGGTGTGTCAGAGATTTCAGAATAGCTCGGAGAAAGGGAAGGATGTGGCGGACAAAAGGTGTGATGGTGATTGGGTGAGGCACAATGAGGTGTTATTTGAGGAGGGGGAAGAGCGAGGCAGAAGGTTGGGGAAGATGGAGGTGAGAGTTGGAAGGGGGAAGAAGTGGGGAGGACGCTTTGAGGAGGGGGAGTGAGAGGGGGGAAATTGAGAAGAAATGAGGGTGGGGAGATTTGAAGGGGAGGGGCGAGGGGGGAGTTTAGGAGGGAAGGGACAAGGGGAGGGATTTGAAAGGGATGGGATATGGGGGAGATTTGGAGGGGAGGGGTGAGGGAGGAGTCTAGGAGGGGAGGGGCGAAGGGGAGTCTTGGAGGGGAGGGGTGAGGGGTAGTTTAGGATGGAGGGGGCAAGGGGGGAGATTTGAAAGGGATGGGTGATGGGGAGGATTAGGAGGGGAGGGGGGAGATTTGAAAGGGATGGGTGATGGAGAATATTTGGAGGGGAGGGGTGATGGGGAAGATTTGGAGGGCAGGGGTTATGGGGAAGATTTGGAGGGGAGGGGTGAGATTGGATTTTAGAAAGTGTACGATTAATGGGAAACGAACATTTATTGAAAAATATTGGCAATATTTTGGCAGGTTCTTCGGTGTGGTTGATTTTGTGTATTAATTATGTTGAAAAAAGTTGTTGGTCCTAATTCTATGGTTATTAATGAGTGTGAAAAAACACAGCATTCTTGATTTCAATACCATTACCCTAACCCCTATAAAAAATAAAATAAACTCACTCCCACAATATCCCTAACTTATTGTGAGTAGTGTATGTTATCCATGGAAATCTCCACGCATGGCTCGGGACTTCCTCTCCCATCTTAGTCAACGTGTGGCTCTAAATGGAATTCCCTCATCTCCTCTTCCTGTCCAGGCTGGAGTTCCTCAATGCAGTGTTCTGGGCCCTGTGCTTTTTCTGATCTTCATTAATGATCTCTGACTCTGGAAAATTCTATCTTTTTTATGATGACTCCACCCTCTGCCGCTCCATATCTCAACCCTCAGATCGGCAGGCAGCAGCCTCCTCGCTCTCTAGAGATCTGGATAAATCACAATCTGGTCAAACACGTGGAATATGGTCTTTCATTCCTGACAAATCTCACACTCTCACTACCTCTCTCCGAAAAGACCGTCTGGAAAACCCTCCCATCTACTTTCTGAACAATCCTCTTGAAGTTCTGTCACTCAAGCTTTTGGGTCTCACTCTCTGCCATGATCTTTCCTGGGAAAACCACATTTCCAAGCTAGCCTCCAAAGCCAGTCGCCGACTGGGCATCCTCTGTCGTGCGAAGTCCGTTCTTGGCATGTCCGAGCTCCTCACCACATACAAGGCTTTCTTCTGCAGCTTGATGGAGTACTGCTCTCCCCCCTCTGGGCTGGTGCTCCTGCCTCACACGTAGCTTGGCTTCACGCTGTTGAAACCAAGGATTTTAGAATCATTGGAATCTCCCACGATGAAGCTGATTCTGAGGGCCTTTCACTCGCTCACCGCAGGCAGGTTGCCGATCTTTGTCTTCTACCGGCTCCTCTCTGGCCTTGCTCCCCCAGCTCTGTCTGTGCTCTGTCCCCCAAATATTCCTACAGGTCGCACAAGATCTGCCAGAAACCCTCTTCTGGTGAAACTGCCAAAATCAAGACTCTCTGCTCACCTTCACTCCTTCATTCCTCATTTTTCCCACCTCTGGACCAAACTCCCTCACTCTCTTCCATCCCACTCCTCCCTCCAAGTCTCTAAAACAGCTGTTCACCACCATCTCCACGTTGTAGTCAACGCTGATTATGCGTATCTTACCACTTACTGATTATATATCGTAGTCATATGCGTGTCTTACCCCATCCAAAACTTTGATCTTTTCTACCCCCGTTAATACACCCCAAATCCACCTTTTTCAAATTGCGTTTTCCATCTTGTTTATCCTGTGAATCCTACCCCAGCCCTCTCCCTTCCACAGATCTCCTCATGTCCCTGTTCTCTACTGTTGTTGTGCTTCCCTCTCTCCTCCCCTCCCCCCCTGCCCCTCCTGTCTCCTGCTCCCTTTATTATATGTTCCATGTGTTAGCTCTTACACGAGCCTCGACTTTGTTTACAAAACTAAAATATATCGGAGTGTCGACACATTGATGATTTATCCTGTCTGGGAAGCACCGGGATGATAGTTTATAGCTGGGTCGGGATTAAAACCCAGGCTAGACAGCTTAGAAGATAATGGAGTGTGGGTACTTCGAGGTCATCCTAACAGCCGAGGTCGTACCTGAACGCAGTTAATAAAGAAACCCTGAAACTCACTTCTTGACTTTTGTTAATAATTTAATTTTAAAAATCGCTTTTTCCTAATTTTGTTCCGATTTCATTCTATATTTCGACATAATTATTTAGGCCATTGCATTAGTTCCGATCATGAAATATGAAATCTGATTTCGCGTATCAGATTCTATATATACTAGGGCATGCCCGTACGTGGGTGCAATGCCCGTACGTGGGTACGTGGGTACGTGGGTGCGAGTACGGTGACAATCCCCCCCCCCTCTATTTACATGAAATGGTTTGGTCCATGAAATGTTTTGGTCCATTCGCAACGACCACAGAACCCCCCCCCCCCCCTCTATTTACATGAAATGGTTTGGTCCATTCGCAACGCCAAAGCGAACGGCGAACGGCTAAATCGCCATAGCTCGGTAACTACTTGTCCGATTAATTTCAAACCTTGAAAAGGCACATCCTCGGGTCCCCAGCAATATACCTGGCAAGTTTAAAGTATATCGGACCCGTGGTTGTCGAGAAACAGCGGTCACAGACATACAAACATACAAACATACAAACATACAAACATACACACAGAGATTACTGGAATTATAGATAGATAAAGCAGTAAAGTATGTTTGTTTGTTTGTCCTCTTATAACTCGAGAACTACTCATCGCAGAGAAAAACCAAAGGCATATTCGGAATCAGTACGTCTCAGAGCAACTACAGCACACCTTAAATTTTAAAAAAACTTCGGGTTTTAAAATTAGCGTATTAGCGCAGAAGCGCTAGCAGAAGAGGGAGGGAATCGAAGGGAGGGAGCGCAGCGCTCCCTCTAGCGCTTCGCAGCGCCAGCGCTTCTGTTAGCGTAATTAGCGTATTTCGGATCGTTCATTTTTCAACTTCATTATTCGGAATCAGTACGTCCCAGAGAAACTTCGTAATGTTAATTTTTCAACTTCATCCGATTGACACGGGACCAACGGCATGTGACAGAGAGTGAAACATACATGCTACATTTATTTGACGACAATGAGTTCCGACTTCCGGGTTCGTGCCGCTAACCCTGTTAGGCGCCTTTTGTGGCACACAGGGAATTACCAGTGAACTGGTACTCAATTTGCCGACCTCGGTAGGATGACAGGCTGAGTCAACCCCCCTGGTGTTAAGGGGGAGGAGGAGGGGAGGGGGAGGGGGAGGAGGATGGGAGGGGGAGGAGGAGGGGAGGGGGAAAGAAGGGGAGGGGGAGGGGGAAGAGGGAGGAGGAGGGGGGGGGAGGAGGGAGGAGGGGGGGAAGGGGGAGGGGGAGGGGAATGGGGAGGGGGGAGGGGGGAGGGGCCCTTCTTCCCCCGGGCACCCCCACATCCTCCCCTCCTCCCTTCCCCTCCCCCCTCCCCCCCATTCCCCTCGCCTCCTCTTCCCCCTGCCCTCCTCCTCCCCCGCCCGGCAATGCCGGGTACTTCTGCTAGTTTAATATAATAAGAATATACGATACTGTAGTGGTTACCTTATTCACATGTCGCGGTTACCTTATTCACATGTCGCGGTTACCTTATTCACTTGTCGCGGTTACCTTATTCACTTGTCACGGTTACCTTATCTGCATGTGACGGTTACCATTACGATGGGTTTGGTCTAACCCACGCACACGGGCGTTTGGTTGTGTCGTCGTGACGCACGCGCGGCTGTTGGAGCCACGCCCTCCGAAGAAGGTTCTTGGTTTTATATAAGCCGTTACGACTTCTGTTCGCGAGGAGTTGCTGGAGATTTCTGTACAATAAACAACCTTTTGTACCCAACGAAATGGCCTCTTCTTGTCGTCTTCGGCAACCGCTAAACTGGTGACCCCGTTGCCCCCGAACGTATTCGGGGGCCACATGAACACGGCAGGATTGCGACTGCAATTTCTTCCACAAGACCTATACTCGAACTGCCGGAGTTTTAGCAACGACGAGCGACCATGTGGTTTGCGCATCGCGCTCGGTTCCTCCTCTACGACTGGAGGGGCGAACCAGCTCCGGGATCCTCCGAAGGAACGCCGTTACGGGGCGTTGGCGGCACGGCTACTTCGTCGCCTTCGCGCACACAGGCCGAGTACTGCTGCTCATCGCCTTTGCGCACACAGGCCGGGCACGGCTACTTCGTCGCCTTCGCGCACACAGGCCGAGTACTGCTACTTCATCGCCTCCGCGCACACAGGCCGAGTACTGCTGCTCGCCACTCCTACTACTGCTCCTACGGCAGATCCCGAGGCTGATGCTCCTGCAATTACAGCTACTACCGCTGCTCATCTCTTGCGCATGCACGGCTGCTTTGTTACCTTCGCGCGCAGTGCTGCTCGCCACTCCTGCAATTCCTACTGCTGCAACTACAACGGCTACCGCTGCTCAGCACCCGCGGCCCGGCTCTGTTCCACCCGGGAACTACGTACACGCCCGTGGCGTGCCTTCTGGGGGGGCGCATGTAGTGGTTACCTTATTCACTTGTCGCGGTTAACTTATCCGCATGTGACGGTTACCATTACGATGGGTTTGGTCTAACCCACGCACACGGGCGTTTGGTTGTGTCGTCGTGACGCACGCGCGGCTGTTGGAGCCACGCCCTCCGAAGAGGGTTCTTGGTTTTATATAAGCCATTACGACTTCCCTTCGCGAGGAGTTGCTGGAGATTTCTGTACAATAAACCACCTTTTGTACCCAACGAAATGGCCTCTTCTTGTCGTCTTCGGCAACCGCTAAAATACATTATTTTGTGGCGGACACGAAAGCCCACTGGCGTGGTGACATCATTCCGCGCACCAAGTGGGCGGCGGCCACGCCCGAGGGGTAGGCGTGGCCTCAGGATATACACCGGGCGCGCAGCCCGGAGCAGGCCAGTGCTACAGTGACCTCTTTGAATAAAGAACATGAAACTTACTGTGTTGTCCGCTTCCTCCTTGGTAGCAAGTCGCGCGCGTAGCACCGCGTGCTTCATTGGTGACCCCGACGTGATAAGTCAGCTGTCGATGACCACCCGAAACCGCCGCAACAATGGCTACCAACACGGTCTCCATCAAGCTCCCCGAATTCTGGGAGTCAAGCCGAAGTTTGGTTCCTGCAGGCGGAAGCCCAGTTCCGACTTCGAGGTATCACGGTGGACGAGACCATGTACTGCCACGTGGTCGCCGCCCTCGGGCCCGGCACGGCCACCCACGTCATATCGGTCCTCAGGGATCCACCTGCCGACGGCAAGTACGAGGCGGTCAAGCGTCTCCTCCTCGCCACATTCGGCCTTACGGTGGACGCACGGGCCGATCGCCTCTTGGACTTCCCCGAGATCGGGGACACGCGACCGCGGCCCAGAGCGTTCACGGCCTTCGTCGACCACAAGGCGCTGGTTTTCGTGATGGGCAAGGTCGCCGAGCCGTGGTCGGCCCGGCAACAGCGTCACCTCACGGCCGTGTCCGAGTACACGACGGACATCCGACACGTCGCGGGAAAGGACAACCCGGTGGCCGACTGCCTTTCCCGGGCCGTCGCCCACGCAGTCCACCTTGGCATCGACTATGCCCGGATGGCGGCGGACCAGGCCGCCGACCCCGGGGTCCAGGCCTTGCGGACCGCCATCACGGGCCTCCGCATCACCGAGGTGCCCTTCGACGGCGTGGGCACGGCCCTTGTTTGCGACGTCTCCCTCGGGCGGCCTCGCCCCATCGTGCCCGCAGGCTGGCAGCGCCAGGTTTTTGACGCCATCCACGGCCTGTCCCACCCGGGCACGAAGGCTTCCTAGATGTTGGTCGCCGACAAGTTTGTTTGGCATGGCCTCCGGAAGGCCGTCCGCGGCTGGACCAGGAAGTGCCTCGCGTGCCAGCGCGTGAAGGTGCACCGGCATACCCAGGCCCCATTTACGGTGCCGGCACGTAGGTTCGACCAGGTGCACGTGGACCTGGTGGGGCCTCTGCCCCCCTCGCGGGGTTTCACCCATGTCCTTACCATGGTGGACTGCACCACCCGGTGGCCGGAGGCCGTGCCTTTGGCGGCGACGACGGCGGCAGACGTCGCGCAGGCGATCATCGCCACCTGGGTCGCCCGGTTCGGCGCCCCCTCGGACATCTCGTCCGACCGCGGCCCCCAGTTCACCTCGGAGCTCTGGGCCGCGGTCGCGCGGGGGCTCGGGGTCCAGCTGCACTGAACCACGGCCTACCACCCCCAGGCCAACGGCCTGTGCGAGCGGTTCCACTGCCCGTTGAAGGCCGCGCTCCCGGCCACCCTCCACGACGGCGGCTGGGTCGACAGGCTCCCCTGGGTCCTGCTGGGCCTCCGGACGGCGCCCAAGGAGGACCTGCGCGCATCCGCGGCGGAGTTGGTCTTTGGACAACCGCTGCGGGTGCCGGGCGAGTTCCTCCCTGACCCCACGGCACCTTGGTCCACGGCGCAGGAGCGTTCTGCGCTGCAGGAGACCGCCCGGAGGTTCGCCCCGGTGCCGACGGCGCACCATGGGCACCCTCCTATACACATTGCCCCAGAGCTTCGCACCGCGGAGTACGTCTTCGTCCGACACGACGCCCACCGGACACCACTGCGGCCCCCGTACGACGGGCCTTTCCGGGTGCTAGAGACCGGGGTGAAACATTTCACCCTGGACATCGGCGGCACTCCTGACCGGGTCTCCATAGACCGCCTCAAGCCGGCCCACCTCGACGTGGACCACCCACCGCCGGTGGCTCGGCCCCCGCGTCGGGGCCGCCCCCCTGCGGGCGGACCCCCGGCACCACCCAGCACCACAGGCATGCCGCCCCCCGGTCCGGCACCCATCCCTGGTACAGCCGGGGGCATCCCACCTGGCATCCCTGCACCCCGGACGCTGCCGGTCACCAGAGGGCGCTTCGGCCGGGTCATCCGTTTGCCCCGCAAACTGGCCCTCCAGGTGCGTGGGAATTCTGGGGGGGCGCGTGTGGCGGACACGAAAGCCCACTGGCGTGGTGACATCATTCCGCGCACCAAGTGGGCGGCGGCCACGCCCGAGGGGTAGGCGTGGCCTCAGGATATACACCGGGCGTGCAGCCCGGAGCAGGCCAGTGCTACAGTGACCTCTTTGAATAAAGAACATTAAACTTACCGTGTTGTCCGCTTCCTCCTTGGTAGCAAGTCGCGCGCGTAGCACCGTGTGCTTCAATTTAATCTTTTGCCAGGAGCCATTCACATTGCGCCTAGCTTCACACAACCAATCAGCGTAACCGCAAACGGAAGAACGGACAACCATCTGTTTTATATATGTATAGATCGACAATCGTGATTCGTACGTAGACAACGTCCATACCTCCTCCCCCTTTTGCTCTTGTACGCATGACGCAGCACGTACACAGTTCTGACGCACCTGACACGCATATGCGTTAGAGTCCCTGTATATATAGAGAGTTGTGTCAACTCAAATTTGGACGCCATTTTGTGTCTAAGTGTGTCGGATTAGATATACATGTACATTCGCGATATGGGGTGATATATTCTAAACCTGCTAAAAAAAAATTTTACTACACATATTTAGTCTTATTATTACATACAGGTGATATTTGTTTTGTCAAAAACTCAGCTATTGCCGTGAAAAAGAGCTGTGTGGTGATATTAAAAGTGGTATGGCAATGCATATTACAAGCCAACACTGCATATAAGAGCTAACATTATAAGTAACTAACTATAAGACTATAACTATAACTATACTATAACTATAACTATAAGAGCTAACATTATAAGAATTTTTATTCTAACACAACACAGTTTAATTTTAATGAGCTGTCATGTACTAGTACTTCCACAACAGAAAATCACATGGACAATCTTCCGGAAGATGGCCAGACAAATCGCTAGCTCTATCGACCACATGTATATTGATATCAAACAGGGATAACAGCTTTTGAAAGTTGAGCCAGTTTTAAATGTGGGTACACAAATACACCTGTTTTACTGCATTAATCACCTAGAAATATTGTATGTTTTGGGAACGATAGCTGTCACCAGGTTAAATATATAGGGATTGTCCAATGTGCAAAATCTTCCATCACTACAATTTGGCCATAAATCCCGGGGTGGGAAATATTTGAGCAAATATGCCACAAGACGCATGAGCACTGTACAAAGCAAACAATAACTCGTCAAATTTTGGACGTATGGATGGCTGCACAACCCACAAAAAAATTGAGCAGGTCCCCCCCTAAAATTGCTTTTATGATTGCCGATTAGGCTAAAGATTTTAAACCAAAAAAATAACTTGCCTCGGAATAAGTTTTGAATGGACGGACAGACAACTGAAAACAAAACGGACCATGGGTTTCCCACCCCTATAAAATCAAAATTAATTCCCTCTGAAAAAGTACAGTGACATTGCCCGCAGACTACCCAACCGCAGACCAGGCAATGCCACTGTACCGGGACATTTCATCAATCAATGACAATATGCGGGCCGCTAGGACTACCCGAAAAAAATTGAGCAGGGTTCTTCCCACGGAAATGCATTTTTGGTCAGCTCCTTGAAGATTATAAACAAACACAAATCACTTCCCTTTAAAAGGGTTTTCAACGGACAGACAACCAAAAAAAACCGAGCAGATAGAATTGCTTTTGAACATCGATCATCAAGCGGCGTGGGCCTACCTGGCAGAGTCTCGAGGAGTCGATCGCTTTCCAGCTCTTTCGTCTGACTTTCGCTTCCCAAATTGTCTTCTGACTTTATCACTTGGAAATCTATACATCTTATATTTCCCAGATTTGTTTGAACAACCAAAAACAGAACAACCAGTCATTTTGTTTGGCAATAAACAACATTCCCGTACCAAGCTGACGTTCACGCACGGTGAAGTTAGACACAAAATGGCGCCACGAAATCACGTGACCAGAAATCTCGGGTCAGCGCATGGCGCAACTCTCTTTATACAGGGACTCTAATATGCGTATGTAATAAATAAATGTCCCTAAACTGTAACTCTGCACAGCGTTCAAATTGTTATATGAATGAGATGCTGTACTTGTCCAAGACCGGCCAAAGATGTACATACAAGTATATAATGATCAACGGGTATATTTACTTCAAAAACATATGCAGTTTTTCTTATTAGTTTTATATATTTCCTGTACAGCACTCGTATTTTTAATATTTAAAATATTGGTGTGTATTGGTTGGTTGTATCTCGTTCGTATAGCTTATTGACCGTCAATCGGTTTACTTTAAGTGCGATTTAATTCTAAAATTGGGTTCTCAGCCTGCAGGAGACGTATGCAAAATCTATATAGAGTCTTGTAGATCTGAAACGATACCAACAACGGTTATAAACAGCAAAACAAGAAAAATAAACATAAAATTTAATCTCCGGCTTAAGCAACGATTCGAACGAAGGAAAATAATCCAAGGCGCGATCGAACGACTTCTGAGAATGAATTAAGAACGACGAAGCGCACTCTAAGACGGGTTCTTATTTTTTCCCGTCATGTTCTGAATAATCAGTTCCTGCTATTGAGCCTCTTCTGGTGAAACTGCCAAAGCTGAAGAAGATGGACCCTCAAAAGGTATGAACTCGTTATTAAACGATTCCATCTGTTCATTCAGACCATCCTCCGCGTTTTTCTCGTAATTTCCATTCACTCGGCGCTTTACCGCAGCCAGTCCGCACTTGTCTCTTGTTGAGCAGTGCGTTTGGCGGGCGTTGTCTGTCTGGAACCAATTCATTCATTTCCTCTCATAAGTATCATCATATTATTGAATATAATAACAACATTCGGTTATCAAGGATCGCATGCGGATGGACATGACAGCCTTTGTCTCTTTTGTTATTCCCTTTTTTGTTTGCTTTACTGAGGGGAATTGGCACCCCGTGTGTAGGTACGTGACTATCGGCTGTGGTATTTGTGATATTTGTAGTATTGTGTAGGTATTGTAGGTGTGTATTTATTGTGTAGTATTGTGTGGTATTGTGTGGTATTGTGTAGGTACGGCGTGTGGTATTTGCATTACGTTTAGGGCTCGGTCATCACAACAATTGTTTTTCCTATCCCCCTGCCCCCCCCCCCCTCCCCCAAACCCCACTCTACCCCTGGCATCATTGTGCTTCACTGCTAGTTACTAGTTAGCCAGTTGCAGTTTTAGTCCCTTGCAATCTTGCATCATTTGACTTCCTTCGGATAGACGTTAAGCCGGGCGTCCAGTCTGCTAGCATTAGTTGGTGGACCTTAATGAAGCTACCCTGCCTATAATGAAGAGTCGGTGACTTATCGCCAGCACCCTGGCTAAGTTGCAAATTCCTGCCTTGACTAGCTGATACACATACACACACACATACACACACACACACATACACACACATACACACACGCACATACATACACACACATATACACACACACGTGGATGTGTTGAGACCTGGGAGGACTCCGTTCCACCTTCTGTGAAGCCCGCAAATCGAGATAACAAGTAAGAGGGTTGGATTAGGAAGGGTTAAGGGGGTGTTAAAGATCAAGGGTCATGATGGGGGATGACGTGAGGTGGTGGTGCACCACCTGCTAAACGACTTCAACAGTGAAAGGTTTCCAATGTTTTCACATTCTGCAGCATTTGCTGCATTGAGATGTTCCCTTTGGAATACATTGGTGCAAAGACATGGAGTACTACGCACAGCTTGCAACGCTGATGGAAGACCTTGAATGGCATATGGTGGTTTGACCTTGGAGCCGAAGGATCATTCTCAGTCCGCACTTGGTTCCTTCTCAGTCCGCACTTGGTTCCTTCTCAGTCCGCACTTGGTTCCTTCTCAGTCCGCACTTGGTTCCTTCTCAGTCCGCGCTTGGTTCCTTCTCAGTCCGCGCTTGGTTCCTTCTCAGTCCGCACTTGGTTCCTTCTTAGTCCGCACTTGGTTCCTCCTCAGTCCGCACTTGGTTCCTCCTCAGTCCGCACTTGGTTCCTCCTCAGTCCGCACTTGGTTCCTCCTCAGTCCGCACTTGGTTCCTTCTCAGTCCACTTGGTTCCTTCTCAGTCCGCACTTTCACCAACTCCCCTACTCGAGTTTGTCTTTCTACGAAAGGGATACATCATCTGATGGGGGAGGATGAGACAGGATTCAAATTTAGGCCACAGCTGTACTATAGATAGACGATGGTGATTGCACTAATTTATCTGATAAACATCATAAGCATGTGTGGGAAATCTTATCGGGGGTATTTCGAATCCTGAAGATATATATATATATATATATATATATATATATATATATATATATATATATATATATATATATATATATATATTTATTTATTTCTGCATGATCTGGAGAAGATTGAGCTCGAGCAGAATGGAAGGAAACAAAATGGAAAGGGGGAAACACCAAGAACAGAGTCAGTGACAGTGAGAAGAAGGGTTGCGGGAGGATACATGTGGGTGAAGAAGCCTGAAGACCTGTGGTGGTGGTGAACAGCTGTCTTGAATTCCTGGAGGGAAGAAAGGGACTGAACAAACTGAGGAGGTTGGATCCACAGATGAGGGAAGTGAGGAACAATTGGGTGGTGGTGAGAAGTGAGCCTGGATCCAGTGAGCCTGGATTTTGAGAGTTTAAGAAGAGGGTATAACTAGTGGACCTCAGGTGCCCTGCAGAAACCTTGAAGAGGGGGAGGAGAACATGGAAAGAGCGGTGGGTGTAAGACCCAAAGGGAGGTGGGAGAATAGAGTCCACCAACCTGTCTGCGATGCGAAAGTAACAGGTCTGGACACTCAGCGGTGTAGTGGGAAATCCCAATAATTTTGAGGGCCTTTCTTTCCATGTAGAGTAAGGTGTGAGGCAGGGGTGCCAGCCCAAAGAGGAGAGCAGTAATCCATGAAGGCTTTGTAGGTTGTTAGAAGTTCAGATTGGCCAAAGAGAGTCCTTGTAGGATAAAGGATGCCTTGTATGTGGCTATCTTTGGAGGCCATTTTGGAAATATGGTCTGCTGATGAAACATCATGGTTGATTGTGAGGCCCAAACGTTTGAGTGACTGAACCTCTTCAAGTGGTTTGTTTAGGAGGCTGCTGCCTGCCAGTCTTGAGGATGAGAAATGATATGGCAGAGGTTGGAATCATCAGCAAAGAGATGGGCAGGATTTTCCAGGGAATCAGAAGATCAGGCAGTGTTTTATATAATATGTTCCCAAACCTTCATCACCAAGTGTTGCTTCACTATCCTGGCCTGTTTCCTCTGGTCATCTTTGTGCTTGTGAGTTTGTCCTGTATACATATCTACTTTAATCCCAGAATACGAGGACTGTTGTCTGCTCTTGCAGGATGTAAAAACGTTATCTTTTTAGTCGGAAGATCGTGAAGTCGCTCGCTCCGAAGCTTTGTCCAATATGCATCATCTCTTCCATCTTTTTTTTCTGATTATAACAGGTCTTTCTGCATTTAAGTCTCTGATTAACTGTTTGGACTCAGAACAGCTGCCCATGGCACTGGCCTATATACTAATCCCATTTACACCTGACCACAGTCGAAAATTAAGTGTGCGCAGATGGTGGTGTTTCCCTCGCAGATAGAAATTCAATAAATGCTACAGATAAAAGCTATTTAGTTCCTTAAGTATTTCTGTTTGGGTAATCTTTTGTAAGTTATTTTTGACATTGAGACATCCCATTTTGATGTATATACTATCTTGCATTTTGATGGTAATCAACCATTTGAGACAGTATTTTGGTTCGCTCGGTAAACCTCGCTGGTTTATCAGTTGTTCAGTAGTCGTACTTTTTCATCTTCTTACTACTCCAAAACTATAGTTTGCTTTTCAGTTACCTTTTTATATGCCATATATATATATATAATTTATGTGTGTGTGTGTGTGTGTGTGTGTGTGTGTGTGTGTGTGTGTGTGTGTGTGTGTGTGTGTGTGTGTGTGTGTGTGTGTGTGTGTGTGATGTTACCGATAGACTCCTAAACGGAGAGGCTTACGTGCTTGATATTTGGCATAGACATGGCCATTGAGCCTGGGACGAACATGGCCGAACTCAAAATATTTGACGATCCATATTTTTTATTCATATTTACCTCAGCGCATTTCAGCGCACGGAATCAGAGCAGGTGGGCGCTGATTCGCTCAGAGCGATCACGTGATGACGCTATGAAACGCTATGACGCTATGAACGATATGACGATATGACGCTATGAAAAAAAAAATCGCAATGACGCTATGAAACGCTATTGACGCTATGAACGATATGAACGCTATGACGCTATGAACGCTATGACGCTATGAAAAAAAAAATCGCTATGAAACGCTATGACGCTATGAAAAAAAAAAATCGCTCGCTTTACCAAGGGGCTCGCTCTCCCCACGTTCCCCTCCCCTCCCCTCCCCTCCCCTGCCCCCTCCCCCTCCCCTAGAGTCCCTGTATAAAGAGAGTTGCGCCATGCGCTGACCCGAGATTTCTGGTCACGTGATTTCGTGGCGCCATTTTGTGTCTAACTTCACCGTGCGTGAACGTCAGCTTGGTACGGGAATGTTGTTTATTGCCAAACAAAATGACTGGTTGTTCAAACCAATCTGGGAAATATAAGATGTATAGATTTCCAAGTGATAAAGTCAGAAGACAAATTTGGGAAGCGAAAGTCAGACGAAAGAGCTGGAAAGCGATCGACTCCTCGAGACTCTGCCAGGTAGGCCCACGCCGCTTGATGATCGATGTTCAAAAGCAATTCTATCTGCTCGGTTTTTTTTGGTTGTCTGTCCGTTGAAAACCCTTTTAAAGGGAAGTGATTTGTGTTTGTTTATAATCTTCAAGGAGCTGACCAAAAATGCATTTCCGTGGGAAGAACCCTGCTCAATTTTTTTCGGGTAGTCCTAGCGGACCGCATATCGTCATTGATTGATGAAATGTCCCGGTACAGTGGCATTGCCTGGTCTGCGGTTGGGTAGTCTGCGGGCAATGTCACTGTACTTTTTCAGAGGGATTTAATTTTGATTTTATAGGGGTGGGAAACCCATGGTCCGTTTTGTTTTCAGTTGTCTGTCCGTCCATTCAAAACTTATTCTGAGGCAAGTTATTTTTTTGGTTTAAAATCTTTAGCCTAATCGGCAATCATAAAAGCAATTTTAGGGGGGGACCTGCTCAATTTTTTTGCGGGTTGTGCAGCCATCCATACGTCCAAAATTTGACGAGTTATTGTTTGCTTTGTACAGTGCTCATGCGTCTTGTGGCATATTTGCTCAAATATTTCCCACCCCGGGATTTATGGCCAAATTGTAGTGATGGAAGATTTTGCACATTGGACAATCCCTATATATTTAACCTGGTGACAGCTATCGTTCCCAAAACATACAATATTTCTAGGTGATTAATGCAGTAAAACAGGTGTATTTGTGTACCCACATTTAAAACTGGCTCAACTTTCAAAAGCTGTTATCCCTGTTTGATATCAATATACATGTGGTCGATAGAGCTAGCGATTTGTCTGGCCATCTTCCGGAAGATTGTCCATGTGATTTTCTGTTGTGGAAGTACTAGTACATGACAGCTCATTAAAATTAAACTGTGTTGTGTTAGAATAAAAATTCTTATAATGTTAGCTCTTATAGTTATAGTTATAGTATAGTTATAGTTAGTCTTATAGTTAGTTACTTATAATGTTAGCTCTTATATGCAGTGTTGGCTTGTAATATACATTGCCATACCACTTTTAATATCACCACACAGCTCTTTTTCACGGCAATAGCTGAGTTTTTGACAAAACAAATATCACCTGTATGTAATAATAAGACTAAATATGTGTAGAAAAAATTTTTTTTAGCAGGTTTAGAATATATCACCCCATATCGCGAATGTACATGTATATCTAATCCGACACACTTAGACACAAAATGGCGTCCAAATTTGAGTTGACACAACTCTCTATATACAGGGACTCTACCCTCCCCTCCCCCGCCCGGCAATGCCGGGTACTTCTGCTAGTATATATATATATATATATATATATATATATATATATATATATATATGTGTGCTCACACACATGCACCCGGTGTGTGCCTTGGTTTAGAATAGGTACACCGTATCCCTGCATGTCGTAAGAGGCGACTAAAAAGGGTTGGCATCAGGAAGGGCATCCGGCCATAAAACATTGCCTCAAAAAGGGAACCATTACAATTACATATGGGCAGGGTACAGCCCGAAGTACCCCGTGTGGGGGTCCTCACCCCTTCCCGTCAAAAATCAAGGTGGGGAACCTGATCGAAGCAAGGGTGGAAATCGCTCAATTTATGACGACGAAACGTCTGATGCCCTACGTGGAGATCGGTTTCTGAGGTTTGGGACATGGAATGTAGGGACAATGACATGGAGATCAGAAGTGGTGGAAGTATTGGTCAGAAGAAGAGTGGACATATGTTGTGTGCAGGAGGGGAGATGGAAGGGAAGTGGTGTGAGAATGATGATTGGCAAGCCTTTGGTGAACGTCATCTCGGGATATGCTCCGCAGGTCGGTCTGAGCGATGAAGAGAACGACAAGTTCTGGTGTGCAATAGAGAAGCTTATGGAAAACGTGAAAGATGAGGACGTTGTTGTGGTAGGAGGAAACCTAAATGGACATGTGGGAAGGAGTACAGATGGTTTTGAGGGAGTTCATGGGGGTTACGGATATGGTGTGAGGAATGAAGAAGGTGAAAGGATTTTGGAGTTTGCTGATGGAGCTGGTTTGTTGATTTGTTGATACTCAGTTCCAGAAAGAGGATAATAAGCTTGTTACATACACGTCAGGTCAGGTGGGTCGACGACAACCGTTGTTGACCCAGATGGAATTAAAGATATATGGGATGGCAACATAGAGAGTAACCCAGTTTTAGGACCGGCAGAGAAGATAACTGAGAAGGAAGTTGAAGCGATAAAAGCAATGAAGAGTAGAAAAGTGGGAGGGCCGACGGGAGTTGTGGGGGATATGTTGAAGTCAGCGATAAGTTGGGTTGTGAAGAGTATGACGGAGATCTGTAATCTGCTGGTGAAAGAAGGCCGCATTCCAGTGGATTGGGAACTGAGTACCCTCATCCCTCTGGACTATGGCTCGTATTGAGCGATAATGTTATTGGAGCATGGAATGAAGGTATTGGAAAGGGTGTTGGAGAGGAGGATAAGGAAGAAAGTGAAGATTGACAAAATGCATTTTGGATTTATGCCAGTAAGCGGTATGACAGATGCGCTTTTTATTGTAAGGCATTTGCAGGAGAAGTACATGGAGAAGAGGAAGAAGTTGTTTCTTTGGTTTGTTGATCTGGAGAAAGCATTCGATAGGGTTCCACGCGAAGTAGTGACATGGGCATTGAGGAAGTTAGGAGTGAAGGAATGGTTGATCAGAGTAGTGATGGCTATGTACGAGAGAGCGCGCACAGCTGTAAGGACGAAGGACGGGAACAGCGGCAAGTTTGAGGTGAAGGTGGGAATGCATCAGGGGTCGGTCGGTACCAAGTCAACTACTATTTGTAGCTGTGATGCAGGTGCTGGCTCAGAACATAAAGGAGGGTTTACCGTGGGAGTTGTATGCAGATGAGCTGGTGTTGATTGCGGAAAGTATGGATGGACTGAAGGAGAAGATGAACAAGTGGAAGGAATGTATGGAGACAAAAGGTCTGAAGGTGAATATCGGAAAGCCAAATGTGATGGCAAGTGGTAAAGCATGTAGTGATGTGGAAAGAACTGGGAAGTGGCTGTGTGCTGTGTGCAGGAAGGGTGTCGGAGTGAACTCCATTCATTGTACAATGTGCGCTGAGTGGGTTCATCAAAAATGTAGTGGTCTGAGAGGGTCATTAACCAGTGTGGCAGCTACATTCAAGTGTAAGGTGTGCACAGAGGGAGCTGCAGATGGAGGAAATGTTGAGTCGGAACTTGGAGACGGCGTGAAGCTGGAAGGTGTGAAAACATTTTGCTACCTCGGAGACATGCCGAATGGAGAAGGTGGATCAGACTCGGCAACGGTTGCTGGAGTGATATGTGCATGGAAGAAGTTTCGGGAACTGAGTGGCATGCTGACGAGGAGGGGAGTGTGGTTGAAGCTGAAGGGAAAGGTGTATGCTGCATGTGTGAGAAGTGTTATGATTTATGGGAGCGAGACGGGTAATGAACGTAGAGCAGCAACAAAGCCTGGAAAGGGTGGAAATGCGAATGGTTCGGTGGATGTGCGGAGTATCGATGAGAGAGAGGAAGACAAATGATGAATTGTGAAAGATGATGGGAATAGAGTCCGTGATGGTTGCTGTGAAGAGAAACGGGTTGAGATGGTTTGGTCATGCGAAGGAAGGATGAAAGTGACTGGGTGAGAAGAGTGATGTAAATGAATGTAGAAGGAAGTAAAGAACAGGGAAGACCGAGAAAAACATGGCTAAAGGTGGGGGAAGAAATGCGGGCAAGGGGGTCACCAAGGGGAGATGTAGAAAATAGGGCAAAATGGAGAAGATTGTCAAGGCCCCCAAGGCTAACCCCCGCTCTATCAAGGAAAATGGCTTCAAAATGCCTGTTGTATAATATACAGTGCATTCAGAAAGTATTCAGACCCCTTCACTTTCATCACATTTTGTTATGTTGCAGCCTTATGCTGAAATCGTTTAAATTCATTTTTTCCCTCATCAATCTACACTCAATACCCCATAATGACAAAGAGAAAACAGGATTTTAGAAAGTTTTTCAAATTTATTAAAAAGAAAAACTGAAATATCACATTTACATAAGTATTCAGACCCTTTGCTATGACACTTGAAATTTAGCTCAGGTGCCTCCCATTTCTCTTGATCATCTTTGAGATGTTTTCACACCTTGATTGGAGTCTACCTGTGGTAAATTCAATTGATTGGACATGATTTGGAAAGGCACACACCTGTCTATATCAGGTCTCACAGCTGACAATGCATATCAGAGCAAAAACCAAGCCATGAGGTCGAAGGAACTGCCTGCAGAGCTCAGAGACAGGATTGTGTCGAGGCACAAATCTGGGGAAGCCTACAAAACAATTTCAGCTGCATTGAAGGTTCCCAAGAGCACAGTGGCCTCCATAATTCTTAAATGGAAGAAGTTTGGAACAACCTGGACTCTTCCTAGAGCTGGCTGCCCGGCCAAACTGAGCAATCGGGGGAGAAGGGCCTTGGTAACAGAGGTGACCAAGAACCTGATGTTCACTCTGGCTGAGCTCCAGAGATCCTGTGTGGAGATGGGAGAAACTTCCAGAAAGACAACCATCACTGCAACACTCCACCAATCTGGGCTTTATGGTAGAGTGGCCAGACGGAAGCCTCTCCTCAGTGAAAGACACATGAAAGCCCACAGAATGTTGTTTTTCACAGTCTGAGAGTCCTTTTGGTGCGTTGTTGCAAACTCCAAGCGGGCTTTCATGTGTCTTTCACTGAGGAGAGGCTTCTGTCTGGCCACTCTACCATAAAGCCCAGATCGTTGGAGTGTTGCAGTGATGGTTGTCCTTCTGGAAGTTTCTCCCATCTCCACACATGATCTCTGGAGCTCAGCCAGAGTGACCATCGAGTTCTTGGTCACCTCTTACCAAGGCCCTTCTCCCCCGATTGCTCAGTTTGGCTGGGCGGCCAGCTCTAGGGAGAGTCCTGGTTGTCCCAAACTTCTTCAATTTAAGAGTTATGGAGGCCACTGTGTTCTTGGGAACCTTCAATGCAGCAGAATTGTTTTTTTGTAGGCTTCCCCAGATTTGTGCCTCGACACAATCCTGTCTGAGCTCTGCAGGAAGTTCCTTCGACCTCATGGCTTGGTTTTTGCTCTGATATGCATTGTCAGCTGTGAGACCTTATATAGACAGGTGTGTGCCTTTCCAAATCATGTCCAATCAATTGAATTTACCACAGGTGGATTCCAATCAAGGTGTAGAAACATTTCAAAGATGATCAAGAGAAATAGGAGGCACCTGAGCTAAATTTAAAATGTCATGGCAAAGGGTCTGAATACTTATGTAAATGTCATATTTCAGTTTTTTTTTTAAATAAATTTGCAAAACTTTCTAAAATCCTGTTTTCTCCTTGTCATTATAGGGTATTGAGTGTTGATTGATGAGGGAAAAAATGAATTTAAACGATTTCAGCATAAGGCTGCAACATAACAAAATGTGAAAAAAGTGAATCGTGAAAAAAGTGAAGGGGTCTGAATACTTTCTGAATGCAATGCACTGTCTGTAGGTACAGATGAAATCCTGTTCGATTGGTGTCATCAAGGGAATTAATGACCATGAAAGAAGAGAGGGAGTCGGGGGACGAAACTGAAAGTAGCAAGTGAAATGGCTGTGTTAGTATGCCTATCAAATGTCATTCTATCCCATCACCCCTCCTTGACGGATACATTTGCTAGGTAAGAATATATGAAAGAGGAAGAAATTCGCAGTACTTTGTTTCTGTTGATCCCATCCATTGTTGCACCTGTCCACCTGTGCGGATGCACACTTGTCTTCACAATTAAGACTAGTTTTCCATTTTACTGTACGTTTAATTTGTATATATTTTTTAAGAGAAACATACCGTACCTACAATAACTTCAACCTTTGTGCACCTTTATCATGTTTTCAAGTGCTTGATCTGTACAATCAAATGCCATGCAGTGCAGGTCTGCAGGAAATTTATCAGAAGTTGCAAAAGTATTGCTCAACCAGAGGGGTGGTGGGGGTGTCAGCACAATACTGTCTGACATGACATAATACCTTGCCCTATCCTTGTTTCTATAGTAACCATCCGGCTCTTCGTTATTTATATTAGGTTTTTTATATTTTTATGGGGATCACTATATGGCTTATCTATGCACAGTGTCAGCTCCAAAGCACACATCCATTGCTTTCTTCAGTACACGGATCACAAAAAGGATACGGCTACCGTTGATGGAAGATTACCCACCACTCTGTGCCATGTTGGTGGAATTTGCAACAATCGTAATTAAGCCACAGAGTTAAGTAGGTAGAGTCAAACTCGTGTAAAGCTGATCTAAAGCTCTCAACACTATTGGCATTTGAACCTGATTGATGTGAACAGGTTCAAATCCCATATCCTTCAGTGTTTGTTTGTCCACAATTTTTCTTCTAATTAGTGTTAAGGTACACTGATGGTTGCGCTTGACATAGAGGAATTTCGCTTCAAACCATCATGTGCAGGGAAATGTGGAAATGGTTTTGCATTTTCTTTGTGGAGATAACCTCTTTGTTGGAGGGAAGGGGAGGGGGGGGGGGGAACTGGGTGATGGGTAGACTAGGTCAGCAGAAGAGCCCCGATTATAATGAATTTCATTACCATGACCAGTCCACGGAATGTTTGATTAGAACACTATGCTACTCTGTCATTTGAGTGTCCTTATTAGCAGAGGTTATCAGAAAGAAAAAAAACTCCTGCTGATGGTCTCCATCACTTGCTGCTGACCAATGGTAACTAGTGTCTCATGGCCATTAGGAAGCCTTGCAGCGGATAATCATGACATTGGCTTCCAAGAACGAGGAGCTGAACTGCTTCCTGGACTCTCTACGCTGCTCACTTCATTCTGTTGAGGTAAAGCATAAAACTTGTGCACATGTTTACCCGCTATGTCATATCTGATTGGACTTGGCAACCTTAAAACTGCCACGTGTGATTTACACAATCAAACGTATCAGAATATGCTGATGGCTGTCCTTCAAGTGGGCTGCACTGCACACTTGGGCGGTTGGTGACAAAAAAAGGCGCCAAACGTTTTAGAATGTGCTATGGCTCCATCAGCTAAGAATGTTTGTTCCTCATGTTAGACAAACGGGGATCGACTGCTGTCGGAGCTTGAAGAGGAGTTTGATTCTTTGGAGGCAACCCTGGGGGAAACTCGGGTAAACATGAAGACCAAGATCCGATTGGAGCAGACAAGCAAGACCAACGACTTGGATGTAAGTGATCCAGTGCAGAGCATGTCATCTAGTGCAGAAACATTCTAATATCTCGTCTTGTGCCATTATCCACTTTCAATATAATTGCAGTCGCCGCTTGCCAATTTGAATGGGGTCCACCGCAGAACTTTTGTGCTGTTTTATATAAATGTTTTTTTCCCCCTTTTTAGTTTAAGCCATCAATCACTTCTACTGTACGGCATTTCTTTGTATACAGTTTTGAGGAGTTAGAACACAGGGGATATCAGAACAAAAATAACTACAAAGGGGGGAGGGGAGGGGGAAAGGATGCTAACAGCAGAAATGAGGGACAAAAGAGATGAAGACGTGGAGAAATAAGATAAGAATTATGGCAAGGAGAGGGACACGGGGTGAACAAGATTGATGCAGCCACAAACTCTCAATCACAGAAGTGGAGGTAAAACCGAAAATGTGGAATGAGGTGGGCTTGGGGATGGTTAATGGGGGTGGCAAAGATCATGGTTTTGGATGGGGGATGATCTGAGATGGTGGTGTGTCGCTGTCGTGAAGCCCAGGAGGAAAGAACGAGATTGGAGAGAATGTGGAAGTTGGTTCCACAGTTGGGGAAAAAGAGGAACGAATAAGTGGAGGTGAGCATTGATTCTGGGTTTCACCAGAAGGGAGACACTGGTAGACCATGTTAACCCTGCAGAAACATGAGGTGGGTGGGGGAGGAAAGGGGAGAACACAGAAAAGACAGAGTGAAAGACCAGATAGAAGGTGCTAGAAGACTGAGACCACCGAACTGTCTGCAATGTGAAAGTGATAGGCCCAGAGACTCTGGAAGATTCCAATGAACCTGAAGGCCTTGGTTTCCATGACATCAAGCAAAGCAAGATGTGAAGCAGGGGTGCCAGCCCTGAGGGGAGAGCAGTACTCCATAAAACTGCAGATGAAGGCCTTGGAGGTAGATAATTATTGAAATGTACCAAGGAAAGGCATTGCATGATTGAGGAAGCCCAGTCCATGACTGGCTTTTGAGGCCAACTTTGAAATGTGGTTTGCCCAAGAAAGATCATGACCAAAAGTGAGGCCCAAAAGTTTGAGTGACTGAACTTATTCAAGTATTCAAGAGGATTGTGAAATGAGTAGATGGGTGGGTTCACCAGACAGCCCTTTGGGAGAGAGATAGATATTTGTCAGGATTGAATGACATATTCCAAGTTTAGGACCAGCTCATGATTCTATCAAGGTCTGAAAAGAGGGAAGAGGTTGCTGCAGTCCTATCTGAAGGATGAGGGATGTTGTGGCAGAGGATGGAGTCATCAACAACTACATATAGAGGATTTTCCAGGGAGTCTAAAAGAGCATTGAAGATTAGGACTAATTTAATTGCAACAATAAACGAGTTTTGTTTCGGAGTAAATTACAAAAGGATTGCAAGTGGTGTCACTTAAATCAAAACTGGTGTCAGCCGAACCACTCTCTTTCATGGCTTCACACTTGCAGCATCTAGGTGCAGAATATGCACCTGTTCACTTCATTCTAGACCCCTTTCTCACCCCCCCCTGTCCCCCATTCAAAAAATCCTGGATCGCTCCCTGGAGTACATGATACATACAGTGCATTCAGAAAGTATTCAGACCCCTTCACTTTTTTCACATTTTGTTATGTTGCAGCCTTATGCTGAAATCGTTTAAATTCATTTTTTCCCTCATCAATCTACACTCAATACCCCATAATGACAGAGAAAACAGGATTTTAGAAAGTTTTGCAAATTTATTAAAAAGAAAAAACTGAAATATCACATTTACATAAGTATTCAGACCCTTTGCTATGACACTTGAAATTTAGCTCAGGTGCCTCCCATTTCTCTTGATCATCTTTGAGATGTTTATACACTTTGATTGGAGTCCACCTGTGGTAAATTCAATTGATTGGACATGATTTGGAAAGGCACACACCTGTCTATATCAGGTCTCACAGCTGACAATGCATATCAGAGCAAAAACCAAGCCATGAGGTCGAAGGAACTGCCTGCAGAGCTCAGAGACAGGATTGTGTCGAGGCACAGATTTGGGGAAGCCTACAAAAAAAAATTCTGCTGCATTGAAGGTTCCCAAGAGCACAGTGGCCTCCATAATTCTTAAATGGAAGAGGTTTGGAACAACCACGACTCTTCCTAGAGCTGGCCGCCCGGCCAACCTGAGCAATCGGGTGAGAAGGGCCTTGGTAAGAGGTGACCAAGAACCCGATGGTCACTCTGGCTGAGCTACAGAGATCCTGTGTGGAGATGGGAGAAACTTCCAGAAGGACAACCACCACTGCAACACTCCACCGATCTGGGCTTTATGGCAGAGTGTCCAGACAGAAGTTTCTCCTCAGTGAAAGACACATGAAAGCCCGCTTGGAGTTTGCAAAAAAGCACCTAAAGGACTCTCAGACTCTGAGAAACAAGATTATGTGGGCTTTCACGTGTCTTTCACTGAGGAGAGGCATCCGTCTGGCCACTCTGCCATAAAGCCCAGATCGGTGGAGTGTTGCAGTGATGGTTGTCCTTCTGGAAGTTTCTCCCATCTCCACACAGGATCTCTGGAGCTCAGCCAGAGTGACCATCGGGTTCTTGGTCACCTCTTACCAAGGCCCTTCTCCCCCGATTGCTCAGTTTGGCCGGGCGGCCAGCTCTCGAAAGAGTCCTGGTTGTTCCAAACTTCTTCCATTTAAGAATTATGGAGGCCACTGTGCTCTTGGGAACCTTTAATGCAGCAGAATTTTTTTTGTAGGCTTCCCCAAATCTGTGCCTCGACACAATCCTGTCTCTGAGCTCTGCATGCAGTTCCTTCGACCTCATGGCTTGGTTTTTGCTCTGATATGCATTGTCAGCTGTGAGACCTGATATAGACAGGTGTGTGCCTTTCCAAATCATGTCCAATCAATTGAATTTACCACAGGTGGACTCCAATCAAGGTGTAGAAACGTCTCAAAGATGATCAAGAGAAATGGGAGGCACCTGAGCTAAATTTCAAGTGTCATAGCAAAGGGTCTGAATACTTATGTAAATGTGATATTTCAGTTTTTAGTCCCCTACCGGTGTGCACCGGAGGGGACTATAGGTTTGCACGCCGTCCCACCTTCCGTCAGTCCGTCGCGCAAAGAACAGTTTTCCGGACTTTTTTTCTAAACTCTTAATGCAAATTATTTCAAACTTGGCACATGGTTTCCACATGATAAGTTGCAGATCAAGTTCGAACTTCACGACGTTTCAATCATTTTTGACAAAGTTATGGCACTTTGAACTTTGGGAATTCTGATAATTCTGATGATCCTTAACTCAGTGCCATTTTAAGTTTTAATTTCCTTTAAAAAACATTTTCTCTGCAATAATAGGATCGATTGAGATGAAATTTTCACCATAGGAGGAACTCGGTATGTAGAATATTTCAATGGTAATTATGACGTCACAGGCCACGTGGTTCGGCCGCCATATTGTTTTTCGTGAAAACATGAAAACCCCTTTTTCTCTGCAACGGCTGAACAGATCGAGGCCAATCTTTGCTGGCAGAATCGCATCACCATGACGAACAAAAAAAAGTCAGCGGACATGACGTCATGCGTCACATGGTTTCAGAGTTATGACGTTTTTAAGCATGAACCTTTAAAACCGAGCTCCTCCCTCATTTTTGATCCAATCGAGGGGAAACTTCACAGATCTGTTCAGCATGTCAGTCTACTAAAATGTCCTTTTGGAATTTGCGATAGGTCACGTGGTTTGGCAGATATAAATAATTAAACGAAAATAAAATATTTTAAAAATTGATATCTCTTGAATCGCTAGTACCTCAGACCGTGAGTTGGTAATTATATAATTCACACAGTGCAATACGTCCAGGCCGCTCTACGGAGCGACCTTGCGGGCTTATCGGCGAGGCGAGGCGTGACACACGTGGCTCAGCATACCTCAGATCAAGTTTGAAAACCAGCATCAACCGTGCATAAATTTGCATATTCGATCATTTTTGACAAAGTTATGGCACTTTGAACTTTGGTAGGGGACGTGTATTGCAGCGCAATACTCAGAATGCTTGTTTGTTTTTAATACATTTGCAAAACTTTCTAGAATCCTGTTTTCTCTTTGTCATTATGGGGTATTGAGTGTAGATTGATGAGGGAAAAAATGAATTTAAACGATTTCAGCATAAGGCTGCAACATAACAAAACGTGAAAAAAGTTAAGGGGTCTGAATACTTTCTGAATGCACTGTATATACACTTGCTACATCGAAATATAGGTTTGTCTGGCGTCGCTAGCATGTGAGGGGCAGGAAAAATATATATATATATATATATATATTTTTTGGCACTACTTCACTGACTGGAAACTCTCCTTCCACGGACTGGTGATTACGAATCTCTAGCCTAGAGGTATGCTCACTAGCATCTGAGCCGTCTCCTCTGGTTTAAAATCTCAGCCCAGCCAAAAACTCACATCACAGCCTTTCACGGGCAGGGTGATTCATAAATGTGT
The DNA here is from genome assembly GCF_964187855.1 of Myxine glutinosa. Lineage (NCBI taxonomy): Eukaryota > Metazoa > Chordata > Myxini > Myxiniformes > Myxinidae > Myxine > Myxine glutinosa. The sequence goes on along the minus strand of NC_136262.1, from coordinate 29,025,288 downwards.
GTGTGCCGTCCCTCGGATGGACGTAAAACTAGGTGTCCCTTCTGCCGGGATTTGTTGGTGGATGTTAAATATCCTACAGTGTCCTTTGCAAAGAGTAGGCGAGCTTTTGCCGGCATTCTGACCAAATCCCAAATTCCTGCCCTAAGCTACACAGAGGACATTGCATCAGCTGCACAGCCCCACCCTCAGCCAATGAAGCTGCACCACAGCCTTTTGCTGCATTAGAACGAAGATCCACTTGTCAGAGTATTTTTAGCGTGATTATTTATATTTTTGCATCTTTTCTATATCTGCATAGTATGTAGTTTGCATAATATGGGACCAAACAAAAAAAATAAAAACCTCATTTACTATAATTTCGGGAATGTATCCAAATACAATACCGTATTCAAATTGGTGAGAGTTGCCTCCACGGTTGTTCAGGAGTGTACCTTTTAACGAGCAGCCGAGTTGTACTCTGGTTGGATGAAAACAGTTGATCCATATTTTGCAACCTTTTCGGTAACCCAAATTAATTTTATGTACCTCAAATTTTAGGTTTCTCTTGCTCTTTCTTCATCTCTGCTCAGTGATTCCTTCCTTGTCTCACCGTTTGCTTTCAGAACCAGATAACATCCTGCGTGAAGGCACTGGAGAGCTCAGAGGAATTGCTGGATTTTGCTCAGCAGACGATGCGGACATCTGACGAGAAAACATTTACAGAGGTGGGGTCAGCGTTTTCACAACACTTTTTGTTTTTATTATTATTATTATTATTATTATTTATTTTTTTTCAACTATTAACTACTGCTCATGTTGACTGGCATAAATAAATCTAACTGATAAAATATGGCTTAAATAAATGTAAAACCGATTAGTTAAGTTACAATTCACTACATTATTAACTTTTATTATGACTCTCGATTTCTGTCGATCCATTGCCCAGAAAGATGAATGGATTGTTGGTGCGTTTTGTTTGGTTTTTTTGCCTTTTCCAAAAGGGAGAGGCTATTGGTGCGTGTGCGCGTGCCTTAGGCAACGTTCAACAAAGTTATCTAATGTAACCATAACATTCCTATGCCTCCACTGATGAAGTCACCAGAAGAATGTTTTCAAGTTGTCTGTCCGCACATCCATCCGTCGGCGATAACTTTAGAACGGCCGAAGGGATCCAAGTCAAACTTGGTACAAGCACGTATAATTATGCAAAGATGACCTGATTATATTATGGGGTCGAGAGGTCAAAGGTTAGAAGTCCCGTTAGGTAAAAATTATGTTACTGTGCTAACTAGTGTTCAACCAGTGATGGGATATTGACCAAACTTAGTACAAGTATATATTTTGCTGCAAAGATTAACTGATTAAATTTTGTCATCAAAAGTCAGAGGTCATGTCAGGAAAAAAAATGTGATACTTGAGAACAGCTGAAGGGATTTAAATCAAACCTGATACAAGTTGAGTACCAGCTTGCTGGGATGAATGATCCCGGTGTGTACACCGGTTTAGAATAGGTACACCGTATCCCTGCGCATCGTAAGAGGCGACTAAGGGTTGGCGCCAGGAAGGGCATCCAGCCATAAAAACATTGCCTCAAACGGAACCATGATTGTCATGGGGCTCGCAAGGCTAACCTCCACTCCAGCAGGGAAAATGGCCTTAAAACGATCATTCATTCATTCATTCATTCATTCTGGTACAAGTATGGATATGCCGGTGTCTTTTGATACCTCAGGGAGATTGATGCCCCTGCCTTGCATAATCCCAGGTCACCTGTGGGCAAGGTGTAGTAACTGTCAGCCCCCTACCAGGGTAACGGTCCGCAGCCATGCGGTTTAAATGGCAGATGGCTCTTCACATCTTGTGGATTCCAGTCGAGAGTCCAGTCGACTCCAACAGCATGGGTGAAAGAGGGTGAATTCCTCAACGGCCAGCAGAGAAACGGAGAGGATTGGCGACCCACCCGTCTATACCACACACTTACCCGTGTGTACGAGCCATAGAAAGGCAATATGATGGCAACGCCATTATTGCCTGAGGAGACTCGACATCATCATGTATAATGTAGTAATGTGGGTGGAGTCATATTGGTCAACGTCGCAACGTCAGAATGCCATTCTAGTTTTGTGTAATTTAAGCACAGGTTGATTTTTCTACCTTGACATTTATGGATTATGACCAAGTTAATCTCAGCCATTCTTGAGTATATGCACCTAGTTCAACTGTAATCTACAGTCTGTCGTTCATTCTTTTAAATGTTTTTATTTTTTTAAGGAAAGGGGGGGGGGGGGAGGGGGAGGGAGGTGTCATACTTGGTGGATTGCTGTGTAAAAGGATCACCGAGACAAACACCCTGGTGAGGCTGTGCATTGTTACATGCTGTCTTCTGTTTGTTCATTCTTATTATGGCTAAGTGGTATTCTAAAATTACTATAGAGACCGATTACATATTGTCTCATTTTCTAACCCCTAAGTGAATTCATATTGAAAAACAAATGAAACGTCATTGGTTTAGTCATTCATTTTTAATACTTATCCTTTTTCTATAAAAGAGGCAACACCGAAAGTGAATGGAATACACTGCAAAGTCTTGTATAGGATACAATGTTGCACGGTCATCACAAAAACGTTTGCCAGGATGTGAAAAGGGGCAAACAACTTGATTCGTCGCTGAAATGAAAGTACCAGGTTATGTGGCTGGGCAGTCGATACATCTTGAGAACAAGTGAAGAGAGAAGTAAAGGTTTCACTTCTGATTTTAAAGATGACATTCAAGGTGTTATTAAGATGCAAAGAGTTCGACATTTGTGGGTCATAATAGTGAAAATGCTACTCACCCAATCGTCTTCAACTTGGTTTTGACCAGCTGAGACGTTAGACGTGTTGCGAGGATACAACAACACACAACATGCATTTTAAAGGCCATTTTCCCTGCTAGAGCGGGGGTTAGCCTTGCAGTCCCCATGACAATCTTCTCCATTTTGCCCTATTTTCTGCATCTCTCCTTGTTAACCCCCTTGCCCGCATTTCTTCTTCCACCATCTTTAGCCAAGTCTTTCTCGGTCTTCTCCGTCCTCTACTTCCTTCTACATTCATTTCCATCACTCTTCTCAACCAGTCACTTTCATCCTTCCTCAACACATGACCAAACCATCTCAACCTGTTTCTCTTCACAGCATCCATCACAGGCTCTATTCCCATCATCTTTCGCAATTCATCATTTGTCTTCCTCTCTCTCAACGATACTCCGTACATCCACCGAACCATTCGCATTTCCACCCTTTCCAGCCTTCGTTGCTGCTCTACGATCATTACCCATGTCTCGCTCCCATAAATCATAACACTTCTCACACATGCAGCATACACCTTTCCCTTCAGCTTCAACGACACTCCCCTCCTCATCAGCATGCCACTCAGTTCCCGAAACTTCTTCCATGCACATCTCACTCTTGCGACCGTTGCCGAGTCTGATCCACCTTCTCCATTCAGCATGTCTCCGAGGTAGCAAAATGTTTTCACACCTTCCAGCTTCACGCTGTCTCCAAGATCCAACTCAACATTTCCTCCATCTGCAGCTCCCTCGATGCACACCTTACATTTGAATGTAGCTGCCACACTGGTTAATGACCCTCTCAGACCACTACAATTTTGATGAACCCACTCGGCGCACATTGTACATTGAATGGAGTTCACTCCGACACCCTTCCTGCACACAGCATCATCCTGTTGCGAGGATGAGTTCCAATAAATAAAGTTGTTAAAATATCTAGGACTCAATCCGTACACAATGCTAAAAGTGATGATGGAGGACTTTTAAATCTATATGGAACGATAGTGGAATGCCGTAAATCGAGCTGAAATTGGTGGAATGTTAATAATTGTGTTTAATTGCAGGTGTAACCAGTCTCACAGCTGTGTTTTGTGCAAGTTCAAGAGTGAAATAATGTTTGAGGCAATACACCAATAACAGTTGCAGTAATCGATACGAGTGGTCACCGCAGAATGGACAAGCGTTTAACACGTTGTTTATTATCCAAGCAATGGTAAATCCGAACTTGTGAAAATGCCAAAAGACCAATTTGGTAACTGGGTGAGTCTGCCTCGAATGAATGTTTGACATCCTTAGAGCATTTAGGTTTCAAGTAGAAGTGGCTGAAGTATTGTGTTGATGTTGTTTATTTCTGATTAACTCAGGAAGAGGTTCATCAGAACTGAGCAAGAACTAGACGACCATTTTGGTTTAAAACAGGATGAGTTTTTGAAAATTTGTATTTAGCCTAGATTAAAGTGGTTAAGAAATGTAACATAGCCATTTAGATTGTGGTGAAAAGGAGATTAATATCTGGTTTTCATTCGCTTAACAATGGAGCATTTATGGACACCAATAGATTTTTTAAAAAACAAAAAAAAACACCTTTAGAGGCCATTTTTCCCCGCAAGCGGGGGTTGGCCTTTTTCGGGGACCGTGGTTGTTGTTGTTTTTTTTTTGGTCCCCTTTTTGAAGCAATGTTTTACGGCCGGATGCCCTTCCTGCCGCCAACCCTGTTTGTCGCCTTTTTACGACAAACAGGGAATTACCAGTGAACTGGTACTCAATTAGCCGACCTCGGAAGGATGACAGGCTGAGTCAACCCCCCTGGCGTTAATTCAGCGATCGACTGGGATTCGAACCCAGGATCCTAGGATCCTAAGCCGGCACCCTAGCCGCTAGCCCAACCAATAGATAGACATGTGGATTTTTAGGGGAAGGAAATTGGTTGAAGATGTGTTATCAAAACATGAATACCAGTTACAATGACTGACCTGTTACTGAGTAATGGCTTTGTATGAGTCACTTGACGAGCCTATTTCACTGTACTGCAGCTGAGGAAAATCTCTTTCAACATGGTCTATTCTTTTAGATTCTTTGCAATGTGGGGACATTGTATTTGGGTCGATTTTAGGCTGGCAGGATGGCCTAGATGTACGGATACTCTCACCTCAAGCTGTCCCACCTAGGTTTGAATCCTGACCCAGCTATAAACTGGCGTTCCGGTGTTTTACACGCCAGGTGATTCATCAATGTGGGTGCCGTCCCTCAGATGGACGTCAAACGGGCTTTCTGTCTGCCGGCATTGGTTGGTGGACATTAAAGATCCCACGGTGTCCTTCGCGAAGAGTAAGCGAGTTATCGCCGGGAACCTGAACAAATTACAAATTCCTACCATAACTACTTAGTCGAGCGTCAGGCCTGGCCAGCCGGTTGGTGAAAGACTTTGGTCAAAAACTTCCCCGGCCAACCCCACAAGAACGTGGAAATAATTGTGGCTG
>NC_136262.1:28252502-28415002 GCF_964187855.1 Myxine glutinosa | reverse complement strand
GCCCCGAGTCGATGCCAATATTCCCACTGGGCAAGGACCACTCAAAACAACCGTCTGAACAGGAATCGATGGCAAAATTAGGGGAATTTTAAAAACAAAAATAAACCCTGTCAATGTAAAAAATGAAAAATTGATCAGGCTTCAAAGGTAGACAGGAAGTTGATGACAACTTCCTTCAACTTGGCCTCGGTCTGCGGTGAGATTTGACCTTCATTCCTGCCGAGCAAAAACAAAAAAAACATGTTATTGTTAGCTTTTCCATGAAAACCGCCATTTTGCAGAAAATTTATAACAAAGTACATTAATACAAGGACGTTGAATGCAGGAGGCAATCAGGACTGTCATTTCTGCCATGCATCCCTCTACCCCCGATGCTTCTAGGTACCTCCCTAATTCCAGCTTAAACACTACCTGCCGTCTCTGCTATCAGCATCCTTCCAGGAAGACCATTCCATGCATTAAGAAATCATCCCAAAATGCAGTCGATCCACATCTGCTTTGTTTGGTGCGGGTGGCAATGTACATCGAACCAAACTTGAAAGTATCGAACCAAACTTGAAAACAGCTTTAATACAGAAATATGTAAAGTTTATTAATCAATATTCTTCATATTCTCATTATAAAATAAAGGTTTGTTGAAAATTGACGAAAATAACTCAAATGGTTAAAAAAAAAAAAAAAAAATTATGGCCTGGGCACACACAAAACCCTGTTACTCTCTGCACAGGTGGTCCAACTTCTCTGAGTGAAAGAACCTTGCCTTAATGGTCACAACTGGAAAGCCATGAACCCTGGCCTAATTGGGCAATTCTGCTGGATGGAGGGGGAATGGGAAAACTTTTCTGCACCAAGTGTCGAAACTAATTTTTTTTATGCCTCCGCCGACAAAGTCGCCGGAGGCATTATGTTTTCGGGTTGTCCATCCATCCGTCCGTATGGGCTAAACCTAGTTTTTCTCAGCAACCATATGTCCGATTGAGATGAAACTTTCAGGGTAGGAGTGACCCATGCAGAATGTTTTTATGATAATTGCGACGTCATAGGTCATATGGTATAGGAGCCATCCTGGATTAAAGGCAAATAATTAAAAAATTATTTCTCGGAAACCGTTGAAATTTTTTTTTTTTTTTTTTTTTACTTGCCACATTGTCAAGTACTCCCAATGGGGAACAAAAGCATAATGATGACATCACAGGTGAGGTAGTATACCAGCCAAAATGTTTTAATCGATTTTCCTTATCCTAAAAATCTGAAATTGCATGCACATGATCTATGACCCATTTGTATTGAAATATTAAATTTATGACATCAAAGGTCTCCTTTATGACATCAGCCATATTGGAGTGAATGAAAATATTAAATAATTATATCTCTGAAACCGCTCACCCTATCGATGCGAAATTTTACAAATAACTAACAGCAATGTTGCATATAGTTTGAAAATGGTCATGTCATGTGGTTTGGCAGCCATCTTGGATAGAAGAACGAATCTTGTCCGATCAACACGAAACTTCAAAAACGTGATCCCCGACCCATACATATGCAGAGTGATGGCATCTACCCATTGTGGGACTATGCGGAGGCATATTAGTGACAGTCGCATTGTTCTAGTTTGTTTTTAAATCGCTGTGTGGACGGAGTTTTACTTGAACTTTAAATCAAGAAAAGAAAATTGTACATAGCGTAGCCAGGCCTGGATCTGCTGAGTGGAGGACCTGCTGTCTTGTCTTCCTGTCATGACCAGATCCTCCGCTCTGAATGGTGGACGTTTGTAAGGGACATGGATACATACACCGGACGGACAGACAAACACTGTTCCAGACAGCATTACCATATTATGGGCTACACTAAAAATATGGCTGCCAAACCACGTGACCAATGATGTCATCGTTATTTTTTTCTCGACCAATTTATCCCTACATCACGCTCACGAAAATTCTTACTGGTTGGATAAAGCGTTGTACTTGTCGATTTATGACATTAATGAAGTGCATCTATGTCCTATGACAATCATTAACATGTTGCTACGTTTGTAGGGGGTAGGCAGTGATTACTTTAGTCCAGGTATATTTGTATCGGAAGGTGCTCCAAATGTCGTGTGGAAACCTTGATGTAATAAGTACTTGCTAATCAATTATTGTTAATCAATGTTAATTAATGTTAAGGGGGAGGTGGGGGGGGCATGTTATTTAGCTCAGGGATTATGTTAATCAATTCCTTGTATGTTCCCTCTGTCATTTATCCCCATGTCCCTTATTGCACTGCATTGGACACGAGTTAAAATCGCCCGTCAACTCCACTAATTAATAATAAAACCACCGGAAGCCAGGCATGAACAATACCGCTAGCATCGCAGCCACGACATCACCGCAAGGACAGGCAGGCCGAAGGTCACGCCGTGGAGAGCCGTGATTGGTCGGGACATTGGGGGACAGAGGATTGAAAAGATGGGACGGGCTGATTGGTGAAGAGGACGGACGACGTCACAGCGGCACGGACAAAATACTAGCGAGGCAGACATTTTGTCTCTCTTGGGTCCAGACTTTGGTGGATAAGGTTGTGCGCCGTCGATTCTCCCCCTTTCTTCACGTTCTGGACCTTGGTGTGGGTGACAGTGTGCCAAGACCTTGTTGGGGATTGTGAGGAGGCAGAGTTGCGAACCAAGAGCTGGGAACGAGGAGCTGCGCGACAACTCTTGTTCGCTTCGTGCTCGACAAGGCCAGGAGTGAGAGGACGCTCGGTGGAGGCCAAGCAATGCGCGAACGAGCGGACTGCGGCCTTCTTCCCGCCAAGAACAGAGCTGGGCCCAGACTGCGCGCTCGGGGCCGATGATTCTTGACGAGACCCCCCTACCCCACACCCACCACCAGTGATCAGAGCTAAGTGCACGAAATAACCACACACAGTTATTTTATTAATCGTTATCTTTCCCTGTGTCCGGGTGTGGGTCTGTTGCGGGAGCGCTCCCATATAGGAAATTGTTTCGCAGTGTTATATTTTGTACCGGCATTTCTTTGAATAAACCTGTTATTTTTGTACATTTTTAATTCGGTGTCGTTCGAGTTATTTTTTTGCAGGTTTGAGGACTGCAGGTAGAATCCGCACTTGAGGCAAGTGCTCTTCAGCATCCTCCTCCTCCTCCTCCTCCCCTTCCCCGCGTGTATTAACTTGGCCACATTTTGAACCGTGTGCCTCGGAGTAAAGCTCGTTTGGCTTTCCGTGCTACCCTGAGATATTCACCAAGGGTAATCACACGATTATGTTATTCCGCACAGGGAGTAATTTACAATGGGCCACCTTTAAATTTTTTCCATGGAGCATATTCGGAGATAGAAGTGAAACAAATTTCGGTTTTTCCAAGATGGCGCTCATACCACGTAATTATCATTAAAAAAAAAATTCTACAGGAGGAGCCGCTATGTTTGCGGACGGACAAATGTTTGCAGAGAAAACGAATTTTAAAGGGATTCCGCAAAATGCCAGCGGAAGGGACATACATACACACATACATACATATGGACAGACAAATGCTGTTCCAGAGGGCATTGCCCTACATGTGCATTGCAAAAATGGCCTCAGATAAAACGGGGCTGGCAGGACAGCCAAAAGTTCGCACACTCGCCTCAAAGCCGTCTAGTCTGGGTTTCAGTGTCAGCCTGGCTATGAACCGTCATCCCAGTGTTCCACTGGCAGGGTGAATCAATGATTTTCCGTCCCTCACATGGACATGGAATGGGCATCCCGTCTGCTGGCATAAGCTGGTGGACATTAAAGACTCCAGGGTGTCCTTCAAAGTGTAGGTGAGCTATTGCCAGCACCCTGGTGAAATTCCAAATTCCTGCCCTCCCTCAATTGGACGACATGCCTGGCAAGCCGGTTCATGAAAGATTAGGGCCAGGCTTTCCCCAAACAACCACACAATAATGTGGGAATAATTATGCCATTAAAGGAGAACCACCTGATCTAAAATGGGGGGAAATATAACATGTTTTCGGAAGCATTGCAACCCATTATGCAAATGAGATAGCTATCTATTCATGATGCAGGACAAACAATGAGCCATTTATTCCACAAGCTGAAAGTGGTGGTGGGTGGTTCGTGTGCAGCCACCCGGTTGCTGGTTGCATCATTTTTCTGTGGGCGTGTCTGCCGCTGATGCAATGCCCCTCCATAACCAGTTATCTGGTACTCATTTTGCCGACTTCGGAAGGATGACAGGCTGAGTCAACTCCACCTGGCGTTAATTCAACGGGATTCAACTCAGGACCCCAAGCCCGCCGCCCTAACCATTAGATCAACACCAAGTAATAAGCTGAAGGAACCTCCTACATTCCCGAGCGATCGAACGAGGAAGCAGGTGCGATGACCCTCCAGGCCAGGCTAAAACAATTTATGGGAGAAATGAAGTGACAAATTAGGTCTGTAGTCACACGTGCTAACCCTAACAACCACGGACCACCACCAACCCTCTATTCCATCAACTAGATGGTGGGTGATATGAGGGAAATTAAAGGGGGAATGAATGAACAAAGAAATGAAATGAAGGGAATGAATGAACGATTGGAAAACAAAATTAATGGAATAGAGGGTAATATGAAGGAACAAATGAATTGATTGAAGGGAGAATTAAAAGAAGAAACGAATAACAGTGAACAATTGAAGGGACAAATTGATGGATTGGTGGGCAAAATTTAGGGAATGAACGAATGAGTGAATGAATGAATGAATGACTGAATGATCGTTTTAAGGCCATTTTTCCCCGCGACAGCAGGGGTTAGCCTTGCGGGCCCCATGACAATCATGGTGCCCTGAATGAGGCAATGTTTTTATGGCCGGATGCCCTTCCTGACACCAACCCTTGGTCATGCTCTTACGATGCGCAGGGATACAGTGCACCTATTCTAAACCGGGGTACATACCGAGATCATTCATCCCAGCAAGCTGGTACTCAAATTTGCCGACCTCGGAAGGATGACAGGCTGAGTCAACCCCCCTGGCGTTAATTCAGCGATCGACCGGGATTCGAACCCAGGATCCTAGGATCCCAAGCCGGCACCCTAACCGCTAAGCCAACACCAGGCTTAGCCACCGCAAAGCCAACACCAGGCTTAGCCACCGCTAAGCCAATGAACGAATGAGTGAAGGAATGAAAAGAGGGAGATGAATGAATTAAAAGGAAAAATTGAGAGGACAAGCGTTACGTTACGCCTATAGTCAGGTTCACTGTTTTTTCGTTCAAAATCATGGTAGATTAGCAAACCTATACATTTTTGGAAACGTTATTACATGGAAAATCTGAAAATCAATGTTTACATTTGCCAATTCCGACCAATTCGATTCGACCAATTCGACCAATCGACCAATTCCATTCGACCAATCGTTTCGATCGACCATTCGACCAATTCGATCGATTCGATTAATCGAATTCGATTCGATCGACCATTCGACCAATTCGATTTGCCAATCAATTTGACCGACCTTTGCTTGTGTGGAACGGACTGTGAAAACGATGCGGACTATATTGTCGGATACGACACACAGGACAGTGATGACGAACTCTAAATGGCATATTCTGTAATCGTGTATGTTTGATGCCATTGACTGCCTGTGTATATTTTGTCATTGACTGCCTGTGTAGATGTGAAGTTATACTGACTGCATGTGTATATATGATTTTGCTGACTGCCTGTGTATGTTTGGTGATATGAATTATTGTGACACATTTTGATGTTATTAACTGTCTGTACAAAATGATAACATGTATTTGATTATGCAACTTATCGCGAATATAAAGACAGTATTTTGCAATTCAAAACCTTTGATTCGTGTCTTACCATTCCCCATAGCACTAATTTGATACTTTCATTGGATTCCTTGTCCCTCAAAATATAGGTTTGGTATATTTTAAAAAGTTTTTAGGGTAATTAGAGGCAGAAATAGAACAAAATATGTATTTTACAGTGCCATTTTGAAAATCCAAAATGGCCGCCATACAGGTATCTCTCCAAATGTAAACATTGATTTTTAGTTTCCTTATGCTATAACCTTTCCAAAAATGTATAGGTTTGCTAATCTACCATGATTTTGAACGAAATATAATTTATTGACATAGTGAACCTGACTATTAGGGCCCCCGTCGGTGAAGTGATGCGAGTTGACAAAGTGGAAGACGCAAGGCGGCCATCTTGGATTTTGACGTGACGACCCAATTTACAATAGCGTTCTTCCTTATGCCGATATACACCCACACACCAAATTAGAAGTTGGTACTTCGCTTATTTTTCAAGATATTCATCTCACAACGTTTTTTTTTTTTTTTTTTTTTTTTTTTTGTTGTATGCAGAGTCGAGGCTCGTGAAAGAGCTAACATTTATCAAACAAACATCAAACAAACAAGCAAACAAAGTATATAAAAAGGGGAGCGGTCGACAAGATGGGGAGAGAAGGGGAGGAAGCACACAAACACAACATTTGAGAGCAGGGACATCGGGAGATGTGTGGGAGGGAGAGGGCCTGGGGGGAGGGAGGATAGGTATAAAGCGCAAGGACACCAAGGACTTCCAGGAAAGAAGACAAAATTCACCTCAAAAAAGTGGATTTGGGGTGAAATTAGCGGGGGTAGAAAAGATCAAGGTTCTGGATTGGGGAAGATAAGAGATGGTGGTGAACAGCCGTTTTAAAGACCTGGAAGGAGGAGTGGGATTTAAGAGAGTGAGGGAGTTTGTTCCAGAGGTGGGAGAAAAGAGGAATGAAGGAGTGAAGGTGAGCAAAGAGTCTTGATTTTGGCAGTTTAACCATAAGAGGGTTGCAGGCAGATCTTGTGCGACCTGCAGGAATATTTGGGGGACAGAGCCCAGAGAGAGCTGGGGGAGCAAGGCCGGAGAGTAGTCGGTAGAAGACGGAAAGACCACCAACCTGCCTGCGGTGATTAAGTGAAAGGCCCTCGGAGATAGCGTCATCGCGGGAGATTCCAATGATTCTGAACGCTTTGGTTTCAACAGCGTGAAGACGAGCTAGGTGTGAGGCAGGAACACCAACCCAGAGGGGAGAGCAGTACTCCATTGAGCTGCGGATGAAAGCCTTGTATGTGGTGAGGAGCTCAGGTGTGCCAAGGAAGGACTTCGCACGACGGAGGATGCCCAGTCGGCGACTGGCTTTGGAGGCCAGCTGGGAAATGTGGTTTTCCGAGGAAAGATCATGGCAGATCGTGAGACCCAAAAGCTTGAGCGAAAGAACTTCTTGGAGAGGATTATTCAGAAAGTAGATGGGACGGTTGTCCAGTCGGTCTTTTCGGAGAGACATCGTAAGAGTGTGAGATTTGTCAGGATTGAAAGACATGTTCCACTTGTTTGCCCAGTCTGTGATTTTGTCCAGGTCTGCAGAGAGTGAGGAGGCTGCAGATTGCCGATCTGAGGGATGAGGAATGGAGCGGCAGAGAGTGGAGTCATCAGCAAAGAGATAGAGAGGATTTTCAAGAGAGTCAGAGAGATCATTTATGAAGACCAGAAAAAGCACAGGGCCCAGAACACTGCCTTGGGGAACTCCAGCCTGAACAGGAAGAGGAGATGAGAGAAACCCATTCAGGGCCACACGTTGACTACGACGAGAGAGGAAGTCCGCCAGCCATGCGTGGAGATTTCCATGGATACCAAAGGAGGAGAGTTTGGTGAGCAGAGCGGGGTGCCAGACTGTATCGAAGGACGTGATATGTCGAGGGAGACAGCTCTAATTTCCTGTTTGGCATTGAGGACCTCCATCCATTGTTGAGACAGCAGAAGCAGCATGTCCAGAGTAGAGTGACCTGGTCTGAAACCGCCAATTGATGATCAGAGATCAAGCCATTGGAGAAGAGGAAAGATTTCATATCCGAAGCAATGATGGATTCCATGACTTTGCTGATAATTGGGAGAAGGCTGATTGGTCTGTCGTTGCTAGGGTCTGTTTTTGCACCTTTTTGTGCAAAGCGGTGATGTTGGCTGATTTCCAAGCAGATGGCAGTTGACCTTGAGCAAAAGAGAGGGTGAAGAGAACAGAGAGAGGGAGTGAAAGAGCGGAAGAACAGGATTTTAGGACCCGTGGGCTGATGCCGTCGGGTCCAGTTGCAGAATCAGAGTCGAGGGTTGACAGAAACTTTTCCACCTTAGAAGGTTCAGACATACATGGCGGCGGCCATCTTGGATTTTGACGTGGCGACCCAATTTTTAATAGTGTTCTTCCTTGTGCCGATATGCACCCACACACCAAATTAGAAGTTGGTACTTCGTTTATTTGTCAAGATATTTCGCTCACAAGGTTCAGACATACATGGCGGCGGCCATCTTGGATTTTGACGTGGGTTGCACACCCACACCAAATTCGAATGCGGTCCTTCGCTTACGCACGCACGCACAGATGGACGGACGGACACACGGACGGAGGGGAAAACCATGGTCCCCTTTCGCTCCGCGGTGCGACGGGGGACAAAAAGCTGACCTTCTGTAATCTTGCCTCGTTCATCTTTCGATCTTAAATCCATATTTCTTGAGTATATAGAGATAATACCAAATTTGAGAGAAATCCCTTCAGCTGTTCTCAAGTATCACTTTTTTTTTTTTACCCATGACCTCTGACTTTGACCTCTTGATGCCCAAATCTCATCAGTTCAGCTTTGCATCATAATATATACTTGCACTGAGTTTGGTCAAAATCCCATCACTGGTTCACAAGTTCGCATGGAAACAGCATTTTAACCTAATGGGACCTCTGACCTTTGACCACATAACCTTGTCAGTTCATCTTTAAATCATTATACATACTTCTACCAAATTTGACTGACCAAATTTGACCAAATATTTCTTGAAAGTTTATGACATTGTATTTTCTATCACTGATTGCTATTGCAGTAAATCACTGTTAGTTATTGAGAGCCCATGGTCATACAGCCGTTCTTAAGTCATCGCAGTAACGAAAACCTATAACAGATGCACAACCCGAATACGAAAATGAAAAACCTCAGCAAAGGCATAAACAACTAGAACGGCACACTTAAACGTCGCGACGTTTATCGATATGCCTCCACCTACATTATTACATCATTAGACATACTTGTACCAAGTTTGATTTAATCCCTTGAACTGTTCTTAAGTATCACATTTTTAAATCGAACACGACCTCTGACCTTTGATGTCGATATCGAAACAGGTTATCTTTGCATCATAATAAATACCTGTACCAAGTTTGACTTGGATCCCTTTAGCCCTTTCTATAGTTATCACAGCAACAAAAGCCTATCACGGATGGACAGACGGACAAACCCAAAAACATAATGCCTCCAACGACTTTAGCGGCCGAGGCATAAAAATAAAAATAAACCACAACAGCCGCAGATAAACTGCATCTCAAATGCTCTCACCTGCAAACCAAGAGGTGAGGTTTTTTTATCCACCAGAACGGACCACCACCAATTAAAGCTTAAAATAATCACTCATACAAACCTTCCAAGGGTAATCTGGTCCTCCAGTGCTCATCAGCAAACAGCTTCTTGATTAATGTAACAAAATAATATCTTGCTTGCATGAGCCTGATCACCAAATATCAAAGCAAAGGAACTCACCTGATGATGGAAAGGAGCTCCTGCTGTTGGCTGCGGATGTGTGACAAGAATGCGGCCTCAAACTTTGTGATCTTGTTTGGATCCACTTTGTCGAGGTGGCCACGTACACCAGCAAAGATGACAAACACCTGTTCCTCAATGGCCATAGGCACTGCAGACAGTGATTGCATGAAAATGCAGATCAATTTTGACTACCAAAAATCAAAATAAAGGCCAAAATGTCAAAGACCATCTAGGTGCACATGGGACTACACTTGTACCACAAAGATCTGCGTACCGTACTGGCCCTGTTTGAGCAGCTCTGTGAGACGGACACCACGATTCAGCAACTGCTGCGTGGACACATCCAGGTCAGAGCCGAACTGCGCAAAGGCGGCCACTTCTCGGTACTGCGCCAGCTCCAGCTTCATGGAACCAGCCACCTGAGGGGGCATCGTGGAGTGAGAATCATTGAGAATCACATTACATTAAACTTCACGATCTTCCGTGGATAGGCAAGAATGCTGCAGAACACGGTGCTGGTACCAGCATAGTCGGTTATTTCTCAATAATTTACCACGAATGTATTCAATAAGAGCATTTCCTTTCATTCACAGACAAGTGGTTTACTTGAGTTTTTTCATTGGTCAGTGGCCAAAATACTTTGATTCATGTTTGAAGAGTTTTGTGATGTATATATCTTCTATATACAGACTTGGCATTTAATATGGATTTTTTTTTTTTTTTCTTGACTTGGGTTTACTTTCTGAACTCGGTATATCAATCTGGTGAGTTTCTTTTACGCTTCGGTGATTTCTTTGTTAAAAGAACCATGTCACTGATTGTCTGTCGCAGCAAGAAGTCAATAACAGGATTATATCACAGGTGGCGTGACAAAATGTACGGACAGGTACATTTGACGATTGGCTTCACAATCGGGTATATAAGGGTTGTTGCGTTCTGTATTAGTGGAAAACAACTGCTGCACATCTACCAAAGTTATTGCCGCTTCCCCTGGAGATGGTCCGTCAACTCGACAATGCTGTTTGTCATTTAGTGGTGGCTTTACAAAATTCCGGCATGAAACAGCGTGCAATTGCTCGGCAGTATGGCATCACTCAAGGTCAGGTGTCAAAAATCCTGAAACGAAATGCTCAGAGGGGTGTCCCTACTCCAATACCGAGGCCAGGACGTCCCCGCAGAACCACAAGGAGGGATGATCGCCAGCTGCACCGGTTAGTCCGCAATGGCCGTACCAAGTCAGCTAATCGGCTTAGGGCTGAGTGGCAGCAACTGACAAATGTGCCTGTATCCAGAAGGCTAGTCAACCAACGACTGGTTCAAGCAGGCTATCGTGCCAGGCGTCCCCTGAGAAAGCCACGTCTGACCAGACAACACCGCCAGCGCCGATTGCAGTGGGCCAGAGAGCACCGTCAATGGCAGCCAGGACACTAGAATCACGTGATCTTCAGTGACGAGTCTAGATTTCTGGTCTATCGTCAAGATGGCCACGTCCGAGTGCGCAGACAAGTGCATGGAGCCTACAACGAAGATTGTATAGATCCAAGAGTCCAAGCTGGAGGTGGTGGGGTGACCGTTTGGGCTGCTTTTCATGCAGGGGGCAAAACTGACCTGGTTGTTCTGAATGGAAACCTGAACCAGGTCAAGCACAGGGCCATTCTGGAAGAAACATTGCTTCCATTTGTTCATGCAGCCTTTCAAGGAAACTTTGTCTTCCAAGATGACAATGCACGGCCTCATCGTGCTCGCATGATCCAACACTTTCTTGCTGACCGTGGTGTAGAGCATATGGAGTGGCCTGCCATGTCCCCGGATATGAATCCGATAGAGAACTTGTGGGCAGAATTAACGCGTCAAATCGACAACTTGGACCAGCAGCCTGCGTCTGTGCGTAAATTACAGCAGGCTATTGTAACTGCATGGCAAGCGATTCCTGTCCAAACCTTGGCAAATCTCGTGAACAGCATGCCTCAACGTGTACGTGCTCTCCTGAATGCTCGTGGGGGTTACACGAAGTACTGAACTGTAATTTTACTGTCTGTAATCCCAGTCGTAATTTAACTTTTGTTTTTGTTTAAAAAAAATTTTGGCTAATGTGCAAAATAAAAAGATACTTCTGGAAAACGCACAGAAGTTGAACACAGTACTGTCCATGAATTGAGTTCGATATCAGTTTACATCACTTTCAAGGATCAATTTATTTGCTTTGAAATGTCAAATGTGGTTTTTGTTTCTTTTAAAGGTCACATTAACAAAATCTAGAATAATTTCAACATAATTCCAATGAACTTTTGGTTCTAAGTCATCTTGAAAAATAAGTTCACCCCCACAAAAAAAATATTCCATATTAAATGCCAAGTCTGTATATAAAAGAAAGTTTTTGTTTGTTTGTTTGTATGTCTGGCTCGGCTCTGGCAAAAGCAGACACTTGGGGGCATTTCTCTTA
Source organism: Myxine glutinosa (assembly GCF_964187855.1). NCBI lineage: Eukaryota > Metazoa > Chordata > Myxini > Myxiniformes > Myxinidae > Myxine > Myxine glutinosa. Next base: position 28,402,964 of record NC_136262.1, on the reverse strand, counting down.
GCGAGAAAAAGCCGAACAGAGTCAAAATATGACCACAGGGACCAAATTGAGATTTTATATGGATAGAAAGAGCAACTTCTCGAGATTATTATGCACCAAAACATTTTCCCAAGAAACAACAGAAAAGTTGTGAAATTCGACGAAGAATCTAAAATGTCATTCTCAAAATGTGCTCAGAAAGTCACGATTCCTCGGTCAAAAAGACACGAAGATCACGAAATTGATGATTTAGCACGAGCCATACATCGTATTTCGAAGGAGATCGAAGAAACAATTTGAAGAAAGAATACCAGGGAACAAAACACACACTACAACTACAAAGAAACAAACCTCAGGAATGTGAACCAAATATTTCTTGAAAGTTTATGACATTGTATTTTCTATCACTGATTGCTATTGCAGTAAATCACTGTTAGAGTTATTGAGAGCCCATGGTCTGAAATCGGCATTTACGCAAAATCCTTGCAATTGCCGTTCCTGGTGTGTGCCCCTCCGCGGTTCAGACAAGTATTGATCCTGACTCCTAAGTTCTGTCCAACTTTCCTGTAGGTCTCATGTGGCACTCATGCCTGTAGGTAGTCTGACACCTCCTGCTTCAGATCATCCAGTGTGCAAGTTATGCAAGCACCGAATCAAAGGTGTTTAGGTACTGCACCGATCACACCATCACCCACATAGGTGCTGTGCCAATTACAATTGCACCTTACAACTGCTTACAAGGAGGTGTTAACACCAAAAAACATACGAGTTCCAGGTAAAGCTTTGCAACTTATCTATCGCTGAAACGAAAGATTAAAAGTAATAATAATGTTATATACAATGGCTGAATTACGAATCACATGACTTTTGTCTTGTTTATCTTTTATGAAACAATGTAAGGCTACGAGTGAAGATTGCACATACATGACATGGAACACAAGGACATCAGGAAACGTCAATTAACTTTCAAAAATGAATTACAAGGACACGAGTGGACAGTGTACAACCTGCAGTATATCGACTGGATTTGAAATTATTACCTCCATCATGAGCAAAGGAATTCACATAGGAAACCAACAGGCAGACGGATGTCAAAAAAAGACGTGGACATTCAGAAAATGCAGATTCGGTGGAAAGGTTTCGTGTCTAATTTGCATCATGGTTATCAGCTCCATGGAATGATTTGGGCTCCCCCTCCACCCCCCCGAAACATAAAATACACAAACAAGGAAACAACCAAAACGGCAAATTTTTTTTTATAAATGGCGTTTAATCTCATCATGCTCCTGTTGACATGATTTTCTGTTGCATTTCCTTCGTTTGGTTCAAATACCTGCTTCATGGCCTTGGTCTGAGCAGCAGAACCCACACGGGATACTGAGAGGCCGACATTAATGGCAGGGCGGATGCCCTTGTAGAACAGCTCTGTCTCCAAGAAGATCTGTCCCACAAGAGAAGGTCCAGTCAGATAAGTCACAATGGATTGCAAACTATAATCAAATAAAATAAAACTCAAACTGGGTAAAGGCAGACCTGCCCATCGGTGATGGAGATCACATTTGTTGGGATGTATGCTGACACATCACCCGCCTGGGTCTCAATGACAGGCAGGGCGGTCAACGAACCACCTCCAAAGTTATCGTTCATTTTGGCCGCTCGCTCCAGCAAGCGAGAGTGCAGGTAGAAAACATCACCAGGGTAAGCCTCTCGGCCTGGTGGACGGCGCAGCAACAGAGACATCTGCCGGTATGCCACAGCCTACCAGGGAACAAGTGATGAGCATTACAAGCAACTGTATTGAATGATAATAATTTGCCACAGGACCACCACCCAACAAAGGCGACAACACGATATGGGAGGTGCATACCTGCTTGGAAAGATCATCGTATATAATGAGTGCGTGCATGCCATTGTCACGGAAGTACTCGCCCATGGAACAGCCAGAGTAGGGAGCCAGGTACTGCAGAGGAGCCGCATCCGAAGCGGTAGCAGACACAACAATGGTATACTTCATGGCATCTATTGGACAAAAGGAAAGGTGCTTGGTGATTGGACAAAAGGAAAGGTGCTCCCCACCCCCCCTCATATTCCTGATATCAGATGTCTTATCATAAACCCTGCAACTGGCCTTGTGAATGGACTCCGATTAGATTTTGGTTAAGCGGATGCAGGTCCGGCCCAACAGTGGGATACAAAATGTAAACTGTTAAGCCTGGCAGAAGTATGCACTCGGTGATTATACCACAATTATAATCCCGATGGCCCGTTCACGGTAGTTACTCACCAGCATCACTGAGCCGCTTCACGAGTTGGGCAACGGTTGATCGTTTCTGGCCAATGGCGACGTAGATACAGTATAGCTTCTTCTTTTCATCTTTACCTTCGTTGAAACGTTTCTGGTTGATAATTGTGTCGACGGCAATGGCAGTTTTTCTAGAGGTAGAGGAAGGACGGCAGCAAATAAGCAAACATGGAAGCAAGACCTTGAATGAGAAAGTCTTTCCAATTTTTGAAAGGTTAACGAATCTATGATTGCACGGAATGAAATAAGGCAGGATTGGGGGCCAAGGTGCACAATGAGTATCATCAAGGGTGTTAGGATGGAGAAGAGGTAGAAGGTTGGGAGTGAAGGAATTTATGAATCCAAATAATCAAACTACAACTACTTCTTTAACGGCCACAATTTATCCCACGTTTTGGGGTTGGATGGGGAAGGTTTTTCTGGCCAAATTCCTTCAAGCACCGAACTGGCTGTCCAAGCCTGTCATTTGACTGAAGGGAATAAAATTTGTTCAGAGTGCCAGCGATAGTTCGCCTACTCTACGCGAAGGACACCGTTACATCTTTACTCTCCACCAACTAATGCCGACAGACGGGACACCCGTTTAACGTCCATCCGAGGTACGGTACACACATCGAGGTACCAGGATGGGTACACACATCGAGGTACGGTACGGTACACCCTGCCTGTGAAACACCAGGATGACAGTTTATTATATGGCAGTGTCAAGGTTCAAACCCAGGTTCAAGACAGCAGAGATAAGTTTGGAAAAAATGGATTTCATGTACTTTACGGCCCAATTTTAAATGATGATAAAATAATTGATTGAAGCAAATAGTTCCGGTCTTGCTCGCTTTTCCAAATGCTTTGTAGGGAAGGTCAGTGCAAATAGAGGTGGAGGAGGGGAATAGAGGTTGGTGAAATTGTCTCCATACATTAATTGATAGAATTAAAAGTCACTAAACTAGAGTTAATAGAACACGATACCCCATGCAATGTTGAAATATACACAGTACTGTACTTCAATTTTAAGAAAGTACTAATTTTAACAATCTTTTTTCTTTTTCTCCAGACGTTTAGTGCAATTGAAGCAGTTCAGAATACAACTCTTATACACCACCCCATTGAACGTTTATTTAAATTGAAGTACTGCAAAACTGGAGGTTCTTCGAAATATTACGACGATTGCTGTACGACAGTGTTCAAGTACTGTTGACTTAGCGGTTAGGGTGCCGGCTTGGGATCCTGGGTTCGAATCCCAGTCGATCGCTGAATTAACGCCAGGGGGGTTGACTCAGCCTGTCATCCTTCCGAGGTCGGCAAATTGAGTACCAGTTCACTGGTAATTCCCTGTGTGTCGCAAGAGGCGACTAACAGGGTTGGTGGCAGGAAGGGCATCCAGCAAGAAAACATTGTTTCAAAAAAGGGGACCAACAGTGCCCGAAAAAACCCAACCCCCGCTCTGTGGGGAAAAATGGCCTCGAAAGGTGATTCTAGTGTTCAAGTACTGTGTTTAATAAAATTTAAATAAAATAAAGATTGTAAAAAAATCAAATAAAGAAATTCCAGGTTTTAGCACCATTGTACCCAGTGTACTTGCACTTGGGTTTATTGATCTGGAGAAAGCATTTGATAGGGTACCACGCGAAGTATTGACTCGGGCATTGAGGAAGTTAGAAGTGGAGGAATGGTTGATCAGAGTAGTGATGGCAATGTACAAAAGAGCGCGCTAGGCTGTAAGGACGAAGGACGGGAACAGTGGTGAGTTTGAGGTGAAGGTGGGAGTACATCAGGGTCAAGTGGGACCAGCTAAGTGGGACGTGGGACGCACAGCTACTAAGTCCACTACTATTTGTAGCTGTGATGGAGGTGCTGGCTCAGAACGTAAAGGAGGGTTTACCGTGGGAGTTGTTGTATGCAGATGATCTGGTGTTGATTGCGGAAAGTATGGATGGACTGAAGGAAAAGATGAACAAGTGGAAGGAATGTATGGAGACAAAAGGTCTGAAGGTGAATATCGGAAAGACGAAGGTGATGGCAAGTGGTAAAGCATGTGGTGAGGTGGAAAGAACTGGGAAGTGGCCCTGTGCTGTGTGTAGGAAGGGTGTCGGAGTGAAATCCATTCAGTGTACAATGTGAGCTGAGTGGGTTCATCAAAAATGTAGTGGTCTGAGAGGGTCATTAACCAGTGTGGCAGCTACATTCAAATGTAAGGTGTGCACAGAGGGAGCTGCAGATGGAGGAAATGTTGAGTTGGATCTTGGAGACGGTGTGAAGCTGGAAGGTGTGAAAACATTTTGCGACCTCGGAAACATGCTGAATGGAGAAGGTGGATCAGACTCGGCAACGGTTGCTTGAGTGAGATGTGCATGGAAGAAGTTTCGGGAACTGAGTGGCGTCCTGATGAGGAGGGGAGCGTCGTTGAAGCTGAAGGGAAAGGTGTATGCTGCATGTGTGAGAAGTGTTATGATTTATGGGAGCGAGACATGGGTCATGAATGGAGAGCAGCAATGAAGGCTGGAAAGGGTGGAAATGCGAATGGTTCGGTGGATGTGCGGAGTATCGTTGAGAGAGAGGAAGACAAATGATGAATTGCGAAAGATGATGGGAATAGAGCCTGGATGGATGCTGTGAAGAGGAACAGGTTGAGATGGTTTGGTCATGTGTTGAGGAAGGATGAAAGTGACTGGTTGAGAAGAGTGATGGAAATGAATGTAGAAGGAAGTAGAGGACGGGGACGACCGAGAAAGACTTGGCTAAAGATGGTGGAAGAAGAAATGCGGGCAAGGGGGTTAACAAGGAAAGATGCAGGATATACGGCAAAATGGAGAACATTGTCATGGGGACCGCATGGCTAACCCCTGCTCTAGCAGGGAAAATGGCCTTAAAATGCATGTTGTTGCTGTTGTTGTTGTACCCAGTGTACTACATCACCCTATTATTCACATTACTTTTTCCCCATGGGACGATCATAAGTTCATTGTACCTGTTTGTGTCCGATAGAACATCCTCAAGAACAATAAGTTTCCTGTTTGGAATGATTTTCAATTTTATTTTGACTGCCAGGCAGGCAGACAGTCCAAAAAAACATTACCTCACTCCTCTCTGTGCATGTTTGAGTGGGATGAATTCAAAAGCAAAGTAGGTTATGAAAGACTTACCGCCTTCTTATTTGATTTAAATAAGTAGTTTGTAGTTCGATCATAAACTGACTTACTCAGTCGAGGTTCATATAAGAGCAAAAAAATAGAACGGCAGAGAAGAGGGGGGAGACGAGGGACATCAGGAGATATGTGGAAGAGAGAGGGCTGGGGCAGGGTACACGGGATAAACAAGATGGAGACTACAGAAACTCAGTAAAGGAAACAAGGAATGAGAAAGGTTGGTTTGGTGTGGATTGACGGGGGTAGAAAAGATCATGGTTTTGGATGGGGAAAGATATGAGATGGTAGTGCACAGCTGTTTTAAAGACCTGGCGGGTAGAGTGGGATTGAAGAGTGGGACAGTTTGCTAGGCTAGTGGGCATAATCCGAGACGGGTCGCCACTCCGACACAGGATACTCAAATGGCTCATCTTCCCAATAAACTGGTACTCATTGGGGCGACTTTGGAAAGATGACAGGCTCACTTCACTTCCCACTCTTCCCACTGGGATATAATTATTCCCACTGGAACCCACTGGAATTATTTCAATGGCATTGCACGGGCTCAAACTCAGGACCCGAAGATCTCAACACAACCACCTTAACCGTCAAGCCAACACGAGTCCTCTCTCAAGGGTGAAGAATCACTTCCACAATCATTATATCCAGATCCACGTCTTCACCAAAATCTAATCAATTAGTCCATGTCACATCCAACCAGTCCATAAGGTTGCATCAGATTACAGTACAACCACATTTTTAGACATCCTGCTTGCAGGCATACAGCAGTGAACACAATCTCTGTCCACCTTCAGTGGTGGAGGTAATAAATAGATGCATACAACAAATCAGACAAGAGGGAACGTCAAAATTTCCATCATATTTGCATACAGAATAAAGAGAGACACTTTTATTACAGTGTCAAGGCTATGGAGAAGCTGGGACATAGAATACAATAAAAAAGTAGGAGAAATAGGGGGCAGTGGGTCCCAATGCCCCCAAACAAACTGCAAATTCTTTGTAAAATTAATAATCATTAACCTTGAAAACATTAACTAATGAATAAGAACCACAAGAGTATTCTACGATGCTAATTTTCAATCTAGTCATGAAGGTTTCAGCACCAAAGTCCCTCAGAGGCATCGCCATTCTTTTTTCTTTTTTTGTATACTGAATCGAGGCTCGTGAAAGAGCTAAAAGAGCTATAAAAAAAAAAAAGAGCTTTAAAACAATACAGCACCAAACCAAGACATCCCTGATGCAATAATTGATCAATCCCAATGAACATAATCATTGAAATACCCTGTTTGTCTGTCTCCAATGATCAGCTCTCGCTGGCCACGTCCAATAGGCACGAGGCTATCCACGGCCTTGATGCCTGTCTGCATGGGCTCACGCACCGAGATTCGCGGAATGATTCCAGGAGCTTTAAGTCCAACGCGCCGGCGCTGCTTACCAATCAAAGCGCCCTAAGCAGATAAAGCACAAACACCAAAGTTACGAGGCAAAAAGACACAAGATTGTATTAAACGACCAACATTTAGCACGTTTTCATGAACATGCCTTTTCCCCAACCCAGCTCTTCCAATGAGGAGACCATTGTCAAGCTAGTGGCCTACCTTGCCATCAATCGGGTTTCCCAGGGCATCGACGACACGTCCAAGCAACTCTTCACCCACAGGCACGTCCACAATGGCACCGGTACGTTTTACGACATCACCCTCCTTGATCAGCTTGTCGTTACCGAACACCACGACACCTACGTTGTCTGGCTCCAAGTTCAAAGCCATTCCCTTTGCAGCACAGGCAAAGCACAGAAAAAGATGGATATTAATGCCAATCACTGCTCCTCCAAGGGAAAGAAAGATGGACGGAGTGTGGGTGGGGGAGGGGGGAAGGTCGGGAGGGATGACAACGGCCGGAGTGTGGGGGGTGGGAAGACAACGACGGCAATGTAACAGAGGGAGGGGACACGACAAAGGGCGGAGGCGAGAACTGGGGATGGCAACGGACGGAGGGGCAGAGGAGGGTGGGGGGGGGGGGGGGGAGGGCGAGAACGAACAGCAGTAGATGTCGGGGAAGGGTGGATGACAACGGACACCATTGGATAGAGGGAGGGGGAGATGACAAAGGACAGTGGAGGCCAGAGGAAGGGAATGAGGGGGGGGGGGGAGGAACAGACGGAGGGGATGGGAGGAGCAATGGATGGAGGGGAGCGGGGGCGACAACAGACAGCAGGGGAGAAGGGGAGGGGAGATGACAACAGACAGAGGGGGATGACAGCAAATTGATGGATCGAGTGTGGGGGAGGTCGAGGGGGGAAGGAGGGTGAATGGGGTGGGAGGAGACGGTCTGATGGATCGAGGAAAGGGGGAGGGGAGCATGGGACTCAGAGGGAGGGGGGAGTGAGGGTGAGAACCGGAGGGGTGGGACTGATAGAGAGGTAGGTGGGAGGGAAGGCACTGAAAGGAATGTTAAAATAATGAAGTGGCTCTGTTTTGTCAAACCAAATCCTGCTGACTTCCAAAACGACAGACCTTAAGACCAGAAGAGAATTCAACCATCTCTTCAGCCTGAATGTTTTGAAGACCGTAGACACGTGCAATGCCATCACCAATAGACAGCACACGGCCAGTCTCCTGCAGTTCGGCAGATATGTCGGCTCCAAGAATACGCTCTTCGAGGATGGAGGAGACCTCTGCTGTGCCTGAAACACACCAGTACAAAACAGCAAACATCAAGACCAATAGGTGCTGGGAAATGTTTAATTTTGGAAAACAATTCGGTGTATGCATCAAGATTGCAGCTGCACACTGCAATCCGGACTCAACACGTTACAGGTTTAGCCAAAAGTGGTTTTATTTCCATATCTCACAAAATGGGATGTGCTTTCCCCCCACATGAAGGTGTAATCCCCTTCTCTACATCCCCATAAAGGAGAGTATCAAACTGGGAAAAATTATTACAGGCAACAGAAAACTTCCAAACCAAGGCCTGAAAGTAGAAGGAAGCCCAATCAAAATTGAAACAAAGAACAGGGGATATTACACACCTGTTTTCTGCAGGAATAGTGTTGAAGTGTGTATATTTCGGGTGATGAATGCAGCACCCAGCACAGTCCTGCTCACCTGCGAAAACAAACGCACACATGCCACTTTGACAGATGCGCACAAGCACCTGGGAAGATCTACAATGTACATCACAATCAATCTGCTGCACACCTTGAAAAGTGCAAGTGTATCCGAAATGAAATAGTTGCAGCATGCACAGAATTAGGGTTTTATGGCACCAGAATAATTATTTGTTTTAAACTCATGCTCAGCAATAAAAGTGAAGTAACTGAGCACACATTGGTAAAAAAAAAAGTTCATGCAAATTTACTTGCGAAGCTTATCCTTCATGAGTCTTATAAGCAGTTAAAGCATAATAAAACTAGAAAGGCACTCAGTAGATAGAGAGCATACCTCTGCCAGGTGAACATTTTACGTTTTGTATCATAGCACAGACCAGAAATCACAATACAGAATCGCATTTAATCAAAATAATCTGTCCACAACTTTTTGAGATATCCTGCTATATATCCTGTTTTTGGCCCTGTCTCCCAATGGTAAAGAATCACTAAAAATTATACTAGCCGGATCCGGATCTACACCAAAATTGAATCGACTCTTCCTCGTCACACACACACAACCTGTCCACCAAGTTTCGTCCAAATCCGTCCATAACTTTTTGAGATATCCTGCTATATGTTGGTTTTAGCCCCATCACTAAACGGTGAAGTATCACTTAAAAAATTAAACAATTCTCATATCCGAATCCATATTCAGATATTCACCAAAATCGAATAGACTCTTCCTCGTCAGACATCCAACCTGTCGACCAAGTTTCGTCAAAATCCATCCACAACTTGAGATATCCTGATATGCATCGTTTTTGGCCCCATCTCCCAATGGTGAATAATCACGTTAAAAATTCTAGTAGCCGGATCTGAATCCGGATCTTCACCAAAATCGAATCGTTTCGTCCTCGTCACATACGCTACATCTCTGCCAAATTTCGTCCGAATCCTTCCACAACTTTTTGAGATATCATGTTCACAAACAAACGGGACAGACATGGGTGAAAAGATAACCTCCATCCACGTTTGGTGGTGGAGGTAACAAGAGGGAGAATTGCTTTGCAATACACGTCTCCTACCGGTTCCAATATTTTGCATAGTAAAGCCATAAAAAATTTTTAAAGACTAATGAAACTCCCTGAAACTCTAACTTGTTCGGCAACTTGTAATAAAGCCATGTAACAAGTTTAAGTTGAATACGTCAAAGGATATGGGGGAAAAGTCGAGAAAACGAAAGGTGGGACGGACAGACAGACAGACAGAGCAAACCTATAGTCCCCTCTGGGTAGGAGACTAAAAATAGCCCTGACTGGGCTGATGGTCATCGAGGTTGAAGTTCAGACCTCTGATTTGGGGGAACCTGCCTGAGAGCCCCCCTGATCTCCTGGGAGCCTCCATTAACAAAAATTGAAAGACCCAAGACCAAGCAATCCTGCGGACCATTGAGCAGAAGGGCCGTATCGGGTTCCGGAGCAATTAGTTGCTAAATAAGAAATGAGTAGGGATTCGAAGTTTCAGGCAGTACTGCTCCCCCCACCCCCGCCCACTGGAAGCCCCCATGATCCGAAATCATGGAAAAAATAAATAAATAAATAAAATCGATGCCCGAGTGTTTGTGCGGGCTACTGTCTTGTATTAATGTGTAGTAAAGTTTCAGAACAATCAGCTGGATGACAAGAGGAGCAGCAAAAGATTAACAGATGACAGGACGAACGGACATCACAACCCATTTTACAAGGTCATCTGAGATTGTTATGACCTAATAATAAACGAGACATTATACTTTATAACTGCGGGCAGTTATGGTTGGGTCCCGAGCCTCCCCGCTTTGATCCGACACATGACCCATGATGTCCTCTTTATAAACCTGAATTCAGAATGGGATTCAAAAAATAAAAATACCACATTCTAAAAAAAATGAATTATATATAGCTGCCAGACCAAGTGACAGATTATGTTTTAGTGATAACGCTTATATCACCATGGGCAGTGGAACATGTGTGTGAACTTTCACATTATTCTATCAAGCCATTCTGGAGAAGATAAAATTTAAAGGGTAAAACGTACTTTAAAAAAAAAATTAAAAAAAATGGCTGCCAGACGAACTAATTGAATGTGCCAGATAGGGTGGTGTAATAGACGCTGGGTAAAGCGGCAGTAAAACCCACAATCAATTTATTTATACGCCTTTAAACCTATATTTAAATGGAGGCGGGAGTGCCCACTACTGCTTTTAACAGCAGTTAAACATAGAACCAGGCAGGTATTTCGGTACAATGGGCTACATTTCTTGAACTGGAAGTTAATTTTTTTAATGTGCAGGTATACAAGTGGGGGAGAAGGGGGTGGGGAGTTGGCAAGTATACAAACACAAACCACCGTTTAGAGGCCATTCATTTGGCCATTTTTGGCCATTTGGTTTAGAGGCCATGTTTGTGTATACAAACACAAATGAAGTAAAACAAAATAGATGATAAGGTTCACAATGTGGGGTTCTTTCAAGGTTACAGAATGATCCTCTGATTGGGCTGCAATGGGATCACCTGTGCTGTCCAATAATTGTCACCGACTTTTTCAATTTCTCTCACCTCTGAATTGTTAATGACAATAGCTGAACAGCACAGTTGATCCCAACTTGATCGCAACACAATCAAAGACTCATTCTGCAACCTTCAAAAAACCATTGCTGTATGAACTCCCCTTTGGCTCATTGTTTGGGACCTTGACTCAAGGCCATGCACCTGCAGGAAAATCTCATCCTCTCTCAAATAGGGCCCGACTCTTCGTTTTCTTTGTCACCCACCTTCCTTGGTCTTGGTCACAACAATGGCTAATCAGCACGATTATACCTCTGTTCACTGGCGATCAACCCAATAGAAAACATCTCGACCTCAGCCGTAGCCTATTGGCATTGCCCAATCATGATGGCACTCGGGCAGCTTCACTGTCAGAGTGCAGACCTGTACACCATTGTCTGATCAACCACTCCACAATCGGTGTAGCCTCGCTTGGCTTGTGCGGATCTTTGCTTGTCATGTCCTGTCGTATCCAGACCATCTTCCAATATATTTGCCAAAATTATATTATACAGTGTTCATGGCATTCTCTAAAAGGTTAGAGGCACAGGATCCCTCATGATGAAAAACCAGCATTATTATTATATTAAAATTAATAAAATGAATAAATAAATAAAACTGGAACGGCACTCAGTAGACAGCATGCCTCTGCCAGGCTGAGCAGTTTACATTTTCTAACCCATCGATATGCCGGACCTTCACTAAAAGGAACTCAGCTTGTTCTTGTCACCCACCTAACGCATTCACCAATCTTTGTCATAATCCGTCCATCATGAGATGTAATGCTATTTATCCTTTTTTGCCCCCTTCTCTCATTATCCTGCGCTCACGAAGCGAAAAGCGGGGTAAAAGATCGTGGGTGCATAAGTGTGCCATATGTGCGTATCTGCATTTTAAAAATCCATTTGCTCGGCAACCATTGGTCCGATTGACAAGAAATTCTACCATAGGAGCCTGTAGGATTATTTTATTCATAAATATGACGTCATAGGTCATGTAGTCTTGGAAAAACGTTACACCTCCATATCTCTGAAACCGCTCAATGGCGAAAATTGAAACATGGCTCAATGTCAAGTACTCCCCATAGGGTCATCGGTGCCTTCATTATGATGTTATTATTCGACAAGTACGCTTGATCCGATCATTGGGGGAAAAAAATTCTCTGCAACTGTTTTTTTATTTATTTATATATACTGAATCGAGGCTCGTGAGGGAAAGACAGCACAGGGGGACCCGCGAGGGAAAGACAGCACAGGGGGACCCGCGAGGGAAAGACAGCACAGGGGGACCCGCGAGGGAAAGACAGCACAGGGGGACCCGCGAGGGAAAGACAGCACAGGGGGACCCGCGAGGGAAAGACAGCACAGGGGGACCCGCGAGGGAAAGACAGCACAGGGGGACCCGCGAGGGAAAGACAGCACAGGGGGACCCGCGAGGGAAAGACAGCACAGGGGGACCCGCGAGGGAAAGACAGCACAGGGGGACCCGCGAGGGAAAGACAGCACAGGGGGACCCGCGAGGCAAAGACAGCACAGGGGGACCCGCGAGGGATAGACAGCACAGGGGGACCCGCGAGGGAAAGACAGCACAGGGGGACCCGCGAGGGAAAGACAGCACAGGGGGACCCGCGAGGGAAAGACAGCACAGGGGGACCCGCGAGGGAAAGACAGCACAGGGGGAACCGCGAGGGAAAGACAGCACAGGGGGACCCGCGAGGGAAAGACAGCACAGGGGGACCCGCGAGGGAAAGACAGCACAGGGGGACCCGCGAGGGAAAGACAGCACAGGGGGACCCGCGAGGGAAAGACAGCACAGGGGGACCCGCGAGGGAAAGACAGCACAGGGGGACCCGCGAGGGAAAGACAGCACAGGGGGACCCGCGAGGGAAAGACAGCACAGGGGGACCCGCGAGGGAAAGACAGCACAGGGGGACCCGCGAGGGAAAGACAGCACAGGGGGACCCGCGAGGGAAAGACAGCACAGGGGGACCCGCGAGGGAAAGACAGCACAGGGGGACCCGCGAGGGAAAGACAGCACAGGGGGACCCGCGAGGGAAAGACAGCACAGGGGGACCCGCGAGGGAAAGACAGCACAGGGGGACCCGCGAGGGAAAGACAGCACAGGGGGACCCGCGAGGGAAAGACAGCACAGGGGGACCCGCGAGGGAAAGACAGCACAGGGGGACCCGCGAGGGAAAGACAGCACAGGGGGACCCGCGAGGGAAAGACAGCACAGGGGGACCCGCGAGGGAAAGACAGCACAGGGGGACCCGCGAGGGAAAGACAGCACAGGGGGACCCGCGAGGGAAAGACAGCACAGGGGGACCCGCGAGGGAAAGACAGCACAGGGGGACCCGCGAGGGAAAGACAGCACAGGGGGACCCGCGAGGGAAAGACAGCACAGGGGGACCCGCGAGGGAAAGACAGCACAGGGGGACCCGCGAGGGAAAGACAGCACAGGGGGACCCGCGAGGGAAAGACAGCACAGGGGGACCCGCGAGGGAAAGACAGCACAGGGGGACCCGCGAGGGAAAGACAGCACAGGGGGACCCGCGAGGGAAAGACAGCACAGGGGGACCCGCGAGGGAAAGACAGCACAGGGGGACCCGCGAGGGAAAGACAGCACAGGGGGACCCGCGAGGGAAAGACAGCACAGGGGGACCCGCGAGGGAAAGACAGCACAGGGGGACCCGCGAGGGAAAGACAGCACAGGGGGACCCGCGAGGGAAAGACAGCACAGGGGGACCCGCGAGGGAAAGACAGCACAGGGGGACCCGCGAGGGAAAGACAGCACAGGGGGACCCGCGAGGGAAAGACAGCACAGGGGGACCCGCGAGGGAAAGACAGCACAGGGGGACCCGCGAGGGAAAGACAGCACAGGGGGACCCGCGAGGGAAAGACAGCACAGGGGGACCCGCGAGGGAAAGACAGCACAGGGGGACCCGCGAGGGAAAGACAGCACAGGGGGACCCGCGAGGGAAAGACAGCACAGGGGGACCCGCGAGGGAAAGACAGCACAGGGGGACCCGCGAGGGAAAGACAGCACAGGGGGACCCGCGAGGGAAAGACAGCACAGGGGGACCCGCGAGGGAAAGACAGCACAGGGGGACCCGCGAGGGAAAGACAGCACAGGGGGACCCGCGAGGGAAAGACAGCACAGGGGGACCCGCGAGGGAAAGACAGCACAGGGGGACCCGCGAGGGAAAGACAGCACAGGGGGACCCGCGAGGGAAAGACAGCACAGGGGGACCCGCGAGGGAAAGACAGCACAGGGGGACCCGCGAGGGAAAGACAGCACAGGGGGACCCGCGAGGGAAAGACAGCACAGGGGGACCCGCGAGGGAAAGACAGCACAGGGGGACCGCGAGGGAAAGACAGCACAGGGGGACCGCGAGGGAAAGACAGCACAGGGGGACCGCGAGGGAAAGACAGCACAGGGGGACCGCGAGGGAAAGACAGCACAGGGGGACCGCGAGGGAAAGACAGCACAGGGGGACCGCGAGGGAAAGACAGCACAGGGGGACCGCGAGGGAAAGACAGCACAGGGGGACCGCGAGGGAAAGACAGCACAGGGGGACCGCGAGGGAAAGACAGCACAGGGGGACCGCGAGGGAAAGACAGCACAGGGGGACCGCGAGGGAAAGACAGCACAGGGCACAGGGGGACCGCGAGGGAAAGACAGCACAGGGCACAGGGGGACCGCGAGGGAAAGACAGCACAGGGCACAGGGGGACCGCGAGGGAAAGACAGCACAGGGGGACCGCGAGGGAAAGACAGCACAGGGGGACCGCGAGGGAAAGACAGCACAGGGGGACCGCGAGGGAAAGACAGCACAGGGGGACCGCGAGGGAAAGACAGCACAGGGGGACCGCGAGGGAAAGACAGCACAGGGGGACCGCGAGGGAAAGACAGCACAGGGGGACCGCGAGGGAAAGACAGCACAGGGGGACCGCGAGGGAAAGACAGCACAGGGGGACCGCGAGGGAAAGACAGCACAGGGGGACCGCGAGGGAAAGACAGCACAGGGGGACCGCGAGGGAAAGACAGCACAGGGGGACCGCGAGGGAAAGACAGCACAGGGGGACCGCGAGGGAAAGACAGCACAGGGGGACCGCGAGGGAAAGACAGCACAGGGGGACCGTGAGGTAAAGACAGCACAGGGAGACCGCGAGGGAAAGACAGCACAGGGGGACCGCGAGGGAAAGACAGCCAAAGAAAATTTGTCTGATAGACAAAGTTTTCACCATAGCAGCGCCTCCTCCTGTAGAAGTTTTAGTGATAGTTATGACGTTGTAGGTCACGTGGTACGGGCACCATCTTGGGGGGGGGGGGGGAAAAAACCCCCCGAAAAACTTTGCACCTCCATATATCCGAAACCGCTCCATGGAAAAATTTAAACGTGGCTCATTGTAAAGAACTCCACATGGGGAATAAGTTTTGTTAATGATGACGTCATTGGTGCCTTAATTATGACATAATTCGACAGCAACAATGCTTAGTCTGTTTTGTTTGAAATTTCTTGAGCGTGATCTACACAACAAATATATTAGAGAATGTAAATTTATGATGTCATCACTCACGTGGTCTGGCAGACATATTAGATCAAAGAAAAAACCCTTCAAAACCGAACAGTTGGCTTGTACAAAGTTGAATGCGTCGGGTAAGCATTCTATGAATACCATCTAATTGGTGAAGAAATATCATGAACACCATCTAATTGGTGAAATACATAAAAACCTTCTCATAGCCAGATATGGATCTTCACCAAAACCAAATCAATTAGCCCTTGGCACACACCCAACCTGACCACCAAATCTCGTCCGAATCCATCCATAACTTTTTGAGATATCTTGCTCACAGACGACACAGACAGGCGTGAAAACATAACCTCTATTCATATTAGGTGGCAGTGGTAACTAGAGGGCTGTGATCTAAGATGGCTGATGGTACCCAGACAGTACAGCCAACTTAGAGCACTTGAAATTCTGCATCATAATTCTGGGTTTGATTCCAGAGCAGACTAATCTGTCGGATTGGTGCTTTACAGGCAGGGAATTGAATCACAAAGCGCATCATCCTTCGGGATGATGTTTAGGCAGGTATTCCGTCTGCAAGAATTAGCTGGTGAACGTTAAACTTAAAGATCCTGCAGTGCTTTTATAGAAGAGTAGATGTGTTATTACCTGCACCTTGAACAGTATAAATTCCTGCCGAAACCACGTTCAGTCCAATAATAAGGCTGGCCGGGCAGTTCGTGAAAGACTTAAGCCATAAAACTTTCCCTAGCCAACCCGACAAGGTTGAAATAGTTGGGGCCATAAAAGTAAGGGTAGATACAATAAAACGCTACAATATCATTCCTTCATGTCCATCATACTAAAATACGCCATTTGTGTCTGTCTGATGAATTTTTGACGCCAATACATTGCGTCCTTACTTATCCAATCTCAACCAAACTTGACAGGATGACCAAGGGTTACATAATGAAGGTTGCAGCGCATACATTTGTCACCCCCACCCCATAGGGGTTTTCTCCACCGAGCAGGTTTTCCCCACCATTGCCGTCAATGGGGTTAAGTGTTGTGTTGAGGTGTATAGCCGTATTAAGTTAGCTTTATCGTGGCGTTTTTCCAAAGACGCTTTGAATAACAAAATTAATGATGATCGCATATTATTAATGTCATGCCAAAACAATATTAATACTAATAATGTCCCACTTCCCCAAGGCGTTTTTTCTGCAGTGATAACGTGTATAAATAGCTAATCGTTATATATGGCGCTTCCGTGTGAGCAACAGCTTCTACAGGAAGTAAAAATATTATAAACCACAAACACGTATGATTTGCTTTTTAAACAGTCGCTGATGCTGTTTATAACACTAAATGAAGAAATTTGGAGGAACCCAGACATCCATGAAGTAAGGTTTACTTACAGAACTGAGTGAAGATCTATGGTACTCTATATACCCCACAAATGTTGAGTTCATAGCATGGCCCTTTCTACCACGACGGTGGCATTTTTTGTGGCGAACTTTTGAAACTCGCTCCTGCTGTTTAATACGAATGTGTTTGCGGTGCGTGCACGTTTGCGGCGCGTGCACGTTTGCGTTGGCGTGCGTACGTATGCGGTGCGTGCACGTTTGCGTTGGCGTGCGTACGTATGCGGTGCGTGCACGTTTGCGTTGGCGTGCGTACGTATGCGGTGCGTGCACGTTTGCGTTGGCGTGCGTACGTATGCGGTGCGTGCTTGTGTGCGTTTGCGGTGCGTGCTTGCGTTGGCGTGCGCGGTTGGGTTGGCGTGCGCGTTTCCACTCACTTATACTTGCCTACAGGTCACAATTTTAAACCGATCTTCACTAAACTTCACCAAATGGTATGGTTTGTGGTCCCACAAAATACTATTTTTTTGAGGTCAAAAGGTCAACCCTTTTCTCATTTCTAAAATCCTCAATTTTCATTTGATCAATTTGAAATTTGAATAGGATTTTCATATGAACGAACTGAATTCAAACACCAACTATTTTTGAGGTGAACATAGGCCACAAGGTCAACATAGGCCAAAGATCAACCACTTTTTTCAAATTTCTAAAATCCTCACTTTTCATCCAATTTACTTGAAATTTGAATAGGATTTGCATATCAGGTCACTGAATTCAACCACTAATTATTTTTGAGATCAAAAGGATGCTCTACCGAGTGCCATTCTACTTTGTTCTGTTTTGACAAGTGTCGCTCTGAGTGATTTTTCATTTATTTATTTTCCGCGTTTCAGGGCGGGACGATCATAATTACACAGTATGGACAAATTCAAGAAGCTTCAGGCAACTTGCCAAACGACCTCAAGGACAGCGCTGCAGCCTGTCTGCATATACTACACATCAAACACATACGTGGGGACGTTTTTCGTTCATGGAATAGATCACCTTTGCATGCTGCTAGACATCAATGTTATGTATAGTGCAGTGGGTCTATCAGTATCACTGTCAGTGTCACGTCAGTAAACCAGTCTACGCTTGCTGAAGGACGTTTAATCGGAATTTACCCGTTTAACAATAACATACCATTCCATGGATAACACTTTCACTTGCAGTTGCAGTATCTACTGACCAGATACATTTGCTCTGCTTCCGATAAATTCAGCGTTACGTTTGTATATGGTATTTATAGCACGCAGTTACAATTTCAAATCCGAATATCTTGGCTTGTTCACCCAATTTAGACTGATCATCCATCAATAAAGAGCAACATAATTGAAAGTCTGATTAAAACACAAGTTTTAGTCAATTTATTTATCGGGATAATTATTGGCAAACGGGATTGAAACCTCGAAACCTTGACCTTCAAGGCATCGACCAACGACTCGGGCCTACCGGCCAGGGAAGCCTTTGCGTGGGATAGCGGATTCAACAGAAAACACACGGTACACGAAAGCATCGAAAAGGCCATGTCGAGATATTTACTTACACAGACTGCATGCTGGCGAGGGAGGGCACGAGCAAGAGTCTGCGCAACACGAACGCACAACATGGTGCAGACTGAAAAACTCGAAGCTGCGCAGAAATGGCGCCGTGAGCGAGAGGTGATGACAGTGGGCGTGGCAACAAATTACGTACACCGTACACCTCTAATGTTCCGCCTTTTCATACAGCGGAAAGCGTGATAAATACAAAATTAATACTTATTATTCTTCACATAATTCTATGTCGAGGATGTAGAGGAAGAGGTTTGATGTAATTCGACTAATTCGCCTTGATAAAATGCTGACGCTTCCCTGCCAACTATACTATCATGGCCGTCATAAACCCTAAAAGCAAAAGAAGACTGCGAAAAGATTTGAGGGGCATGCAAAATGTTCTCGGACACGGCAACTTTTATATTTTTCGACTCGTAGGTTTATACACTATAACGAGTTGGGAAAAAAATTCTCACAAATTCCACAAGTATTGAAAAATAACGTTGATGTGTATGGTGAGTTTTTTTCGCCACGTCACATATGACGTCAAGCTTCATTTTCGCACAGCACGTTTATATTACTAGGGCATGCCCGTACTATATCTATATCTAAAATTATATCCCCCCGTCTATATCCCCCCCTCTATTTACATGAAATGATTTGGTCCATGAAATGTTTTGGTTCATTCGCAACGCCAAAGCGAACGGCGAACGCTTTACATGAAATGGTTTGGTTCATGAAATGTTTTGGTCCATTCGCAACGCCAAAGCGAACGGCGAACGGCTTGCGAGTACAGTGACAATCCCCCCGGGGTTTTAATTAGTTTTAAAACATCGTTTAACGCCAACATAGCGCCAACATAGTTTGCCGACGGGAAATAAATGAATACGCTCTCAAATGTGCCATCCGAGGCAGAGTGTGTCCGCCACGTTCGGCACACGCGATAGCTCGCTGCTCTCTGATTGGTTGAATCGTTTTTTGGACATAGCTCGGTAAGTAATTGTCCGATTAATATGAAACCTTGAAAAGGCACATCCTCGGGTCCCCAGCAATATACCTGGCAAGTTTAAAGTATATCGGACCCGTGGTTGTCGAGAAACAGCGGTCACAGACAAACAAACGTACAAAGAAACACACAGAGATTACTAGAATTATAGATAGACTAGGGCATTGCCCGTACTATATCTATATCTAAAATTATATCCCCCCCTCTATTTACATGAAATGGTTTGGTACATGAAATGTTTTGGTCCATTCGCAACGCCAAAGCGAACGGCGAACGCTTTACATGAAATGGTTTGGTGCATGAAATGTTTTGGTCCATTCGCAACGCCAAAGCGAACGGCGAACGGCTTGCGAGTACAGTGACAATCCCCCCCCCCCCCCCCCCCCCCTCTATTTAGATGAAATGTTTTTTATTAGTTTTAAAACATCGTTTAACGCCAACATAGCGCCAACATAGTTTGCAAACGTGAAATAAATGAATACGCTCTCAAATGTGCCATCCGAGGCAGAGTGTGTTCGCCACGTTCGGCACACGCGATAGCTCGCTGCTCTCTGATTGGTTGAATCGTTTTTTGGACATAGCTCGGTAAGTAATTGTCCGATTAATATGAAACCTTGAAAAGGCACATCCTCGGGTCCCCAGCAATATACCTGGCAAGTTAAAAGTATATCGGACCCGTGGTTGTCGAGAAACAGCGGTCACAGACAAACAGACGTACAGACGTACAAACGTACAGAGATTACTGGAATTATAGATAGATTACGAAGGAGGGACCCCCAGACAAATTTCCACAGAAAACTCTCCCTTTTTGGGCGATGTATAGGCAACGACGCGCTGCAACGGGTAAACCCATCCGCTTTATCGATAGAACAATGCAGATGCTCCACTCCATGTCCATAAGGCGTTAGGGGGTGGAGGGGGAATGTGACAACGATCTATACAATAAAACATTAGCGTCTGTCCCTCATGTCCGTTCCTGAACTGTTCCCTCAGTTTGTGGCTAGCCCCACCAAATCTTGTGTGCAACATTTTGGGGTAGCAGCGGGTATTGACCTTATGCATTGACGTCACGAAGCACCTAACAACCAATCGCGACGCCATCTTAGAGGGCAAACAAAGGCCCTGACGACGCGTTCATGTGTGAGTCAACTGCGATCGCAACTAATTGCGTCAACTAACTGCGTCAACTTATTCCACATGGTGAATGAATCATAAAAATTATTTTTTGGTGAAGTAACAATGGATATAGTAATGTTTGAAATGTTTCTGTAGAAATTTATACACTACATATTTTCTGTGAACAATAAATGAAGCTGCACATGATATGTGTACATATGGTTTGAAGCTGACACAACTGTGACAATAAAACTGCTGCAACTTTATATTACTTGTCATTTTGTGTTGTTCCATGTGCGTATTTAACAATGTGTATCACTAATAACGTTGATCCATAAAATAACACTTCCATGATAATCAGTCCATAGGAACTACTCCTGGACAAAGATTTACGAGAGCACACGCAACTTGTCCGATTTTGTTCACAGTTGTTTCTGGCGATGTCCCATCATTTATCAGTGTGATCGGAATGCGATTTTGGAGTACAGTATATTTTTGTTTCACCATTCCAATTACCCGTTCAACATGGATCCGAACACAAGAAAGTTCTCTGCTCCAGTCAACTTCTACTTTTTCAAGTTGCTTCTTTCCCTTGGTGAATGGGGGCACCTTCACCTCGGCCATCGCCATTCCACAGTATTCATCAACAAAAAAACCACGATCGGCAAGCACAACATCCCCTGGCATCAGTTTATTCATGAGGTCACTGTTTTCCGTTATCTCAGTGTCTGTTGCCCTTCCTCCCCAACACTTGCTCAGGAAGCATATTGAGCCCTGTGGTGTTATACCAATTAGAAACTTTACAGTTGAATGGTGCTTGTATTTGCTCCACACTTGTGCCCTTGCCAGTAAATTGGACGGCTGCTCTATAAACACTTCAGTGCAGTCAATAATAACTGCACATTTCCTGAAAAAATTCCTGAACGATGGTGGCATACTGAGACATGACGTCATGCATCACATGGTTTCAGAGTTATGACGTTTTTAAGCATGAATCTTTAAAACCGAGCACCTCCCTCATTTTTGATCCAATCGAGGGGAAACTTCACAAATCTGTTCAGCATGTCAGTCTACTAAAATGTCCTTTTGGAATTTGCGATAGGTCACGTGGTTTGGCAGATATCGTTAATTAAACGGAATTTTTTTTTTTTTAAATGGATATCTCTTGAATCGCTAGTACCTCAGACCGTGAGTTGGTAATTATATAATTCACACAGTGCAATACGTGCAGGCTGCTCCACGGAGCGACCTTGCGGGCTTATCAACGAGGCGAGGCGTGACACACATGTGTCTCAGCATACCTCAGATCAAGTTTGAAAACCAGCATCAACCGTGCATAAATTTGCATATTCAATCATTTTTGACAAAGTAATGGCACTTTGAACTTTGGTAGTGGACATGTATTGCAGCGCAATACTCAGAATGCTTGTTTTGATTAGTTTCTTCACCATGAAGTATATCTCAAGATAATTTGATGAGTCACTAATTTTAGCATGATTGTGAAGTTAAGTCGCATGTCAACTCCTGTACGCTTAATAGTCAGCACTCCTTTACGTCATGCACATGCTCTGGATACGTAAAGAGGAGGATATGACTTAACGTTATTCCATTATGATGGCAATCGTTCAAAAAACAAGTACAAAAAGTTTTAATTAAAACAAAAGCCGCGTCGATGTTACACAATGCCTAGATGCAGCTGTGCCTATAACGTCGATGTTATAGGCACAGGACATTCCTATTGATTCGATTACTTGATGTTATTTTTCTGCAAAGTGAAAATATATCTCGGCAATTTCCCGTGTGTGGCGACGAATTTTTAATATATCTCGGCATTTTCCCGTCTGTTATTTCAGGCGGTGTATGACTGACCATGCCGCGATTTAAAAATATATATATCTCGGCAATTTCCCGTGTGTGGCGACACGTGAACGAAGCTATGCTCCTCTTTCCACATTATTGTGACGACGTATAAATTAAATATTTCATCGTGACGATTGTCATCAAATGGACGAATTTTTAATACTAGGGCATGCCCGTACTATATATATATCTAAAATTATATCCCCCCCCTCTATTTACATGAAATGGTTTGGTCCATGAAATGTTTTGGTCCATTCGCAACGCCAAAGCGAACGGCGAACGCTTTACATGAAATGGTTTGGTCCATGAAATGTTTTGGTCCATTCGCAACGCCAAAGCGAACGGCGAACGGCTTGCGAGTACAGTGACAATCCCCCCCCCCCCCTATTTACATGAAATGGTTTTAATTAGTTTTAAAACATAGTTTAACGCCAACATAGCGGCAACATAGTTTGCCAACGTGAAATAAATGAATACGCTCTCAAATGTGCCGTCCGAGGCAGAGTGTGTTCGCCACGTTCGGCACACGCGATAGCTCGCTGCTCTCTGATTGGTTGAATCGTTTTTTGGACATAGCTCGGTAAGTAATTGTCCGATTAATATGAAACCTTGAAAAGGCACATCCTCGGGTCCCCAGCAATATACCTGGCAAGTTTCAAGTATATCGGACCGGTAGTTGTCGAGAAACAGCGGTCGCATACACACAGACAGAGATTCGTGGAATTATAGATAGATATCTCGGCATTTTCCCGTCTGTTATTTCAGGCGGTGTATGACTGACCATGCCGCGATGTAAAAAAATATATATCTCGGCAATTTCCCGTGTGTGGCGACACGTGAACGAAGCTATGCTCCTCTCTCCACATTATTGTGACGACGTATAAATTAAATATTTCATCGTGACGATTGTCATCAAATGGACGAATTTTTAATATATCTCGGCATTTTCCGAGGGTTTACCGTGGGAGTTGTTGTATGCAGATGATCTGGTGTTGATTGCGGAAAGTATGGATGGACTGAAGGAAAAGATGAACAAGTGGAAGGAATGTATGGAGACAAAAGGTCTGAAGGTGAATATCGGAAAGACAAAGGTGATGGCAAGTGGTAAAGCATGTGGTGAGGTGGAAAGAACTGGGAAGTGGCCGTGTGCTGTGTGCAGGAAGGGTGTCGGAGTGAACTCCATTCAATGTACAATGTGCGCTGAGTGGGTTCATCAAAAATGTAGTGGTCTGAGAGGGTCATTAACCAGTGTGGCAGCTACATTCAAATGTAAGGTGTGCACAGAGGGAGCTGCAGATGGAGGAAATGTTGAGTTGGATCTTGGAGACGGCGTGAAGCTGGAAGGTGTGAAAACATTTTGCTACCTCGGAGACATGCTGAATGGAGAAGGTGGATCAGACTCGGCAACGGTTGTTCGAGTGAGATGTGCATGGAAGAAGTTTCGGGAACTGAGTGGCGTGCTGATGAGGAGGAGAGTGTCGCTGAAGCTGAAGGGAAAGGTGTATGCTGCATGTGTGAGAAGTGTTATGATTTATGGGAGCGAGACATGGATAATGAATGTAGAGCAGCAACGAAGGCTGGAAAGGGTGGAAATGCGAATGGTTCGATGGATGTGCGGAGTATCGTTGAGAGAGAGGAAGACAAATGATGAATTGCGAAAGATGATGGGAATATTGCCTGTGATTGATGCTGTGAAGAGGAACAGGTTGAGATGGTTTGGTCATGTATTGAGGAAGGATGAAAGTGACTGGTTGAGAAGAGTGATGGAAGTTAATGTAGAAGGAAGTAGAGGATGGGGAAGACCGAGAAAGACTTGGCTAAAGATGGTGGAAGAAGAAATGCGGGCAAGGGGGTTAACAAGGAGAGATGCAGAAAATAGGGCAAAATGGAGAAGATTGTCATGGGGACCGCAAGGCTAACCCCCGCTCTAGCAGGGAACATGGCCTTAAAATGCATGTTGTGTTGTTGTTGTATTTTCCCATCTGTTATTTCAGGCGGTGTATGACTGACCATGCCGCGATTTAAACAACATATATATATCTCGGCATTTTCCCGTCTGTTATTTCAGGCGGTGTATGACTGACCATGCCGCGATTTAAAATATATATATATATATCTCGGCATTTTCCCGTCTGTTATTTCGGGCGGTGTATGACTGACCATGCCGCGATTTTTGAAAAAATATTTCAATGGACTTGAAGTTACAGGCCTTTGAGAATTCATTTCGTTCTATAAAGGGCAACTTTCATCGGATTTTCTTCCCGTTTTTTTTCAACCGAGTCTAAAACTATGTTAGCGACTGTGAAAAATGAAATGATATATCGAATTTGATTTGAAAGAAAACTGTGTGAGAGAGCAAAACACCACGGGCCTACAAAACAGGCCTCAAAGCTATGCGAGTTAATAAAATGGTGGATATTTGTTTATATGAAGCCTCGCCCACAATGGGTGGAGCTATGGTTCCCAGAATGGGTGGAGCTTTGAGGTTTTGTCTTCTCTGCAAGAACAACAAGAAGAAGAAGAAGAACAAGAACAACAGCAGAGGGCACTCTATGAGCAGCGTCTGCGATGCAGCTAAAAATGTCTATCAAGCTGGTGCAAGGAATGTTGATGTGACAGACAGGTCATAACATAACTTAGCCTGTCGACTAGTAAAGTTACTTGTTAGTTAACTACTAACATTGTTGGAATCCTCAAAATTAAAAAGTTTGCAATTCCAAAGCTTGAGATTACCACTAATATCACTGGTTACTAGTGGAAATAACAATCACCAGATGCCTCTCTAACGTTCAGTTAATTCAGAGCATGAATGAATGCAGCCATCTGTTTTAGCGTTTGTGTTCCAACGCAGCTAATTTTAGACTTGCTATGTTTTACCATGCCTGGCTTGCTAGTAAAGTTACTTGTTAGTTAACTACTAACATTGTTGGAATCCTCAAAATTAAAAAGTTTGCAATTCCAAAGCTTGAGATTACCACTAATATCACTGGTTACTAGTGGAAATAACAATCACCAGATGCCTCTCTAACGTTCAGTTAATTCAGAGCATGAATGAATGCAGCCATCTGTTTTAGCGTTTGCGTTCCAACGCAGCTAATTTTAGACTTGCTATGTTTTACCATGCCTGGCTTGCCACTTTGGCATACACTTAGACTGTTAGTCTAATTTTTCCTTAAATTTCATGATTTTCATACTTAAACAACTCAGACAAATTGGTACACAAGGCATTGAAAACACTTTTTATGACATTGAAACAACGAAATTCGAGTCAGCATTACACACATACCTCGAACGAAATGCTCGGAACAAACTCGTGATGACTTCGCCGGTTCATACCCCTTGCGTTTGATGTTGGACAGCCATCTTTCTCGCCGTTCTTTTGACAGTTTTGCTGCATGGTCGCCTTGATGTTCCAACACTGTGGGAATACAGTAAAAGGACACGTCCTTGTCGCGATTGCTACGGTTAGAACACCCAACAACGCAGCAGAAATTTACCATGTTTATGTTTTCGTGAACGTCGAAGTATCTAGTCGTGACTGTCGTGCATCGCGTTGCGTGCTCTTGCCCTCTGAGCGAGGGCGCACTTCCGTTTCTAAGGGTGTGTGACGTCACATGCACAAGGCCCATTATGATTTTGAGCTTTGATTCACACGATTTACGAAACTGGTCTCTCTCTCTCCGCTTTTAAACGCAATCACGGGTTCGGCATTCGCAGTTTCGCCATTTAATGCATGTGGAAATATTCGTTGGTTTGATTTAACTTGTTACTAAAAATCGTTTTCTGTATATATATGTTGGTTCGGTGACGAAAGACAAGACTCGGTGGCTTATGATGGCCTATCCTGCGTCTGCAAATAGGAAGTAAAAAATAGCGACCGTGACAGGATTCGAACCTGCAATCTTCTGATCCGAAGTCAGACGCCTTATCCATTAGGCCACACGGCCAGACACGTACTTCGTGTCCTCTCTCGATACTCCTATTCATTCATATGTTACTTCCGAGGTTCACGTGTCGTTCTCCGACTTCCCACCAGCGTGTCACTGGAGGTTGTCGTCCCTCCGCGATCGTCGGTCTTCCATGAACCGAGAATTTGCGATAAAAATGCGATGGCGCGTTGTCAGTCCATCCGTAAACACTTGAAACTTCTCCGAAACCGCTGAACGGATTGTGACCAAACTTGGCACAAATGATATTTGTTGTGTTGTGACTAAAGTTTGTTCACGGCATTAAAAATCTCGGGGTTTAAGGGGGTCTACCGGGGGTCAAAATGGATCCAGGTTTGACCCCCAAAATAGGAATTTGCTTTTTCCTCTGAAACTACAAACGCTATTTCGATGAAACTTTACCACAACCTTCATCACCCGTGATGTACCGAAGTTTGTTCACGGCATTAAAAAAATCGGGGTCGGAGGAGGTACACGGGTTTAGTGTGTGTTCTAGCAACCATTGAAATTGGTTTAAAATACCTTTAGTCAGGGCAGTATACTGTTTATTCTACCAACTGATGAGGTGAGCGCCAGGGGTATTGCCCCTATGTTTTGCCTTGCATTGGAGTGTTCCTTCTGCACTGTTTAACACCACTCACAAGTTGATGTGTTTTGTCAGCTAACTGAGCCCCACCACTAATACCATCACGACGACGACCACCACCACCACCACCATAACCACCACCACCACCATAACCACCACCACCATAACCACCACAACCCATTTCTATCATAAAGCGTCATAATCTTGTTTTGGGTCGTTATTACTCCGAAACATAGCGGCAATACCCCTGGGCGCTCGGTCACCTGGTAGACTAAACAATATACTGCACCGACGAAAGCTATTTTAAAGCAATTTCAATGCTTACTAGAAGACAGGGCAGCATGTAGAATCATCTATATATATAAAACACAGTTTGTGTGTGTGTAATGTTACCGATAGACTCCTAAACGGAGAGGCTCACGTGCTTGATATTTGGCATAGACATGGCCATTGAGCCTGGGAAGAACATGGCCGACCTAAAAAAAAAAAATCATAATATTTTTTTACCATATTTTTACCTCAGCGCATTTCAGCGAGGAATATTATGCACGGATTCTGACCGGTGGCAGAGCAGCGCGCTGATTCGCTCAGAGTGATCACGTGATGTTCCTTGCCGCCATTAACTCAGTTACGCGTTCGCATGTATTTCAGAGCGAAAAGCGATTGCATTTTTTCACATTTCAGCGAGGAGCATTGCCATTCACACCACATAGGTTTTTTTTTCTTTAATCTTTACGAGATCCATATTTTTTATTCATATTTACCTCAGCGCATTTCAGCAAGGAATATTATACACGGAATCTGATCAGGTGGCAGAGCAGCGCGCTGATTCGCTCAGAGCGATCACGTGATGCTCCTTGCCGCCATAAACTCAGTTACGCGTTCGCACGTAATTCACACGTTCAAAACAAACGAGATCCGCGAAGCGAGTTGGTCGAGTCGTGCTAACCAAGATGGCGACACGGCGGCTTCACTTTTCACGGAGTATGAGCGTTCTATATATTTTCAATTCAGTGCGCCCGACTCGCTCACGTACTTGATTTGTGGCATAGACATGGCCATTGGGCCTTCACGGTGTAATTTGTGCGAGGCTTTTGTCCGAGTGAGCTTGAGTCGAGAGGGCGAATGTACGGGTTTGGAATGTATGGGTCTCCCTTCCCCCGCCCGGCAACGCCGGTACTGGAGGGCGTCACAGGATCGGTGAGTCTCCAAAATCCGCTTCGTGCTTTTGCAAAGATGCAGGACGATGTCGCGATTGTTGTGCTGCTCTCCGACCATGAGAACTGCAACGTCATTGTTGACTGGCCCTCCCCTTCCCCCTCCCCCCTCCGTCCTCCCCTCCCTTCCCCCTCCACCCTACCCCCCTCCCCTTCTCCCCTCCCCCTCCCTTTTTCCCCCTCCCCTTCTCCCCTCCCCCTCCCTTTTTCCCCCTTCCCTTCTCCCCTCCCCCTCACTTTTTCCCCCTCCCCCTCCATTTCCCCCTCCCCCTCCCCCCTACCCCCTTCCTCCTCCCACTCCCTCTCCCCCTCCCCCTCCCTCCCCCTCTCCCCTCCCCCTCCTCCCTCCCTATCCCCCCTCCCCCCTCTCCTCCCCTCCCCCTCCCTCCTCTTCTCTCCCTCCCCCCCTCTCCTCCCCTCCCCCCCGTTCCCCTCCCCCTCCCCTTCCCCCACTCCTCCCCTCCCCCGCCCGGCAATGCCGGGTACTTCTGCTAGTACTAACATAATCATAAGACTTTAAACAAAGTCTTCGCCCTCCCCACCTCCCCTTGAACAAACGTTGGTACACCTCAGATAATTAAGGTTGTGGTAAAGTTTCATCAGAATTGTATGTGTAGCTTCTGAGAAGAAAGCAAATACTTATGTTGGGCGGGCAAACTCCCCCTGCCACCCCACCCCCCATAGATCCCCAAAGGGGCAGCTGTTTTTCATGCCTTCAACAAACTTCGATACATCACGGGTGATGAAGATTGTGGTGAAGTTTCATCGAAATAGTGTTTGTAGTTTCAGAGGAAAAAGCAAAAATCCTGTTTTGGGGGGTCAAACCTGGATCCACTTTGACCCCGGTAAACCCTCTTAGACCACAAATGTTTTAATACCGTGAACAAACTTTAGGCACAACACAACAAATATCATTTGTGCCAAGTAAAGTTTGGTTTATTCTACAAGTGTTTACGGACCGACGGACCGACGGACGGACCGACCGACGGATTGACCGACCGACCCGACCGATTGATGGACTGACGGATTGACGGATTGACGGACTGACGGATTGACGGACTAACGGACTGACAGATTGATGGATTGACGGATTGACGGACTGACGGATTGGAGGACGGACGACGCGCCATCGCATGAGCTCACCTGGAACGAATGTCTATCACGTGATGAATCGGGAAAAAAGTTTCCCCCTGTAGTTTAATTCGACAAAACTAAAACAATATGAGGGGGTGATGTTAGTCGAGAAAGCAGAGCAAGTGGAATAATAATAACTGTTTAATGTTACAAATGCAACAAGAATGACTGACAAAGAAATGTGCAAAACGCCGAATGTTAATACAAATCGACGGGAGAGGGGGGAAGTAGGCGGGAGGCGGGGAAGGAGACGAGGAGGGGAGGAAGGGGGGCAAGGAATGGCGGGAAGGGGCGAGGAGGGGGGGAGGGAGTGAAGAGGGGTGAGGAGGGGTGGTGGTGGGGGGAAAACAAAGTTGCTCCAACAATTATCTTATGACACAATTAAGCCCCCACCTGGCAAGTTTGCATGAGACCGGATATTTAAGTACCGAGTGAGACAACAACAACAACAACATGCATTTTAAGGCCATTTTCCCTGCAAGAGCGGGGGTTAGCCTTGCGGTCCCCATGACAATCTTCTCCATTTTGCTCTATTTTCTGCATCTCTCATTGTTAACCCCCTTGCCTGCATTTCTTCTTCCACCATCTTTAGCCAAGTCTTTCTCGGTCTTCCCCGTCCTCTACTTCCTTCTACATTCATTTCCATCACTCTTCTCAACCAGTCACTTTCATCCTTCCTCGACACATGACCAAACCATCTCAACCTGTTCCTCTTCACGGCATCAATCACAGGCAATATTCCTATCATCTTTTGCAATTCATCATTTGTCTTCATCTCTCTCAACGATACTCCGTACATCCACAGAACCATTCGCATTTCCACCCTTTCCAGCCTTCGTTGCTGCTCTACGTTCATTACCCATTTCTCGCTCCCATAAATCATAACACTTCTCACACATGCAGCATACACCTTTCCCTTCAGCTTCAACGACACTCCCCTCCTCATCAGCACGCCACTCAGTTCCCGAAACTTCTTCCATGCACATCTCACTCTAGCAACCGTTGCCGAGTCTGATCCACCTTCTCCATTCAGCATGTCTCCAAGGTAGCAAAATGTTGTCACACATTCCAGCTTCACGCCGTCTCCAAGATCCAACTCAACATTTCCTCCATATGCAGCTCCCTCTGTGCACACCTTACATTTGAATGTAGCTGCCACACTGGTTAATGACCCTCTCAGACCACTGCGTTTTTGATGAACCCACTCAGCGCACAATTCACATTGAATGGAATTCACTCCGACACCCTTCCTGCACACAGCACATGGCCACTTCCCAGTTCTTTCCACCTCACCACATGCTTTACCACTTGCCATCACCTTCGTCTTTCCGATATTCACCTTCAGACCTTTTGTCTCCATACATTCCTTCCACTTGTTCATCTTTTCCTTCAGTCCATCCATACTTTCCACAATCAACACCAGATCATCTGCATACAACAACTTCCATGCCAAACCCTCCTTTACGTTCTGAGCCAGTACCTCCATCACAGCTACAAATAGTAGTGGACTTAGTACCGACCCCTGATGCACTCCCACCTTCACCTCAAACTCACCATTGTTCCCGTCCTTCGTCCTTACAGCTGTGCGCGCTCTTTTGTACATTGCCATCACTACTCTGATCAACCATTCCTCCACTCCTAACTTCCTCAATGCCCATGTCAATACTTCGCTTGGAACCCTATTGAATGCTTTCTCCAGATCAACAAACCC
Organism: Myxine glutinosa; assembly: GCF_964187855.1. Taxonomy (NCBI): domain Eukaryota; kingdom Metazoa; phylum Chordata; class Myxini; order Myxiniformes; family Myxinidae; genus Myxine; species Myxine glutinosa. The sequence continues at coordinate 28,371,839 of NC_136262.1, read as the reverse complement.
AAGAAACAACTTCTTCCTCTTCTCCATGTACTTCCCCTGCAACTGCCTCACAATAAAGAGCACGTCTGTCGTTCCTCTTCCTGGCATAAATCCAAACTGCATTTCGTCGATCTTCACCTTCTTCCTTATCCTCCTCTCCAACACCCTTTCCAATACCTCCATTCCATGCTCCAATAACTTTATCGCTCGGTACGAGCCACACTCCAGAGGGTCCCCTTTCCCCTTGTATAGAGGGACGAGGGTACTCAGTTCCCAATCCACTGGAATGCGGCCTTCTTTCACCACCAGATTACAGATCTCTGTCATTCTCTTCACACCCAAACTTCCTGCTGCCTTCAACATATCTCCCACAACTCCCGTCGGCCCTCCTGCTTTTCTACTCTTCATTGCTTTTATCGCTTCCTCCCTGGTGTTGGGCTAGCGGCTAGGGTGTCAGCTTAGGATCCTAGGATCCTGGGTTTGAAACCCGGTCGATCGCTGAATTAACGCCAGGGGGGTTGACTCAGCCTGTCATCCTTCCGAGGTCGGCTAATTGAGTACCAGTTCACTGGTAATTCCCTGCTTGTCGTTAAAGGCGGCAAAAAGGGTTGGCGTCAGGAAGGGCATCCGGCCGTAAAACATTGCTTCAAAAAGGGGACCGAAAAACAACAACTACCACGGTTCCCGAAAAAGGCCAACCCCCGCTTGTGGGGAAAAATGGCCTCTAAAGGTGGTTTTATTGCTTTTATCGCTTCCTCAACTTCCTTCTCAGTTATCTTCTCTGCCGGTCCTAAAACTGGGTTACTCTCTATGTTGCCATCCCATTCATTCTCTGTATTCAACAGCATTTCCATATATCTTTTCCATCTTCCTTTAATTCCATCTGGGTCCACAACGATTTGTCCCACTTCATCCTTCAAGCAACTCACCCCCATCACATCACACCTCTCTTTCGCTATCTGCTTTGCAATCCTGAATACCGCTCTCTGACCCTCTTCTGAATTCAAGCGTTATCTGAACATTTTCCTCCATGCCTCCTGCGCTTTTGCTACCTCTTTCTTTGCAGCCTTCTTGGCTGCCTTATAACTTTCATGCTCTGCTTTTTCTGCTCCCGTACCCTTCGCCTTCTGCCACTCCTTGAACTTCTTCTTCTTCTCGTCAATCCTCTTTCCAACTTCATCATCCCACCACCATGTTTCCGAGTGCCTCGGTGGTCCTTTTCTCCATCCACATACCTCACCAACGGCTCCCAACAGACTATCTTTCATTGACATCCAACCACTTTCAAGCTCAACATATCATCCTCCACCCTACTCAGCCTCTCTTTTAATGCCTCCCTTACTGTCACCTCTTTCAACCTCCACACCTTCATTCTCAGTTGGTACTTCACCCGCCAAGCTCTCCTCGCACCTTTCACCCTTATGTCGCAGACAACCAAGTGGTGCTGTGAAATAGCCTCCTCCCCCGGGATCACCTTTGTGTCCTGGAGGTGCCCCCTATCTCGCCCACGCACCATCAGGTCGTCAACGGTTGTCTTCGACCCACCTGACGTGTATGTAACAAGCTTATTATCCTCTTTCTGGAACTGAGTATTACAAATCAACAAATCAGCTCCATCAGCAAACTCCAAAATCCTTTCACCTTCTCCATTTCTCACACCATATCCGTAACCCCCATGAACTCCCTCAAAACCGTCCATATTCCTTCCCACATGTCCATTTAGGTCTCCTCCTACCACAACAACTTCCTCATCTTTCACGTTTTCCATCAGCTTCTCTATCGCACACCAGAACTTGGCCTTCTCTTCATCGCTCCGACCAACCTGCGGAGCATATCCCGAGATGACGTTCACCAAGAGCTTTCCAATCATCATTTTCACCATCATCAACCTATCACTCACTCTAGTGACACTCACCACACTGTCTACAAAGTCCTCAGAAAACAGGACACCAACACCATTCACGCCCTCCGGGCACCCTTGCCACACAAACTTGTATGTCTATCCCTGCCTACCCTTCACCATTCTCACACCACTTCCCTTCCATCTCGTCTCTTGCACACAACATATGTCCACTCTTCTTCTGATCAATACTTCCACCACTTCTCCTGATCTCCCTGTCATTGTCCCTACATTCCATGTCCCAAACCTCAGAAACCGATCTCCACTTCGGGCTGTACCCAAGACAACCGACAAATTGTGTATTTTAGTATGATGACGACAAGCCCCCACCATTGTGTTTTGCATGGTGATGGAGCCTCCAAATGAATAATGATGCCATTCCCTGAAGGTTAAAGCAGGAGGTTGTAATTTGTTCTAGAATCCGGTTCCGGCGCTAACTCGCCGACTGTTCACGAAAGATGTGGTGAGACGTTTAACGTCTCCAAACAACCAACCTGCTTCAACGCCCTATCGAAGGACAAAATGTCAATGATGGATTGACCTGCATCAGACTTGGCATCAGCACAAATCTAATCGGGGGGCTGTTATAAGTTCAAGGGGGCAGAGATGAACATCCGAGTTTATTCCAACAACACCGGGACCGAACACGCAAGCCTTCGGCTGCAGGGCCTCATGGAGCAACTGACTCCTCCCACCCGGAAACGGAAATAGGTTCACATACTACGTCATGTGTAATATCAACTTTGGGTTTTGCAGTATCCAACATCTCCCCTTCCCTTCAAACCGACAACATATGGAGGAGGTTTTCAAGAAGTGACAGTCCCCCAAATCGATCAACATGCATGAGTACATATGACCATCAATAAAATCAATCAGCATGAGTACATACTACCATCCCTGCCCATAACCATATGTGTGGTAACAAGAACAGAAAGCAATATAGGGCAACAGTTCATGCATAACAATTTACAAATCGAGTCGCGTAGGTGCCCGGCGATCGTGTGGGCTGCGACGGAGTGGTAAGTCAAATCTCACTGGCTTCGGTGGGTAGGAAGCTGGTCTGTCCTTGCTCCCAACAGTAGATGGCTTTTGACCCTCGCCATCCATAGCGGCGCATTGAGGGACATACTGACGAAGGAAACACCGGTTCCTCCAATAAACTCTGCCCGACGGCAGTTTCACATGATAGTCCCGGTGATGTCCAACACCGATGACCACACCGGTCTTATCCCAACGCCTCGTCTGTGGATCTTGTACGAACACCTCGGTGCCGACACGAAATGCCGTGAGAGGTGGCGGTTTTCGCCCGTATCTCGGTGGCTTTAGCATCACACTCGGCAGCAGCCATCTGCCACTCGGGTGCGAAAGTGAGCTGATGTCCAGGAACAGCAGTACGTGTTGGATGCCCGAAGAGAATTTGAGCTGGTGAACTTCCAGATGTGCTGGTGTGTTGCGCCATTCAAGCAAGCCGCGGCAAAATGTATCATCGTCGAGATTGCCGTTGTGTGTAGTCTTAGCGCTGGTGTCTTAATGTTTGTCAGTCATTGTTTGTTTGTTTGTCATGTACATTTGTCAATTTGTCAATCAAACTTGTCAATTTTGTCAATGTTTGTCAATGTCAAATCATGTCAATTTGTTTGTTTGTCAATCAGTGTCTTAATGGCTTTGACCACTGCTTCTGCATGTCCATTCGAGCGTGGAAGGTGTGGTGTGGAGAAGCCATGGTTAACTCCCCAACGGCCCATGCATTTTCGGAATTCATAGGATGCAAATTGTGGGCCACAAGACGAACTGGGACACCCAGATCCACAAAGAATAACCGTAGAGCTCGGATGAGGTCACGTGACGTGGGGTCACGCATGAAAAAATAGATGCATGGCCACCCAGAGAGTCGGTCGACGTAGACCAGATACGATTTTCCCACATGGGAAAACAAATCGGCCGATACCTCCTCGAACACATGCCGTGGTAGTGTATCGCCCATTAATGGTTCCTTCTGAAGGCTGGCCATTCGCTCCTGACACACAGGACACGAGCGAGTCACGTTGGCATTATCGTTGTTGATATTTGGCCAATACACAGTCTGTCGAGCTCGGTGTTTTGCACGTTCCATGCCCTGATGTGAGTCGTGTAGTCGATTCAATACCTCCGTACGTGCTGCACGAGGTATGACAATGCGTTGACCGTAGAGTACGATGTCATCGTCAATTGATAGCTGATCACTAGTGATCAGGTATCCCAAAGTAAGCCTTGAGGCGATGGTCCCACTCGCTACCGTTTGCTGAAAAGCCGGTATTTACTGCCTGAGCTAGTAAGCAGTATTCCTCATCGAGTCGTACTTCCGCACGGAGTTTATCGAGTATAGGATCACGTAGATGATCTGGACTTCCATCATCGACGTTCGCTACTGTCACCAAGATGACTTGGTGTACGTGATGTTGAACGTGTATCTCCGCCTCCTCATCATCTGGCAATGGGCTATCCACTGGGTGGCGTGATAGAGCGTCTGGGATGGCATGCTCGCATCCCTTCCTCCACGTTGCTGTAAACGTGAAGAGAGACAATTTCTCCACGAGTCGTTGCAGACGTGGGTTTTCGATAGCGTCCAAAGTGTAGGTGTTCAATATGGGTTCAAGCGGTTTGTGGTCGATGACGAGCTGAAATATGGGTAGGCCCAGTAGGTAATGATGGCATTTCTTCATGCCCCAAACTACAGCCAGGGCTCTGAGCTCAATCATCGCATGACGAGACTCGACATCACTGAGATAACGAGACCCACACTGAACAAGTTTCCACAGATCGCCGTGTTGCTGGAGCAATGCAAACCCTAGTCCATTGAGACGAGAAGCATCGGTCTGTATCATCGTAGGTAACGAAGGGTCGAAGTGCGCAAGGACAGGTGGTGATGTCAGAACACGCTTGGTAGCAAGAAATGCAGTCATGATCGGTAGTCCAATCAAAGACTGATTCCTTCTTCAGTAAACTCCAGAGAGGATCCGAAGCTGATCCCTTCTTCAGTAAACTCCAGAGAGGATCCGAAGCCGCCTCCTCATCATCTGACAATGGGCTATCCACTGGGTGGCGTGATAGAGCGTCTGGGATGGCATGCTCACATCCCTTCCTCCACGTTGCTGAAAACGTGACGAGAGACAATTTCTCCACGAGTCATTGCAGACGTGGGTTCTCGATAGCGTCCAAAGTGTAGGTGTTCAATATGGGTTCAAGCGGTTTGTGGTCGATGACAAGCTGAAATATGGGTAGGCCCAGTAGGTAATGATGGCATTTCTTAATGCCCCAAACTACAGCCAGGGCTTCGAGCTCAATCATCGCATAACGAGACTCGACATCACTGAGATAACGAGACCCACACTTAACAAGTTTCCACAGATCGCCGTGTTGCTGGAGCAATGCAAACCCTAGTCCATTGAGACGAGAAGCATCGGTCTGTATCATCGTAGGTAACGAAGGGTCGAAGTGTGCAAGGACAGGTGGTGATGTCAGAACACGCTTGGTAGCAAGAAATGCAGTCATGATCGGCAGTCCAATCAAAGACTGATCCCTTCTTCAGTAAACTCCAGAGAGGATCCGAAGCTGTCGAAATCTCAGTGGAAAAGCTATCCAACTGATGAACCAAACAAAGGAACTACCGTAAGTCGGTGATGTTGGTAGGTGTAGGAAAGTCCGCAATAGCACTTAGTTTGCCCGGATCCGATGTGACGCCATCACGATTAATGATGTAGCCGCAAAATTTGCCACTTTCCTGAGCGAAGTGAAATTTCTGTGGGTTCAATGTGATGCCATGTTCCCGACATCGGAGAAGTACATTCCGCACCTGTTGAACATAACATTGAATGTTGGTCCATAGGTTAGCATATCATCGACGACCCTGACCGTATTTTGGATTCTCTCAAGAGAGATGTCACCTCTGTAACAATATTCATCTCCACTCGCGTTGAGGCCCATTGGAGCTCGCAAGTATTGGAACCGACCCCACGGTGTCCTGAATACCGTAAGGGATTGGCTGGCCTCGTTCAGAGGAATTTGCCAGTATCCCTTCTTGGTCGCATCATATACAATATAGAAGCAAGTGTTCTTCACACGCGAGACTGCCTCAGCAGGTGTGATGAGAGGGTATACAGGGCGTTTGACGTAGCGGTTCAACATACGGAAATCCACGCACATGTTAATGCGACCATTAGGTTTCGGAGTAACCACAAGTGGATGACACCAATCTGAAGGCTCGCTTCCCATCGGAGAAATGACACCCTTGTTAACCATGTCGTCAAGTTCTGACTTAACCTGATCCCGCCAAGCCACTGGTAGTGGATGTGTCTTCCTCAGCTGGAAAGGTACAGCGTCATCCTTCAAGTTAATACACATGGCCCCGCCCTCCATAGGTCGAATGCTATCGTCTGTGGTGAAAACGTCTGCAAATTCGGCTGTCAGATGATCACGAACCTGTGATCGTTGTTGCTGATTAGGTTCATCGCCGAAATCCCCTGTGCTGGAGTTCGTTGAAGACACGGAATGTGAATCATCATTGGATCGACTAACCGCGTTATGTTGTACAGGCTGTGTTTTACTGTTCGACTGTTCGAATGGTCTGCCACAATTGCACCACGCCAAGTCGTTCAACAAATAAAATGCCAGACTAGGTGTTCGGACCCCATCGCACACGTATACAGTCTCACAAACAGTTTTATCTCCATGACAGATACCAACGTGAAGAGTGCCCGTGCACTTCATTGAAGCACCATCAGCGTTCACCACTCGGAGGTCGTCACCACCATCCAAGTTATCTGGATGCATGCCAAGTTGCTGCAGGTGTCCAGGACCGATGATAGTTGCCTCAGCTCCTGTGTCCAGGAGCGCTTCCAGGATACCAACATAATCACCCTCGAAGTCGTCGATGTCGACACAAATCCGCGGTGAATGTTGCTTCCTCTGCAATGTGCAAAACACATCAGCGACCAAGACAATCCGCCGAACAGCTGGTGGTTGCTTGTTGCCATTCATTGTGCTGTCTAGCTCTCCATGCAGGCTTGTCCCCCTTCGATTTTCGACATACACGTGCAAAGTGGCCCATAGTGCCGCACTTCTGGCACTTCCTATCACGAGCCAGGCAGCTCTTTGAGTTATTGTGGGCCTCGCCCCCGCAATTTCCACAATTCATGGTCTTGGGTCGGGACTGACTGCGACGATAAAATGGTTGACGAGAGTTTTTAGCAATGACAGCCCGGGACTGACGTCCGGCCATCATATCATCAGCCTTCCTGCTGGCTTCCTCGCTACGGCACATGTCCAGAGTACGTTGTAGTGTGAGATCTCTCTCAGCCATAAGCTTACGACGCACCTCTGAATCAGGTATGCCAGTGATGATCCGAATAACAAACTGTTGTTCAACAGTCATGGTTGAGAGATCACAATTGGCAGCAATCTCCTTGAGTGCACAATAAAATGAGTCGAAGGTCTCTCCATTCCCTTGGTGCCGCTCATGAAAATCAACCAGATCGTGGATGATGTGCCGCTGTCCTCGTAGATGTGCTTCGATGCTGGCGAGAACATCCCTAACAGAAAGTCTGTCCGATGTGAAATCGATATCAGTGGCATTCTTGAGGACTGATCTCATGCCCAATATCAGACAGTTCCGGAGAGTTGCTAACTGCTCACGAGCTTACATACGATCGAGACGTGTGATGAGGTAGTAATCATCCCATTGATCTGTCCATGCCTTGAAATCCCGCAAGGTCGTAGACTCGGATAACACTGGTGGTTGTTTAACCGATAATCTCGGAGCAGATGAAGATGATGCCTCAGGGGTGTTTTGACGATCTGGAAGTGGAATACCATCGTCACCGACGTCACCAGAACCAGTGGGCGGGCGGCCTGCCTTGGCCTCACGTAGCAGTTTCATTCCCTACATGTGTGCTTGCTGTTGATCGGCCGCGGCCTGTTGTTGGTTCAACATAGCATGTTGCTGCATAGCCATCATGTCCTTCATAATAACCACCAACGAAGTCACATCCTGAGAGTGCTCCGTAGGTTTCTCTTTGGGAGGCATGTCTGTGTGTTACACGTGCTCACTGAGAAGTGAAACAGACAAGAACGTGAGAAATCCCCTTCCCGCGAATGATGACGACGGACGGAAATCGAAAGTCAATCCGCTGCCATCCACCGTCATCAGCTTGGATTGGAACCGATGATCACACCCAGAGCTGCGCAGAATGTTCCTTTTGCTGACTACGCCAAGTTATAAGTTCAAGGATGCAGATAGTTTCCATCCAAGGATGCAGATGCAGACATCCGAGTTTATTCCATCAACACCGTGACCGAACACGCAAGCCTTCGGCTGCAGGGCCTCATGGAGCAACTGACTCCTCGCACCCGGAAACGGAAATAGGTTTACACACTACGTCATGTGTAATGCCAAAGGCGTTTGCAGTATCGAACAGGGGCATTAGGGTAACCGCGGGGGGGGGGGGGGGGGGCGCACAAACTGCCGTTCGAGAACTCAATCTATGATGTAAATGCTTGATAATAAGAGTTTGTCGTCATCAACCAACACACCAACCCAGTTCCAATTTAAAAACATGCTGCAAAGTCTCTCTCTTTCACACACACACACACACACACACACACACACACACACACACACACACACACACACACACACACACACACACACACACACACACACACACACACACACACACACACACACCACACTGCACAAAATATAGCCGACGTGCAAGTTTGGCGCCAAAGGCTTGTTGACCCGCGAATGCCCCGCCTCCCCCCCCATGACGCCGACCCTGCCCTGCATTCATCCATTCATAAAATAATTCCTTCAGTCATTCGTTCATTTATTCTTTCCTCACTCATTCGTTCAGCAATCGTTCATTTTTTTGTTCATTCTCTCATTCATTCATTTAATCGTTCTATCTTTCATTCATTTTGGATGCAGCTTGTCGCTTCTGGTTGCATCAGTGCTGGGAGCGCCACTGTACAGGTGATGCAGTGCCCCCTGCTGGTTAGAGCAGGTATTTGGAATTTGCTCAGGGTGCCGGCGATAAGTCGCCTACTCTTCGGAAATGATACCGTAGCATCTTTAACGTTCACCAAAGAGTGCTGGCAAGCGGGACGACCGGCTTAACGTCCATCCGAGGGACGGCACAAACATCTCTCGCTGCACATGAGAAACACCAGGATGACAGTTTAGATCTGGGTCGGGATTCGAACCCAGGTAAAGAGCGTCGAGGGATGATCGTTTACAAGAAACGTGCAAACGTTACACACCGAACGTGCTGATTCCAGGTACGCCACCAGAGGGCAAAATTACCTCGCCGGAGCACCAAAGGCTCATTCATTCATCTCCACGGTTTGTGTGTTTCGTCACGTGGTTTGTGGCCAATATCAGTTCACTGCTGATGTTTCCACGTTCAGACTTTCAAACTCTACCATCAGCTGCCATCTAAACCTCCACTACCCCTGGGCCCTGTCTCCATATATGGTCTTATGTTATGAAAAGCTCCGCCCATCTCATGAATTATTAATTTCCTCCTCCATTTCCACCTGGGAGTGATACCTGATACGTGGCAGGCGTGTCATGTATGATTGAAAAATGCTTTTCGTGGACAAGTTCTTCACACCTAAACCTCCTTCCCCATAACTCAAATAACCGCATGAGGGCCCATCCATTTATTACGTACCTCAAGGGGACTGACTGTTGGGTTCGTTGCTGTGACCGACAGGTAGGTCTACATGTTGCGTGCGGAGGTGAGAATTCCATCATATTTGCATACGTAATAAGTAGACGACCCTGAACTGAACTTTCATTCATGGCTGATCCAATACGATTGTGATTCAACAGTTTCCCGTGAAACCAGGAAAGTAGTCAAACTCACCTGCCGACGATGACGTCATAACTAATGACGTGATAACATAACTAAGATAACTTAAGCGCTTTGACCACCGACCCACACCTAAAAAAAATTTTGTTAAATAAAGTTGCATCACCTAGTGGCCAAACTACTTAAACTACTCGAGAATGAACAGAATCATCAAAGTGTTGCATCCTGTTTGTGTATGCGCAGTGAAGAGGCTCAAAAAGAGACCATAGAGCAATGAGTGAAACAAGGGGCTTTGGACCCACATTGCCGAGGACGGTCTTGTCAACCTTGGAACCACAAAACTAAACAGGAAGCAGCGACTAGGTTCTGGGGGAGAGACCGAGAGCCGAAGGGCTTGGCAAGCTTTTATTTATTATAAGGAATGTAGTCGTGTTGGGACGGTGTACCGACACACCCACTCTGACATCAGTCGCCACCCTTCCAGGACACGTAGCACAGCCGACTGCTGGCGTGGCCGAGCACAAGCAGCTACGAGATCTTCAGCCGACCTACCTCCACCGCGCACACACACCTTCGCACCTGACCCGCAGGTGAGTGCTGGGATCACCCCGATGTCGATGACCCAGGGCAGCGACAACCTTGCTTAGGGGCTAAAGTCGCTTGCTCTGTGTGTTTCCTGTTGATGTGCACTCCTTCCTCGAGGAAATGTTGCAAGCCGTTTGCACTTGTGTGATAGCCTTGCGGTCGTGGCTGAAGGTGTGTGGGACGCGGTCGGTTGTGCGCTCGGAATCTCTGGGTTCGAGTCCGCCAGCATCAATTGTGCAGTGAATGAAGGAGCCGAGATATCACTTCGAGTCGTCACCTATCGATCCGTGCAAGGTGGTTGCACCACATTGTCTACGTTGGTCCAGCTTCATGCTCTGGGCTCAGTTTCCGCACAGATCACATCACACGTCCATCAGCAGTTTAGAATGGTCATTTCCCAGGCTGTGGTTCAGTGTTGTGCGAGCAGGGGAAAACCACAAAACGAAACAGAAAGCAATTTTGCTGTTTACTTTGAGCAACACATTCATTGCCACTTTTTTTCCTTTTTTTTTAAAGATGCAAATTTAATATTTATTTCATTAAAATATAATATTTCATTAAAAATTAATTAAACAGCAGAGAGACACGATGTTGAGCGTTACTAATACTTAAACAGATGGCGTCAGCACGTGATGGAATGATTGCGCATTATCAGTCGGTGGTTTCCCATAAGAGAGTGCAGAATGACGATATAGTAAAGTGTTCGACACATAAAGACTGTATACATTTTATTGAGACACCCTGTATGATATAAATCCTGCAGACACCATGTAGACACGCTGTCGTGCATCTTTAAAGACCGTCACGCCGCCCGGCAAATATGGGATGAAAAGATCTCCACATTATTTAGCACAAATCGTGTTGTTATCAAAATTATCTGTGGCTTTATTGATTGATTATTGGGATATTTCACGACCACTCTTACACACATGAAGGTTAAATTGCAACCGTGAAGGTGAATAAGAAAGAAAAATCAAACTATGTTCCCCATGGCTAGTCGATCATACGTATAAAGTTTCGCGTCGATCTGTTAAGCAGTTCTGCGGAAGATTTTTTAAAATGGTTTTATTTTAAATCCAATATTGCCAACAGACCACGTGACCAATGACGTCATAAATTTAATTTTTGACTTATCCGGGCATAGATCATATATGTAAAGTTTCCGATTTTTCGGACAAGGATTCTGATTCAACCAATTATGGCTGGAATACCACTTCACCGGTGATGTTATCATTATCACCAAATATAGCCCCATGGGGAGTTTATGAGTTATGACATATGACAAGTTTCAATGTTTTTCGTTGAGCGGTTTCAGAGATCATGATGCCCATTTTTTCTCTTTAATCCAACATGGCTGCTATACCATGTAATCTATGATGTCAGAGTTATCAATAAAATATTCTCCATGCAGAGACCCCCCTATGTTTAAAGCTTTGCATCGATCAGACAAACAGTTGCAGAGAGAAAACAATTTAAAGCGAAAATACATAGACGTGCACACGAACACACAAACAGATAAGGGCATTACATTAGTCTCGCAACCTCTTCGGATGAGATTAACTAGAGAGTTCATAGAACACCTTACCTCATGCAGTCTTTTCTTTTTCGTGAAGTATACAAAGTATACAAAGTCAAAGCTCATATAAGAGCTAACACATAGAACATACAGTGCATTCAGAAAGTATTCAGACCCCTTCACTTTTTTCACATTTTGTTATGTTGCAGCCTTTTGCTGAAATCGTTTAAATTCATTTTTTCCCTCATCAATCTACACCCAATACCCCATAATGACAAAGAGAAAACATGATTTTAGAAAGTTTTGCAAATTTATTAAAAAGAAAAAACTGAAATATCACATTGACATAAGTATTCAGACCCTTTGCTATGACACTTGAAATTTAGCTCAGGTGCCTCCCATTTCTCTTGATCATCTTTAAGATGTTTCTACACCTTGATTGGAGTCCAGCTGTGGTAAATTCAATTGATTGGACATGATTTGGAAAGGCACACACCTGTCTATATCAGGTCTCACAGCTGACAATGCACATCAGAGCAAAAACCAAGCCATGAGGTCGAAGGAACTGCCTGCAGAGCTCAGAGACAGGATTGTGTCGAGGCACAGATCTGGGGAAGCTGACAAAAGCATTTCTGCTGCATTGAAGGTTCCCAAGAGCAGTGGCCTCTAATTCTTAAATGGAAGAAGTTTGGAACAACCAGGACTCGTCCTAGAGCTGGCCGCCCGGCCAAACTGAGCAATCGGGGGAGAAGGGCCTTGGTAAGAGAGGTGACCAAGAACCCGATGGTCACTCTGTCTGAGCTCCAGAGATCCTGTGTGGAGATGGGCGAAGCTTCCAGAAGGACAACCATCACTGCAACACTCCACCGATCTGGGCTTTATTGCAGAGTGCGGAAGCCTCTCCTTCTGGCATGAAAGACACATGAAAGCCCGCTTGGAGTTTGCAAAAAAGCACCTAAAGGACTCTCAGACTGTGAGAAACAAGATTCTGTGGTCTGATGAAACCAAGATTGAACTGTTTGGCCTCAATTCTAAGCGTCATGTCTGGAGGAACCCAGGCACCACTCATCACCTGCCCAATACCATCCCAAAGGTGAAGCATGCATGGTGGTGGCAGCATCATGCTGTAGTGATGTTTTTCAGCAGCAGGGACTGGGGGACTGGTCAGGGTTGAGGGAACAATGAATGGAGCAAAGTACAGAGATATCCTTCATGAAAACCTGAAACAGAGCGCTCAGGACCTCAGACTGGGCCGAAGGTTCACCTTCCAACAGGACAATGACCCTCAGCACTCAGCCAAGACAATGCAGGAGTGGCTTAGGGACAACTCTGTGAAGGTCCTTGAGTGGCCCAGCCAGAGCCCTGACTTGAACACCATTCGAACATCTCTGGAGAGACCTGAAAATGGCTGTCCACCGACAGTCCCCATCCAACCTGAGAGAGCTTGAGAGAATCTGCAGAGAAGAATGGCAGAAAATCCCCAAATCCAGGTGTGTAAAGCTTATCGCGTCATACCCAAGAAGTCTCGAGGCTGTAATCGCTGCCAAAGGTGCTTCAACTAAGTACTGAGTTAAGGGTCTGAATACTTATGTCAATGTGATATTTCAGTTTTTTCTTTTTAATAAATTTGCAAAACTTTCTAAAATCCTGTTTTCTCTTTGTCATTATGGGGTATTCAGTGTAGATTGATGAGGGAAAAAATGAATTTAAACGATTTCAGCATGAGGCTGCAACATAACAAAATGTGAAAAAGTGAAGCAGTCTGAATACTTTCTGAATCCACTGTACAATAAAGGGAGAGGGAGACAAGAGGGAGAGAGAGGGAAGCACGACAACTGTAGAGAACAGGGACAACGGGAGATCTGTGGAGGGGAGAAGGCTCGGGCCAGGGTACATGGGATAAACAGGATGGACACTATAAGGGATTTCAGGAAGAAAAAAAAACAGGGAATTTGAAGGAGATGGAATTGGGGTGGATTAACAAGGGGAGAAGAGATCAGGGTTTTGGATGGGGGAACATATGAGATGGTGGTGAACAGTTGTTTTGAAGACCTGGAGGGAGGAGAGGGATTGAAGAGAGTGTGGGAGTTTGTTCCAGAGGAGGGAAAAAGAGGAATGAAAGAGTGAAGGTGAGCAGAGAGTCTTGATTTTGGAAGTTTCACCAGAAAAGGATTGCTGACAGATCTTGTGCGTCCTGCAGGAATATTTGGGGGACAGAGCACAGAGAGAGCTGGGGGAGCAAGGCCGGAGAGGAGTCGGTAGAAGACAGAAAGACCACCTACCTGCCTGTGGTGAGCGAATGAAAGGCCCTCAGAGTTAGCTTCATCACGGGAGATTCCAATGATTCTGAAAGCTTTCGTTTCTACAGCGTGAAGACGAGCTAGGTGTGAGACAGGAGCACCAGCCCAGAGGGGAGAACAGTATTCCATAGAGCTGCGGATGAAAGCTTTGTGTGTGGTGAGGAGCTCAGATGTGCCCAGAAAGGACTTCGCACGATGGAGGATGCAAAGTCCGCTACTCGCTTTGGAGGCCAGCTTGGAGATGTGGTTTTCCAGCAAAGATCATGGCAGATAGTGAGACCCAAAAGCTTGAGTCAGAGAACTTCTTTGAGAGGATTGTTGAGAAAGTAGATGGGAGGGTTTGTACAGGTTTTTTTCTCTTGTCTTGAGAAAATAGGCCACGGGAAGTCCTTTAAACTCATGCTTTGCATTTCTGATCACAATCTTTGTTTTGTTTTATTCATGAACATTCCGTAACAGGCGTAATGTTTACCAAACAAAGCCGATAGGTCAAATAGATCAGTCTCGAGCTGTCGATGCTCGCTGAGATGCGTTTTTCATTGCTATCATTTATCCATGCATTGACGGAATTACAAACCCTCTGCCAAATCTCGGAGAAAATGATTTTGGATCAATCTTTGAGAAAATGATGCACTAAACAAGCATGCCGCCATATTTGTCAGAATGCAGACTCTCAGTCTCAGTTATTCTGCCCTCAGAGCATGAGAGGTGAATGCTGATTCTCAGCATTTTTGTCATATTTACCTCAGGGCATTCATTTAGCCTCAGGGCATTCGTATTTTGTTCAAGTACTGCTAAATGGAAAATTTTTCGAATTGCCAAAAAGACAATTTATGTTTTACCGTGTTGAAGTATATAATTCAATTGAAATAAAATTGGGATTTAAAGAAGTTGTATAATATTTTTTCAGAAGTTTACCGCCATCTTTTACTCCACCTTATTTAACACGTCACATTAGTTTTTGGTGCCCGTTGCTTGTGTCCTTTATGACGTCCTAAAAAACTAGGTTTCCTGTTTACAATGATTTTCAATCTCGTTTGACTGCCAGATGGACATTATGTGAATTATGCTGAAAGTGCAAGCATCAGTCTGAAGTCGAAATTGAAAGTGTTAAGGCGGATGGAGTCAAATGTTTGTGCCACCTCTGTTGGGTGTGGATTTGATTTAAGGAAGTTTATTTGGTGTATAATATATATATATATATATATATATATATATATATATATATATATATATATATATATATATATACAGACTTGGCATTTAATATGGAATATATTTTTTTTTTCTTGACTTAGGTTTACTTTCTGAACTCAGTATATCAATCTGTTGAGTTTCTTTTACGCTTCGGTGATTTCTTTGTTAAAAGAACCATGCCACTGATTGTCTGTCGCAGCAAGAAGTCAATAACAGGATTATATCACAGGTGGCGTGACAAAATGTACAGACAGGTACATTTGACGATTGGCTTCACAATCGGGTATATAAGGGTTGTTGCGTTCTGTATTCGTGGAAAACAACTGCTGCATGTCTACAAAAGTTATTGCCGCTTCCTCTGGAGATGGTCCGTCAACTCGACAATGCTGTTTGTCATGGAGTGGTGGCTTTACGAAAATCCGGCATGAAACAGCGTGCTATTGCTCGGCAGTATGGCATCACTCAAGGTCAGGTGTCAAAGATCCTGAAACGAAATGCTCAGAGGGGTGTCCCTACTCCAATACCGAGGCCAGGACGTCCCCACAGAACTACAAGAAGGGATGATCGCCAGCTGCACCGGTTAGTCCGCAATGGCCGTACCAAGTCAGCCAATCGGCTTTGGGCTGAGTGGCAGCAACTGACAAATGTGCCTGTATCCAGAAGGCTAGTCAACCAACGACTGGTTCAAGCAGGCTATCGTGCCAGGCGTCCCCTGAGAAAGCCACGCCTGACCAGACAACACTGCCAGCACCGATTGCAGTGGGCCTGAGAGCACCGCCAATGGCAGCCAGGACACTGGAATCACGTGATCTTCAGTGACGAGTCTATATTTCTGGTCTATCATCAAGATGGCCGCGTCCGAGTGCACAGACAAGTGCATGAAGCCTACAACGAAGATTGTATCATGCCAAGAGTCCAAGCTGGAGGTGGTGGGGTGACGATTTGGGCTGCTTTTCATGCAGGGGGAAAAACTGACCTGGTTGTTCTGAATGGAAACCTGAACCAGTTCAAGTACAGGGCCATTCTGGAAGAAACATTGCTTCCATTTGCTCGTGCAGCCTTTCGAGGAAACTTTGTCTTCCAAGATGACAATGCACGGCCTCTTCGTGCTCGCATGATCCAACACTTTCTTGCTGACCATGGTGTAGAGCATATGGAGTGGCCTGCCATGTCCCCGGATATGAATCTGATAGAGAACTTGTGGGCAGAATTAACGCATCAAATCGACAACTTGGACCAGCAGCCTCCCTCTGTGCGTGAATTGCAGCAGGCTATTGTCACTGCATGGCAAGCAATTCCTGTCCAAACCTTGGCAAATCTCGTGAACACCATGCCTCAATGTGTACGTGCTTTCCTGAATGCTCGTGGGGGTTACACGAAGTACTGAACTGTAATTTTACTGTCCGTAATCCCAGTCATAATTAAACTTTTGTTTTTGTTTAAAAAAAAATTGGCTAATGTGCAAATAAAGAAATACTTCTGGAAAACGTACTGGGCTTCCGCTCAAGCCAGCCCAAAAGCCACGAGGTAAGGCCCAAAAAGGGGGCGGAGCGCAAGGGTGGGGGTGTGGCCACGTCAAGCAGCCATCAAGGTGGAGCCGGTAAGCCCTCACCAGCCAATCAGGGCTGAGGCGACATCGCCTGACAGGGTTTGGCTGGACATTCCAGAGGGTTCGCTGGGCGTGGCAATATAACCCTTCGCGTGAGGCCCCCACCTCAGTAATGAGGAGAGAGAGGGCTTGATCAGAGTGATGAGGAGGGCTTGCGCTGAGAGAGATCCCAGAGTTTGAGTAGAGGCGCTTGGTTCGGGTGCAGAGTTACGAGAGGGAGAGATGCGCGGTGACAAGCTTTGATTGATTGATTGCGCTTTACAAAGGGCTGGCGCACGGCTCGCTTTTGCAGAGGACTGCAGCGTGCAGCAAGACGTTGGTGAAAGGCGCTTGGTGACATCATCGGGGAAACGGCGTATTATACCCAGCGATACCGGGCGCGCGTAAAGGCGCCGGTACAAGTATTACATACGCAATCTAATCGCCAGCTTACCGATCCCTCGATATATAATTGTCCGCTTCACGCCTACGCCACGCGGAGAGCTGCCTGCCGTCTTTCACCATCTGCACGGTACGAGTCGGGGACCGGACGAGCTGTGGACCCTTGGACCCTCAACCCGACCATCTACAAACCCCGTGTGAGTGAGTCTGAGAGTGAGTCTGAGTGCGAACGGGCCCGTGTCCAGGGAATAAGTATAAGACTGCATAAGGCTGCCCTGTGTATCTGCTTCTTCCTCTTCATTGTACATTCTTTCTTTCTTTTCCTCTTCTAATTGTACAAAGTGTAAATAAATTCCTTGTTCTTCCTGTCTTTCCTGATTCGACCGCTTTAGTCATTTCCTCCATTGTGTAAACGCGGCACGATTATAACCGCTCCAATCGGGTTAGTCCCTATCAACGGCCCGAATCGCGGCTCACTTCGCTTGGCGTGTCCACTAACGCCGTGGTTCGGGTGGGGTTATTTCCTTGCTTCACGGTCGGTGTTAGTACTTAGGGAATAGGACTAATTCGACCAACAACCCTATTTAAAACCGATCGGAAGGAACATGATAGCCTCGGGATCGCATCGGCCAGTAAAAGGACAAGCGGATTAATCCCCCCTTGATAAGGGGAAGGCCGACGGACGAGATCCGCAACAATATATATATGTATATATATATGTGTGTGTGTGTGTAATGCGATCCTGGCGCCCAAGCCTTATGAGAACCCTGTTACCAGGACTGGAAAGCAGTACTCCATTGAGCTATAAACAAAGACTATGTAGGTTTTGTTTAGTGCTCATTTTTCAAGGAATGACATGGAAAGACAGAGGAAACCCAGCCTGCAGCTAACTTTGAATGGCAACTTTGCTATGTGGTCACGTGGCACAAACTGTGGTCACATGATAATGTGGAATCACATAATGGAGCATCAATGCAGGTCTTCCGTCTACATTCATTTGTAGACAATACATGCATCGGCCTTTTGGTCTAACCCCATACTCTACTTATCACAAACTCTAGATTATTAATATTGTGATAAGTGATTTAAATTTAACGGTTTGTGGCCATGGAAGTCTTACAAAGATGCGACATAAAGTTATCACTTCTTTGGTGTGAATTATTTTCTGACAACAGCAATTATTGTACTGGTATGTGTTCATCGCCCTGCATGCCTGGACTTAATTAAATAAATAAACCTGAGAGTTTTACATGAAAAACTTTTTTCCATCAGCTTTTACGATGTGTTTGCTTTGGGTGTGTATCTTCGGAAGTCTCGCAATCGGGTGTGGCAGATTGCATTGGTGATACATTTCAATTCGTCGCAAAGCAAGGAGCAAAAGATTCGCACTTTTCCTGCAATGCACATAGACACGATGGACTTTCGTCTTCAAGTTGAGATGGAACAATGACGTCGGTGGATGATTTGCATGCACTCACATATCAGAGGGCAGTAAAAATGGATGGATCAGGAGAAAATAGATCACTATGAATAGAAGCGGATTGTATAAATACAAGTAGATGTCCGAGTGCACACTTGAGCTAGAAGGGAGTAAAAGTTTAAAGATGCCTAATTTAGAGGCAAGTGCTTATCATATGGATAGCCAGGTTAATGGAGCTTCGAGAAGCACAAGTGTCAGGGTTCAATGAAAGTTAGATACATAAATTAAACCTCATGATTTTAAATGCCAGGGTACTCGTAAGAGTACTTACCATTGAATTATCTAATTTGGTGTCAATTCCTGGTAGAATAGAATCAGATACAAACTGTTACCCAACTGCTTCATAGCCTGAGCATTGTCTAATCGAGTACGCTGTCCATTTGAAGTCTGACGATTGGGCGTAAAATCGTTTGCTTGTGCCCACTTGTGGATTTAAGAGTTTTTATTGAAAAGAGTAGGTCACTGTGTGGCAATACCCTAGCCACATCCCAAATTCCTACCGTGACTATATTGTACATCCCCGAGAGGATATTGGCTCCACTAGGTGGCATTGCATAAAGAAATGCCCTATTATCGCTAAATGCCAATGCAATATCCCAAAAAGGGATAATCAAAATAGTGGTACCCACACTCGTCAATGAGCTGTCTAGCTTGGGTTTGAATCCCGAACCAGCTGTAAACTGTCATCCTGGGGGTTCACAGGCAGGGGACTCCATGAATGTGTGTGGTATCCCTCAGATGTACGTTGAACTGGGTGTCCCGTCTCCCAGCATTATTGAACTTCCAAGGGTGGACGTTAAGGATCTCCTGGTGTCCTTCGCAAAGAAAAGGCGAGCTATCGCCAGCACCCTGAACAAATTACAAAATCCTGTCCTGACTGACATCTGCTGGGAAGACAATGACAAACCACCCAGTATAACCCTCACAAAGGTACTTCTTCGCCAACACTGATGCTCTGTAAAGAGTAGGGTCTACAGAGCATCGTCATTACTAGCGTGGATCAGCTCGAAGCACTCCCCTCACCACATGCCGATGCAGAGGCACGGGCTTGTTTTAACTGAGGATAATGACCTGACTGAATTTGAGTTTCTGCATTGTCATGATTTACACCAATCATAATACAAACATTTTTTTTGTACAAATTTATTTGTAATATGGGTGATATTATTTATTTTTAATTTATTTGTAATCGAAAAAGGTCCAACTCATCCTGGAGGTGGAGTTGCTATCTTTATCAAAAACTCTCTTCCTCACTCTCCTTACACTACCCTCTCTCCACCTCACCCCCAGGAGTACCTCTGGCTACGGCTTCCCCTCCGCTTCCACCTTTTGTTCATATGTGTGTTGTTTCGTCCTCCAAACAGTGATGACTCCATTTACATCTCGCTGTCTGACGACATGGACCAACTTCTATCTACTCATCCCAACTCTCTCTTCCTCATATGTGGCAAATTCAACTGTCATCATGCCAGTTGGCTGGGTGTGGGTTCCTCTCGCTCTAGTCATGGCACCTCAGCAAAGGACATTCAAGTGAACAACTCTCTGGCCATTCTCAGGGAGCCTCCTAAGTGTCGACGTGTCTGGCATTTCACTCAGGCTGACTGACACGTTCTCCAAGCAGCCATCAATCATCTGGACTGGTCTCCCATCTCTACTGCCTCTAACACAAACTCATCCTGGGAATTCTTCCAAAGTAAATTGCTCTCTCTCATGCACAGATTTATCCCATCTCGTCTGCAGTTGTCAAAACCTTCCTCCCATCCATGGTACACTGAATCTTGTGGTGAGGCAGTTGCCCTGAAACAACTTGCCTTCACCTCATCGAAGGCAAATCCAACAGAAGGCAGTCTCAGTTCCTTCCACCAAGCTCGGAACAAGAATGTATCTACCCTGAGGAGAGCCAGGAAGCACTATCTCTCTACTCTCAAGACTGAACTCTCAAACCTGTCTCCTTCCTCCAAATCCTGGTGGCATCTAGTCAAATCTGTTTCTGGTGTTTGTTACCCCTCCTTCCCCTCCCTTACCTCAAACGGCTACACAGCTGACACCGCACGTGACAAAGCCGAATGCCTCAACTCTGTGTTTACCTCAAAATCTTGTGTCCCAAACCCATCTCTCTCTGTTCCCACCTTTCCCAGTCGAACCCAGCTGCTACTGGACTCTGTGTCCTTCTCTCCTGACAAGGTGGAGAAGTTTCTGTCAAACCTTGACTCTGATTCTGCAACTGGACCAGACGTCATTAGCCCACGGGTCCTAAAATCCGGCTCTGCCGCTCTATCTCACCCTCTCTCTATTCTCTTCACCATCTCTTTTGCTCAAGGTCATCTGCAGTCTGCTTGGAAATCAGCCAACATCACAACTTTACACAAACTGGATATCAGTTTATCAGTTTACAGTTCGATATCAGTTTACATCACTTTCAAGGGTCAATTTATTTGCTTCCAAATGTCAAATGTGGTTTTTGTTTCTTTTAAAGGTCACATTAACAAAATCTAGAATAATTTCAACATAATTCCAATGAACTTTTGGTTCTAAGACATCTTGAAAAGTAAGTTCACCCCCACAAAAAAAATATTCCATATTAAATGCCAAGTCTGTATATAGTTTATATGTGCTAAAAATATATGACAAAAATTGATTTTTCAATATGGCCGCCCTGCCGCGCCCATTTTTGGGTGTGCAACGCCCAAATGCAATCCCAAACTAGTTTATGTCTTAAAGATGCTGCATAACAAGTTTCATCAAATTTAATCAACATTTGTGACTTTTAGAGCGTAGACGTCGAATTGTTTACAGACGACAGACAGACGGACAGACAGACGGACGACGGGCGACGGACACTGGGTGTCGACAAAAACTCAGCTGGACATAGTCCAGGTGATTTAAAAAGGTGCAAAAACAGATTCTTGCAACTACAGACCAATCACCCTGCCCATAATCAGCAAGGTCATGGAATCCATCATTGCTTCTGATATTAAATCCTTCCTCTTCTCCAATGGCTTGATCTCAGATCATCAATTTTGATTCAGACCAGGTCATTCTACTCTGGACATGCTGCTTCTGATGTCTCAAAAATGGATGGAGGTCCTCAACGCCAAACAGGAAATGAGAGCTGTCTCCCTTGGCATATCACGTGCCTTCAATACGGTCTGGCACACCGTCCTGCTCACCCAACTCTCCTCCTATGGTATCCATGGAAATCTCCACGCATGGCTTGCGGACTTCCTCTCCGGTCACAGTCAATGTGTGGCCCTGAATGGAATTTTCTCATCTCCCCTTCCTGTTCTGGCTGGAGTTCCTCAAGGCAATGTTCTCGGCCCTGTGCTTTTCCTGGTCTTCATCAATGATCTCTCCGACTCTCTGGAAAATTTTCTCGATCTCTTTGCTGATGACCCCACCCTTTGCTGCTACATATCTTAACCTTCACATCTGCAGGCAGCAACCTCTTCACTCTTTGTCGACCTGGATAAAATCACAAACTAGTCAAACATGTGGAACATGTCTTTCAATCACGACAAATCTCACACTCTCACTATGTCCCTCCGAAAAGACCATCTGGAAAACCCTCCCATGCACTTTCTCAACAATCCTCTTAAAGAAGTTCTGTCACTCAACCCTCCTCCCCTACCACTCATTCCTCACCACATCCCTTATTTGAACAACTTCCCCTCTATTTTGTCCCTCAGTCATGCTGTTGGTGTCCCGTTGTCTCTACTGTTTCTTTTGTCCTGATCCGTTCAGTGTTCTAGCTCTTCCATGAGTCTTGACCTTGTATACAAAAAAATATATTGTTCTGTCATTCAAGCTCTTGCGTCTCACTATCTGCCATGATCTTTCCTGGGAAAACCACATTTCCAAGCTGGCCTCCAAAGCCAGTCACCTACTGGGCATCATCCGTCGTGCAAAGTCCTTCCTTGGAACCTCTGAGCTCCTCACCACATCCAAAGCTGTCATCTGCAGCTTGATGGAGTGCTGCTCTCCCCTGTGGGCTGGTGCTCCTGCCTCACACCTGGCTCGGCTTCACGCTGTAGAAACCAAAGCTTTCAGAATCATTGGTATCTCCCGTGATGAAGCTGATTCTGAGGGCCTTTCACTCTCTCACCGTGGGCAGGTAGGTGGTCTTTCTGTCTTCTACCGACTCCTCTCTGGTCTAGCTCCCCCAGCTCTGTCTGTGCTCTGTCCCCCAAATATTCCCGCAGGTCGCACAAGATCTGCCTGCAACCCTCTTCTGGTGAAACTGCCAAAATCAAGACTCTCTGCTCGCCTTCACTCCTTCATTCCTCTTTTCTCCTGCCTCTGGAACAACCTCCCACACTCTCTTCAATCCGAATCCCCCCTCCAGGTCTTCAAAACAGCTGTTCACCACCATCTCCTATCTTCCCCCATCCAAAACCTTGATCTTTTCTACCCCAAATCCACCTTTCTCAATCTCCGACTTCATTCCTGAAATTCCTAGTGGTGTTCACTTGTTTTATACCGTGTACCCCTTCCCTTCCCCCCCCCCCCCAACCCCGCCCCAGCCCTCTGCCTTCCACAGATCTACCGATGTCCCTGTTCTCTACTGTTGTTGTGCTTGTGTGCTTCCCCCTCTCTCCCCCTCTTGTCTCCCGCTCCCTTTATTATATGTTTTATGTGTCCGTTTATGTTTTTTGTGTTCAATGTGTTAGCTCTTACACGAGCCTCGACTTTGAATACAAAAAAGAAGAAAAAAAACAAGCGTTACGCCTAGGTCCTCCGTCGGGGAAGTGATGTGAGTTGACAAAGTGGAAGACGCAGAAAACATGCTATGATATGATATTTCGCTCACAAGGTTCAGACATACATGGAGGCAGCCATCTTGGATTTTGACGTGGCGACCCAATTTTCAATAGCTTTCTTCCTTATGCCTAGATACACCCACACACCAGATTAGAAGTTGGTACTTCGCTTATTTTTCAAGATATTCCGCTCACAAGGTTCAGATATATATATGGTGGCGGCCATCTTGGATTTTGACGTGGCGACCAAATTTTCAATAGCGTTCTTCCTTATGCCGAGATACACCCACACACCAAATTAGAAGTTGGTACTTCACTTATTTTTCAAGATATTCCACTCACAAGGTTCAGACATACATGGCGGCGGCCATCTTGGATTTTGACGTGGCGACCCAATTTTAAACAGCGTTCGTCCTTGTGCCTAGATACACCCACACACCAAATTAGAAGTTGGTACTTCGCTTATTTTTCGAGATATTTCGTTCACAAGGTTCAGACATATATATGGTGGCGGCCATCTTGGATTTTGACGTGGCGACCCAATTTTCAATAGCTTTCTTCCTTATGCCGAGATACACCCACACACCAAATTAGAAGTTGGTACTTCCCTTCTTTTTCGAGATATTTTGCTCACAAGTTTCAGACATATATATGGTGGCGGCCATCTTGGATTTTGACGTGGCGACCAAATTTTCAATAGCGTTCTTCCTTATGCCGAGATACACCCACACACCAAATTAGAAGTTGGTACTTCACTTATTTTTCAAGATATTCATCTCACAAGGTTCAGACATACATGGCGGCGGCCATCTTGGATTTTGACGTGGCGACCCAATTTTAAACAGCGTTCTTCCTTGTGCCTCGATACACCCACACACCAGATTAGAAGTTGGTACTTCCCTTCTTTTTCGAGATATTTCGCTCACAAGTTTCAGACATATATATGGTGGCGGCCATCTTGGATTTTGACGTGGCGACCCAATTTTCTATAGCGTTCTTCCTTATGCCGAGGTACACCCACACACCAGATTAGAAGTTGGTACTTCGCTTATTTTTCAAGATATTCATCTCACAAGGTTCAGACATACATGGCATCAGATATACATGGCGGCGGCCATCTTGGATTTTGACGTGGGTTGCACCCACACACCAAATTCGAATGCGGTCCTTCGCTTACGCATGCACGCACGCACACACGCATGCCTGCATGCAAACACGCACGCCCGCACGCACACACGCACGGACACACGGACGGAGGGGAAAGCCATAGTCCCCCTTTCGCTACGCTGTGCGACGGGGGACAAAAAGTGGTTTAAAGCTTTTAAATGGTCAAGGCTCCAAGCTGATCTAATGGGTGTAAAGCACCTTACCGGTCTTTGGGGTCTCAAGGGTCTTTGTGTCTTTTGGGTATTTGGGTATTTTGGGTCATCTGGGTCTTTAAGGGATTTTGAGGTCTTTCAGGGTATTTTGGGTCTTTAGGGGGTCTTGGTGGTCTTAAGGGTCTTGGGTGGACCTAAAAGTTCTTCAAAGGTCTAAGTGGTCTCGGAGGCACAGTCGGTGCCGGAGAGATTGGGGTGGAGGAGGATTTTCTCGGTGCACGTGGGATCGTGAGGAAAAGTGGGAGAGGGAGCAGAAGCTTTTGCTCCTCGTCAAGTTTCGTCTGAGCCGGCCGGAGGCAAAGTGCGGCTTCAGGGTCTTGCAGAAACTGCTCTGGGCAAGTCGTTCATGGAGTTTGGAGACACCCACTGAGAAAGAGAAGAGTGGAGGGGAGGCGCCATCCTCGGGACACGTGGCTGGGGCGAGGCAGCCAGGACGCCATCTGAAACGGGCCTGAATTCCCCTCCTCCCCTCCTCCCCTCCCAGTTTTATTTTACCTTTTATATCCTGCTGAATACTTCTTTATTTTGCTACCCTCTCCCTCCCCTTTGGGATTAGCTAGGATACTGGGGGGGGGGGGGGGGCGTTTAATTGTCTTGTCTGTTTTGCTCCTGTCTGTCCTTTAATTACTTGATCTTTGCCGCTGCAGATCAGCGGGATTTCTTTTCCTTATGATTTAACTTTTCCTTGGTGTTGTACCCTGTTTTTTTTCTTGATTCTGAGTAAAGGATTTGCATTTATTCCCCTGTTTTGAATTTGCATGGCATATCTCGATTGGCATACTGTGTGTTGAAATTTTTTTGGGGGTTGGGGGGGGGGGGGGGGGTGTAAAATTGTGTCAGCATTTGGATGGTAACTTCGCTCGGTCACTTCTGACTGCTCATGCGGTGCGACCTGCCCATGGGGAACGTATTGGTCTCCCGAGCACATCGATTAGCATCTCCGGAGCAATAGGCAGTACCCCGAGCCCTTCACGCAGGAGCTAGGTCATAACACCGCTTCATGGACCGTGTTTTTCAGTTTTATATATATTTGAAGAAGAATAAGAGGACGTTTTGGTCACAAATATACATACATACATAACCATATACGTTTGCTCCATTATAATAAGATATTATATACCATAATGCATTGTAGCATAACAATATGTGTGAGCTTGAAACCAAACCTTTGCCTTCTCTCCCATCACTAAATTTGCATGACCCTTCTTGTACGTCGAGGTACCAGTGCGGCATCATTATACGAACGGACCAGATGGGAATGTGAGATTTTTCTAGACCACAATAACCTTTAAAGGCAATTGTTTAATTCATATATTTCATCGGAAGGCAATGACGGTTCCTTTTCGAAGTTCAAAGCATCTCCCGAGGCTTTCTGTTTATCAGGATTGGCAGTCTGTAGGAGAAGGGTGTGTATGTATCTTCATTAAATTTAGTTCCAAGCCCCACCCAATGGTAAGCCATCGCCCGGTCAGCCATCACCCGCAGGCACGACGGAAAGGCAATACTATAAAAATGCAGAAAGTCAGCACATCTGGGTGTCACAAAAGGATTTTTGGGAAGAGCTGGTGTACACAATAGCTTTCTGTGATGACTCGTGCATTTGCTTCATTTACAATTCCTCTCCTCCATGGAAGATCGAAGCCTGGTGTTGGCTTAGCGGTTGGGGTACCGGCTTGGGATCCTAGGATCCTGGGTTCGTTGACTTAGCGGTTAAGGTACTGGCTTGGGATCCTAGGATCCTGGGTTCTGAATCCCAGTCGATCGCTGAATTAACGCCAGGGGGGTTGAGGTCGGCAAATTGAGTACCAGTTCACTGGTAATTCCCTGTGTGTCACAAGAAGCGACTAACAGGAAGGGCATCCGGCCATAAAACATTGCTTCAATAAGGGGACCACGGTGCCCGAAAAAGGCCAACCCCTGCTCTGCGGGGAAAAATGGCCTCTAAAGCTGGTCATGGAAGATCCTTGCGAATTGCCTTTGAAAAGAGCAATTTGTTGAACATCACTACACAAAGTGATATGGATTATTTCAGATGCATTTCTGTAACCCAAGCTGGGCAGCACAACATATACTATCCACCTGTGGACGACGCATTACTATGGTTTACGACGTCATATTCAATAGCATTGCTCTTACCAATAATATTGATGAAAAATTCATCAAAATATCAGTTGATAAGTCCTTCAAGACACTTTCTGAGACTCGTTATCAATCTATGTGAAACAATGAAAGAGCTTTTCATAAGAAAAGGTGTTCTTATATGGAATGGCCTTGCCATTCAAGTACTGCAGGTTCCACGCTGCGTCGACAACACACCTTATAAACACCAACTGTCCTTGCTCGATTTGACACAGTGCATCTCCGACAAGTCCCAACAGGTTAACAGCTGAGCAAATACACTTTAGTAACTGTTGATCTTGATTGAACAAACAGCAGACTGGGCGTCCATTTTGCAGAGTTGCAGCCACTATCGCATCACGTTTTACTGGAGTTTGAAGCTTTTCCTGGAAATTGAAGTTACAATACTTCCTGCCAAGAGCTGACTGGTGGTTTGAGGTCTTAGTTTAGCAAAAGGTTTATAGGTGTTAGTCTTGGTACAAGTCAAGAGCTGACCGGTTGGTTTGGAATAAGCCAAGAGCTGACTGGTTGGTTTGGAATAAGCCAAGAGCTGACTGGTTGGTTTGGTATAAGCCAAGAGCTGACTGGTTGGTTTGGAATAAGCCAAGAGCTGACTGGTTGGTTTGAGGTCTTAGTTTAGCAAAAGGTTTATAGGTGTTAGTCTTGGTACAAGTCAAGAGCTGACCGGTTGGTTTGGAATAAGCCAAGAGCTGACTGGTTGGTTTGGAATAAGCCAAGAGCTGACTGGTTGGTTTGGTATAAGCCAAGAGCTGACTGGTTGGTTTGAGGTCTTAGTTTAGCAAAAGGTTTATAGGTGTTAGTCTTGGTACAAGTCAAGAGCTGACTGGTTGGTTTGGAATAAGCCAAGAGCTGACTGGTTGGTTTGGAATAAGCCAAGAGCTGACTGGTTGGTTTGGAATAAGCCAAGAGCTGACTGGTTGGTTTGAGGTCTTAGTTTAGCAAAAGGTTTATAGGTGTTAGTCTTGGTACAAGTCAAGAGCTGACCGGTTGGTTTGGAATAAGCCAAGAGCTGACTGGTTGGTTTGAGGTCTTAGTTTAGCAAAAGGTTTATAGGTGTTAGTCTTGGTACAAGTCAAGAGCTGACCGGTTGGTTTGGAATAAGCCAAGAGCTGACTGGTTGGTTTGGAATAAGCCAAGAGCTGACTGGTTGGTTTGAGGTCTTAGTTTAGCAAAAGGTTTATAGGTGTTAGTCTTGGTACAAGTCAAGAGCTGACCGGTTGGTTTGGAATAAGCCAAGAGCTGACTGGTTGGTTTGGAATAAGCCAAGAGCTGACTGGTTGGTTTGGAATAAGCCAAGAGCTGACTGGTTGGTTTGGAATAAGCCAAGAGCTGACTGGTTGGTTTGGAATAAGCCAAGAGCTGACTGGTTGGTTTGGAATAAGCCAAGAGCTGACTGGTTGGTTTGGAATAAGCCAAGAGCTGACTGGTTGGTTTGGAATAAGCCAAGAGCTGACTGGTTGGTTTGAGGTCCTCGTTTAGCAAAACGTCTGGGTTTTGGTCTTGGTATAATAACACGTAGTTGAGGACAAAGTCACTCATCAAATTGATCAGAAACATGAATTCAGGAATTGGTCCATGATTGTGGAACAGCAATACATCGTGCTAAGCTTTTAGTCCAGCAGAATAAATAGTACACAGATTTAAAGGGGAACTAGGTCGGTACCTCGTATAATTGGGTGACGGGGTAGATTGACGGGTACGTGTATATTGGCAAGACTGGAGTGGAAGGTAACCTAGGTATTGATGGCTTGCTGTGTACATATTGTATACATGACTGTGATGTCTGTGAGAGAGTCTGGTAAATTGAAAGTGAATGTGCTGTAAGTGTTTGTTGATTGTTCATTCCTTACTTAACAACCATATTCACCATAAGAAACAAACAAACGAATAAAACATTTATTTTTAAAAATAAAAATAAAGACCCGAGGAATGTCTGCACCTGGTCCCCTGTTCTCCTCCGCACTCATATTCCCCTGTGGCATTAACTCGATAAACCGATGATTTGAATAGAACGCGACGTTGATGGAGCACGGGCAGGATGGGCCAATTGTGGCCTCTTCCTGTGTTGAGGTTCCTGGTGTATTCTTGTACAGTTCGCCCTTTCTCGTGGTCAAGGCCCGATTTGCCCGCGGATATGGAGCATTCAGGGTCGTGTGACATCCCTCTGGTCCTCCAGGCATGCACACCGCATCCCGACCTTGCCATCCCAGTCTGACACTTCATCATAATGTATTCGTTTCACCTTTGCATTCTTCGCTCTTTATGGAATCCGCACGATCTCCATCCTGTCCAACTCCACGGTAACTTCAGAGCCACCTTACGATCCCCTCCTTCCCAGGATTATAGGTAATCTTTCCATTTCGGAAAGCTGTTCATGTTCATCAGGCGAACAGCGAATGCCGTGATTCATGTGTGAAACAGTCAAATATGCGTCTTTCATCACAATGGGGACCTCGGCCAAAATGACTCCTGGCTAAGGTGTGTCTCAAATCAAATCCCTCTCAAGCCAAACATCAGCTACTTTATAATGGGAAATGGTCCTTTTCAACTCTTTTGATGTTCTTTCTATGGATTAAAAAATTGAGATCAGGACTGGAGAGAATCATGGGGAGAAAGACCCTCACACTACTAATGCACGCAGACAGATGAAGGACACAAGGACTCGAGACTTGTTTGGATAAAGCCATTTGTCATCGTCACTCCCTTATTGCAAAATATTTTTTGGGTCAGGTTTGTTTGTGTGTGGGTGGGTGCGTGGGTGTGCTCCTGGTGAAACAGGTTTCATTTGTGGCCCTGCCTTTCCGCAGCGGTTGCTTTTCGACGTGGCACGAGATGATGTTTTCAGGTTTTGTAGCTTTTAGTGTCACGTTTAGCTTCCAGGTTAATGCTTTGGCCTGGCCTGGTTCACGATCAGGCATTAATGTGCCGGAAGAGGGAAATGTTCTCATTATTTGTTGATGCATTTTGGTGGGCTGGCCTACTCCTCTGAGCCGTCAAGCCTGGGCTTGAATCAAAACGAAGCTATAAACTGTCATCCTGGTGTTTCGCACGCAGGGCGAGGCATTCATGTCCGCGTCGTCCATCGGAGGGACATATTAACCTCGGTGTCCTATATCCCATAATTAGTTGGTGGAGATTAAAGGTCCCATGGTGCCCTTCACCAGAAGTAGGTGAGTCATTGCCAGCGCACCTTGAACAGATGACAAGTCCATTTCCTTACTGACTGTTGGGAAGGCAATGACAAACCACCTAGCAATGGGTCACCTAAATAAATAGGTGAACGGGGTCATCCAGGTAAATACCCCAGCCAGGCTCTGCATTGTGAAATGCTGTGTCTTCTTACCCTCGCCAAAGGAGAGGCTATTGCATTTGGGTCCGTTTGTCAGTTTGTCCGCACACAATGTACTGACGTAGGCCACAAACGCCTCTTAGTGGTAGCCGCCTGTTGTTGTTTCCTGGGGCTGCTGGTTGCAATATTTTCTGGAAGTACGATTGTGTCAGTTCACCAAAATCGAATCGTTTCTTCCTCGTCACACACACAACCTGTCCACGAAGTTTCCTCCAAATCCATCTAATTTTTTGAGATATCCTGCTATTTGTTGGTTTTAGCCCGATCTCTCAATGGTGAAGAATCACTTTAAAATAATTAAATAATTCTCATATCCGAATCCATATTCAGATTTTCATCAAAGTGGAATCTGTTTGTCCTTGTCACACACCCAACCTCTCCACCAAGTTTCGTTCAAATCCATCCACAACTTTTTGAGATATCCTGCTATGTATTGGGATATCTCAAAACGTTGTGGACGGATTTCGACGAAACTTGGTGGAGAGGTTGTGTCTGTGACAAGGAAGAATCAAATCGATCCGAATAATAACAATAACAAGAGCGAAGTCGATGAAACACTATCGCCTACGCGCTTCCCACCTTAAGCAAGGTTGAAAATGGCAAAACGTTTCACCAAGAATGACCCAATATAAAAATTTGAGTCAATTTTTTCCCCCGTTTTGACTCCCGTGACATTCTAGGAGGTCATTAACCAGGGGTCAAATCCAAAAAATCGTTGAATATGCCATGCGTCCCCAGTGTGGATTGCATGCACACAAAGTTTTTATTTAAAAATGTTTCAAAATGTGCTCGCAATTGCATTTTTTGGTATTCAATATTTTGACCCTGCTCCAGGGGGTGAGGCCAAAATGATACTACTCTCTTGCACCTGCTTGCCAAGTTGTGATCATTATCACCAAATCTGGGGAATTTCTGCACAACCGTTCAGGAGGAGATAGTGTGATGGACAGACAGATGGACGGACGTTTAAAAAAAAAAAAGCATGAGGATAAGAAGAGCATTTAACGATGCAGAACATTGCAGGGGTATATAGATTTGAGTAGATCTGAGAGCCAGTGCCAATTCACTCACTGACTGTCACCCAGAATGCATCAATGCTACCCAGGTGAAAGAAATGGACAATCCCTGAGGACTGGTTTTCATTATTTTTTTTTGCTTAGCATCGACTATTTTTGAGATTTTGTCGATTAAAAACTCAGATGAGATTAGAAAATACATTTTTATAAAGTAAGCATTTTATTTTACACGCACAATTGATAGCGCAACTGACTTCAATGCTGTGCAAAGGTGCATGTGTCGGATACATTCAATGTGGAGTAAATGTGTTGAGATTCCGTAGCATGTCACGTCACATTATGGGCTCAGGAGGTGGTGAGCATAACACCACAGTGTGGTCTTTCTTGTTATTCCACATGTTATTAGATCTTTTGAGGTCCCTCATCTGAGTAACACTCGACCGAAACAAATCTAATGGAAATATGATGCAACAAACCCGGGCAGTGCATAATCAGCAGAGGCCTATAGGCCTGATGTCTTAGGCCCACTACAAAACCAATATGGCGGCTATATTATTTTGTCTGGGTGCCATTGTGGGTGGAGTCAAGCGACAGATGTGGGTGTGGTCCGGCAGCTGTCTGACCAATGGGTGCACATTTCAAAAATCAACCCCGAACAAGAACAACAATAGCAATGACGAGCTGTTGTAGACCTGTGATATGTCACAGGTAAAACATATATTATTAGTATATATATGTATTTTTTTGTGTCGCAGGTTGTGACCACAGTGCAGTCATTCTTGTTATTTAATAACAGATGCTATAGATCATTATTACCCCCGTTAGACTTTGTCTGAAACATGGGCTTATGGATTGGGTCTCATCCGTCCATCCGCAACCATATCTCGGAGATGTGGGAACATCATTTTGTTTCGAGATCCGAACCAAGATGGCCGACTTGTTCGCCGAACTGGATGACCCCATTCACCTATATTTAAACGCCATTTTGTTACTTAAACGTGACTACAACCATTTATCAGACATGCATGGTTCGATGTTGTTCAAACTTGGCACAAGCAGAGTACATGATGGCATACACATGCACCTCCCTTTATTTTGCGATCTGATGAAAGATGGCTGACTGGTAGACTGGCGACCATTTTAGTTTCAAACTAGAATGGCATTCAGTCGAGAGCGTCCCTCCGCCAGGTGAACAGTTTACGTTTTGTATCTCAGAGTAGACGAAAATCACAATGCAGAATCACATTCAATCAAAATCATCCGTCCACAACTTTTTGAGATATCTTGTTCACAGATAAACAAACAGATAGACAGACGTGAAAACATAATCTTCATCCACCTTTGGTGGTGGAGGTAAAGACCCAGGATTGAACACGTCCTCAAGCATTTCTCAGACACGCATTTACCGATGTTGTCCAAACTTGGCACACAGATAATGAATGATGGTTTACATATGCACATCATTTCTTTTCGAGATCAGATTCAATATGGCCAACTGGTGGCCATTTTGTAACATAAACATGCCCCCAACCATTTCTTAGACATGCACGGATCGACTTTGTTCAAACTTGGTACAAAGACAGCACATGAGACAAAACATATACAAAATATTTTGTTTTGTAATCCGTCCAAAGATGGCCAACTTGTGGCCTTTAACTCCGTACTGCAAAATTACAAAAACCATGGGGGCTGTGACATTTATGCCTTTTTCTCCTTTTTCAGAGAGAACGGGAGAGAGGGGGAGAGGAAGAGAGGAAGAGAGGAAGAGAGGAAGAGAGGAAGAGAGGAAGAGAGGAAGAGAGGAAGAGAGGAAGAGATGGAGAGAGAGGGAGAGAGAGGGAGAGAGAGAGAGAGAGAGAGAGAGAGAGAGAGAGAGAGAGAGAGAGAGAGAGAGAGAGAGAGAGAAAGAGAAAGAGAAAGAGAGAGAGAAAGAGAGAGAGAGAGAGAGAGAGAGAGAGAGAGAGAGAGAGAGAGAGAGAGAGAGAGAGAGAGAGAGAAAGAGAAAGAGAAAGAGAAAGAGAAAGAGAAAGAGAAAAAGAGGAGGAAGAGGAGGAAGAGGAGGAAGAGGAAAAACATTTTCCAAACACTCGGTTTATCTTGTCTGGGAAGTTTTCTACTTGGCATTTTCTGGGAAGTTTGGCTACGAGCTTCGTACATAGCATTTCTTGGAAGCACCTTGAATGACCTGGGATGTCCACTGGAATGGAATCGAAGCAGATGACATGGTGGCCTGATTGAAAAAAAAACCCGACAACAAAAACCTAGAACGGTACTCGGTAGAGCACACACCTCCACCTGGCTGAGCAGTTTGTTTTGTATCCACTGATCGGTCGGATCTGGATCCGGACCTGAACCAACATCTAATCGGCTTGTTCTTGTCACCTGTCAAACTCATCCACCAAGTTTAGTCATAACCCGTTCACAACATTTTGAAATATCATGTTATATATCGTTCTTGACCCGATCACTCAATGGTGAAGATTCACTTTAAAAAACAATAAACAAGCAAACCACCATGATAATAAATTGATAGTGACAAACAATTTAAAAAATAAAAAGACGAAGCATTGCCATTTAATCCACAAAACAGTACAAACGCCATGGTACCACAACACCGCCACAAAACCACTTTGTGAGAAGCCAATGTGTTCTTTATTTACACGAAATGTTTCCACTAGTGCACAAAGGGAGGCCTGTGACCCCTCGACATCACTTTCACATGACTGGTGTTGTGGAGGAATTTGACGACTTGATTCGATCCCGAAATAACCCTTAATCTTGAGACTAAAGTAATGACTTCCTCCTGCCTCCACCGGCCCGCTATGCCAACAATTTGGGTTTCTCGTAGATTAGATTATGGGGACGTTGCCATGTGCCGTGTGATCTGGCTTCGCACGGCTTTCTTGTTAAGCCGACACTCGAAAGGAGATTATTGAACCCCAAGTGACCACTATCTGGAAACTATCGGCCTGTACACCTAAAGGCTTCACTAGGCCACAAGTTGTTTGAGGTTTACTGAAGTTAACAATGAATTACCACCAATGTAGCATTTATTGTACACCGATTTATTGTACCGCGGTCTATGCCATCAGGCTAACCCCTGGTCTAGCAGGGAAAATGGCCTTAAAATGCCTGTTGTTGTTGTGTAGGTTTATGCCATCTCCAGACGCTCCATGACGTCATTGCCGGGCACCGAAGGGGGCCCGGCAACGACGCGCGCTGAAAGGGAGTACTCAGTTTTCACTCCGGTTGTTTGTTTGTTTGTTGTACACCGCTCCTTTCATATGCTATCTCCAGGCGCTGCATGACGTCATTGCTGGGCACCGAAAGGGGCCCGGCAATGACGCGCGCTGAAAGGGAGTACTCAGTTTTCACTCCGGTTTCTTTCTTGTTTGTTTGTCCGGGCGATATCTCAGCCATCCTTCGAGCTAGGAAGCTAAAATTATTTCGGCACAATAGTGAGCAAGTACTTTGGAAAAAACGGTATTTTTTGTTTTTTTATATATTAATTCATTGATTAATTACTTAATTATTATCGATTCATTAAGTACTTATTTATTTCCTTTCTCTTCTGGGCATCATCTCAGGCACCTTTTGAGTTAGGAAGATGATATTTGGACATGACAATGACCAAGTGATTTGGCTGTAAAGGCTATTTCTGGTTTATTGATTAATCAATTAATCGATTAACATCTTAATTAATTATTTTTAAAATTACAGATTCGGATGAAATGGTGGTGGTTTCGGTATTCTATTAGCCAATTGATTAATAATTTAATTATTTTACGATTATTATTTATTTATTTTCATTATTAATCATTTATTTATTTCCTTTCTCATCTGGGCAATATCTCAGGCACCTTTTGAGCTCGGAAGCTGATACTTGGACACGACAATGACCAAGTGATTTGGCTGTAAAAGGTATTTTTGTTTTTTTGATTAATCAATTACAGTAATCGATTTATTAATTTATTGATTAATGAATTAATGATTTATTTATTTCAATTAATGACTTATTTAATTAATTTGGAAAAAGTTACAGCTTCGGATGAAACACTGGTGGTTGAGGTATGCTATCAGCCAATTGATTAACAAATTATTTTATGATCATTATGTATTGATTTTAATTATGCAATTAATCAATCAATTATTGTACACTTCTCCCTCCCAATACCATCTCTTTGTGCCGTGCTGGTGGATGTTATTTATTTATTTGGCATGGGGGCAGTGTACTTTGTATCTGAACTTGTTTATTGATTAGTCAATTAATTATTTAATTATTCGATTAATTACTATTTTTTACGGCATAGAGAGAAGAGAGGGAGAGCGGGATGGTAGTTTCATGGATCCAGGCGGTCAGCTATGCGTCCAGGGTGTTGTCATTAGTCACTGTGCTCCCCAGGTAACCAAACATCTCCACCCTGACGGGTGCCATTTAGAATGCACCAAATGGAGGCTGGTTGAAGACCAAATGGAGTACCACCATCTTGATAACGATGAAGTGCACAGATAACAATGAAGTGTCATGTCCACCGGTTGCACTAGGTGGCATAGAAGAGCAAGGAGGAGAGCGATGTGCATCACAAAAGGGCTCTACCAGGCTTCGGGAAAAGGGGCGGAGCTATGAACGCCTCGATTGGTGGAGGGTTGGCAAGAAAGTGGAAGGGGGTGCGGGGGTCTGTATCTCAGGTTCAGTGCGCTTGGATCATGCTGATTATGAGGAGGACTAGAGAATTCTGAGCAGATTTCGAGAGCACTAAAGAGTGTTTCTGAGTCATGCTCTGAGGAGAACTTTGGGGAATAGCATCGCAGCAGACTTTAATAGACTTTAGTTTATTTTTCAACTTCTATGGTCCCCAGCTCATCCGAAGAGCACCACAGACCTAGCAACACCTCCTCCTTCAAATATTCAAAAGTTCCACAAAGGCTCCAAAAGCTCTCTTCACAAGCACACGCGGGCCACAAGCAGCCAAACTACCCGAGACGAAAACCAAGAGAGCAAGCCAGCTGCCTTCTTCTTCCTCTCCCTCGAACCTGCTTGCTCTCACGTCACACTGGCCAATCGCCGATCTCTATTACATCACTCTATGTCCTCCCGACCAATGACAAACCTCGGGGCGTGGCCTAACGGCCTGCGCTATATAGAAGCGGGGCTTAGTTGCCGATTACGATTCCTTGGAGGCGGGGTTTAGTCTGCTCCTGAATTTTGGGTTTCTGTCGGCAGTTATGTCGGTTGTTGTTGTTAGCTGCGACGAGCAGCTCTATGAGAGGACTGCGTTGTTGTTCTTGTTGTTGGGGTGCCTTTTTGAATAGTGCATGCGCATACACTCGGACGTGCGTTGGTATGAGGTAAGAACTAAGAACATCGCGGACTAAAATCCCGATTTGTTTGAAGAAACCAGAATAAATTTAGCAACAAAGACAACATGAATGTTTTCATATCAATCTCGTTTCACAGAACTTGACACAAATTAGGTGTAATTATTGAATAGCGCATGCGCATACACTCGGACTTCCCTTACCGACCAAGCCCGTTTCAAATTATCCCTCTGCCACCCAGAATTAACATTAATAAATAACATTAATGAATTAACATTAACATTAACAGAAATAACATTCACGTCCATACATTATATGTAATCAGTTGATGAAGCATGTTGCATCACAAAACAAAGGACAAGACCAGAACTGAAAGACAAAAAGACGCTAGTGCATGCGTATAATTTAATGACTGGTCGAATTTGGTAGCGCATATTGCAACGGATATCCTCATGATTCTACACATCGCAGCTGGTGACCACACTGTGGTCATTTTTCTCTTGTTTAAATAATAACATAGGCAAAGGTCACAGGGGGCAATCACATACTGGGAGAAACTAGCCTTCATAATAAAATCACTATGACATCATAATAAAAAAATTCTACAGGAGGAGGCGCTCCGATGGTGAAAATTCCCTGTCAATCGGACCAACGGTTGCCGAGAAAATGAATTTTCAAAATGCAGACACGTACGCAACCGATCGCCTAACCCTGATTTTTCGCTTCGCGAGCGCAGGGTAAAAATGGAGAAAACATCATTTTGTTTTTGTTTAAATCATTTATTAAAAATTTCACACAAGCATGATACATTTAATATCATTAGAAGGTACAACACACATATGAACAAAAGGTGGGAGTGGAGAGGAAGCCGTAGCCAGAGGTACTCCTGGAGGTGAGGTGGAGAGAGGGCAGTGCAAGGAGAGTGAGGAAGAGTTTTTGATAAAGATAACAACCCCACCACCAGGACGAGGCTCAGGTCTATCATACCAGAGGAGGGAGTAACCAGGGAGAGATATTAATGAATCAGAATGTTATGTCTTTGTTATGAAGATGCGGACACGCAGAGAGCATCAAGCACCATCTTTATTCCAGGCAGCGACAACGCAGGCCTCAATCGGCCCCGCCCACAGCGGCCTTGCTTGGCCCCGCCCACAGTGGCCTCACTCGGCCGTACACGGCACTACACTCCTCCCCCCTTAAGTCACATAGTCTTTCAAATACGCTGGTCGCACAATGCGTCTCGAATCTTTGATCATTCATTTTCAAATATGTTGGTCTTCCTTCTCCCTAATCCTCCTCATCGTCCTCTCGATCTTTTCTTGGTTCCTCTTCTTCAGAAAAATAGGCGTCTCTGATTGAGCCATGGTAGCATTGAGGGGGAGCGTCTCCTTGAGCTAGATGACCGTCTCCTTGAGCGGGAGCGTCTCCTTGAGTGAGATGACCGTCTCCTTGAGTGAAATGACCATCTCTTTGAGCCAAGTCTCTTACATGGCCTGTAGCTCCTCACTCTCTTCCGCGTGGACCCACTTCTCCCGCTTCTGGTCCGCTTGAGCGAGTGACGTCTTCTGCAGGATCTCGATCTGTTGGTGGCTCTCCAATTAAATCGGATAATGTGAGGCCTTCTCAGGTGGAAAAGTCGAGTCTTTCCAGGTCCCCGTTTGGAAATGATTGTCCATTGAGCAAGTAGGCTCTTCAAGAAGCCTCTCCTCAGTGAAAGACATGAAAGCCGCTTGGAGTTTGCAAAAAAGCACCGAAAGGACTCTCAGACTGTGAGAAACAAGATTCTGTGGTCTGATGAAACCAAGATTGAACTGTTTGGCTTCCGTCTGACCACTCTGCCATAAAGCCCAGATCGGTGGAGTGTTGCAGTGATGGTTGTCCTTCTGGAAGTTTCTCCCATGTCCACACAGGATCTCTGGAGCTCAGCCACAGTGACCATCGGGTTCTTGGTCACCTCTCTTACCAAGGCCCTTCTCCCCCGATTGCTCAATTTGGCCGGGCGGCCAGCTCTAGGAAGAGTCCTGGTTGTTCCAAACTTCTTCCATTTAAGAATTATGGAGGCCACTGTGCTCTTGGGAACCTTCAATGCAGCAGAATTTTTTTTGTAGGCTTCCCCAGATCTGTGCCTCGACACAATCCTGTCTCTGAGCTCAGCAGGCAGTTCCTTCGACCTCATGGCTTGGTTTTTGCTCTGATATGCATTGTCAGCTGTGAGACCTTATATAGACAGGTGTGTGCCTTTCTAAATCATGTCCAATCAATTGAATTTACCACAGGTGGACTCCAATCAAGGTGTATAAACATCTCAAAGATGATCAAGAGAAATGGGAGGAACCTGAGCTAAATTTCAAGTGTCATAGCAAAGGGTCTGAATACTTATGTCAATGTGATGTTTCAGTTTTTTCTTTTTAATAAATTTGCAAAACTTTCTAAAATCCTGTTTTCTCTTTGTCATTATGGGGTATTGAGTGTAGATTGATGAGGGAAAAAATGAATTTGAACGATTTCAGCATAAGGCTGCAACATAACAAAATGTGAAAAAAGTGAAGGGGTCTGAATACTTTCTGAATGCACTGTATATATACGTACACACATATAATCTACTATTGTAATGGTTCTTTGTCTAAATAATGCATTCATTGCAGTGAAGACAGAGGAGTTTGGTCGAATGTTCTTTTCCTATGCAATGTTGCGGTCCATGTTTCCGTAGAGCGCACACCTTGAATATAGTCTCTCTTCTCGCATCTCCCTGGCAGCACACTACCATGGCTGAAGGGGATTACGACTTCCTCATCAAACTACTCATCCTTGGAGACTCTGCCACTGGGAAAAGCTGCTTTCTGTGCCGGTACACAGACAACACCTTCTGCAACCAGTTTGTCACAACTGTGGGCATCGACTTTAAAGAAAAGAATGTGGTGAGATTGCACCTTGAACTCTTTATCTTGGGGTCAGTTTCAGTTAAGATCTATATTGTATCTTGCAATTTTAACCTTCCACGACTGGCATTTGATGCATTTTTGTACACGAAGGTAAGTGTGAGTTGAGAAAACATTTTTGGGATAAAGGTACAGGGAAATGTAATGCAGGGAATACAGGGAAGAAGATTTGGAGGAGTTGTGAGTGAGGAAGGCGGTCGAAAATTGTGACCATTTTTCTTAAGCAATACAGAGTGTTCCAAAAAGACCCGGACAACTTTGGTTGTTAATATATTTGGTACCACAAATGATACAACAATACCTTTTGTTATATATGATGCAGAAAATCAATGTTTTCTTTATTTTCAGGTCTGGTGGTTTAATGTAAAATAAAATGGCGACTCTGCAGGAGAAAGCTCAGCACGTCGAATGGTTCATCGAGACGAGATCCGACACACAAGTTCAGTGTAATTTCCGTACAAGGTATGGAAGGAATCCGCCATCACGGACTAGTATCAGAGAGTGGTACAAGAGGTTTAAGGAGACAGTAAGTTGTCAGAAACAGAAAGTACCGGTCGACCAAGAACAAGTGCAGCAGACGTTGAACAGTGCGTGAATCATTTCAACAAAGTTCCAGGAAATCAATCGACGCGCATCCAGAGAACTGGAACTACAAAGCACCACTGTACACAATATTTTGCATAAAATACTGAAGCTTTGGGCCTATAAGGTGCAGATTCTGCAGGAATGCAAACCAAATGACGCACCCAAACACAAGGCGTTTTCTTTGGAAATGTTCAGTCGCATAGAGGATGATGAAGATTACCTGA
This sequence comes from Myxine glutinosa, assembly GCF_964187855.1. Classification (NCBI taxonomy): domain Eukaryota; kingdom Metazoa; phylum Chordata; class Myxini; order Myxiniformes; family Myxinidae; genus Myxine; species Myxine glutinosa. The sequence goes on along the minus strand of NC_136262.1, from coordinate 28,331,335 downwards.
AAAAGGTCATGTTAACAGACAAACCTTGCTTTCATGTATTGGAGAAGGTCAACCGGCACAATGTGAAGATCAGGGGTTCTGAAACCCCCACGCGGTCATTGGAAACATACGCTACAGTCCAAAGATCAATGTGTGGTGTGGCCTTCCCCATGATCGCTTGGTGGATCCGTTTTTCTTTGCGGAGGAAACAGTGACCTCAACAATTTAAATGAACACGTTGGAAGGATTCACCTTCCCAAAGATTGAAGACCTGCAACCTAATCTCATTTGAGTGAGAATCAAAGGGTATCGTTGTGTCATTTGTGGTTCTAAATATATACATTAACAACCAAAGTTGTCCGGGTCTTTTTGGAACACCTGTGCATGGATGGACCCGTTCTGTTTATTTATCGATGTTTCATGAGAAGCACACACACATGGTCATTTTGCACAAAAAAAACTATCTGGGAGCATGTTTTTGCCTTGAATTTGAAAAATTAAAAATTGGAATTTTCTTCCCTTGAAAGTTTAAAAAAGGACAAAACTATAGTTATGGAGGTTGTGCAAAGTCAAACAACAACAGCAACAACGAATATAAGGAACAAAGAAATTGGACACAAGAGGAAGCCATTTGGTCCATGTCTGTGCATCAATTCAATAAATAGTAAATCTATTCATCATCGATGATACAAACCAATTCACCATTTTACCCAATTTAATCGATGGTGATGGAGTGGGTGGGGTGAGGGGAGCACGTCGGGGTGGGATTCTCCTCCATTACAACCCCAGATTCTTCTTCTTTTGTGTTTAACTCCCCAAGACTTCATATAATCCCTAATTTTCATTATTCATACCCATCCAAGCACCTTACATTTATTTATTTATGTTCGCATCCTCCCCACTCCTCCCTAGTGCGACATTCTCCCACTCACAGCTATTATTTGCTTCCTATCACTAATCCAGTTAGCTACTCTACCATCAACCCACCAAGCATTCACCTTGGTTAACAATTCCTCACTCCCACGTGGTACCTTATCAAATGCCTTCTTAAAGTCAAGATGTCCTACACCTACATCTACTGCACCTACTACTACAAGACTACAACTACAAATCCTACTGTAACTTAACTTATCAAAACCCTACTGCACCTACTACTACATCTACTACACCTACATCTACACCTACATCTACATCTACATATCAGAAATTTAACTTAATCAGAAACCTTAGAACTGCAATAAATTTGTTAAACATGACCTTTCTTAGGTAAATCCGTGCTAACTTCCTTGATTTAGTTTTAAATTATTCAAATAGTTCCCTATCGAATTCCTAATTAACGTCTTCAACACCTGAACTTAAATGAACAGGTCCATAGTTCCCCAAATCCTCTCTGGATCCTTTGTTAAATAACGATGTTTAATTTGCTTCTCTCCGATCATCTTTCTCCTGTCCCGACTGCAATGAGCTGTTAAAAGATATCTGTCAACAGCGTATCTGCTCCGTTAACATCAATCTTATCTGCTCTGTTAACATAAATCTTGTCTGCTCTCTTAACATTGAGCTTATCTGCTCTGTTAACATCAAGATTATCTGCTCTGTTAACATCAAGATTATCTGCTCTCTTAACATAAATCCTATCTGCTCTGTTAACATAAATCTTGTCTGCTCTGTTAACATTGAGCTTATCTGCTCTGTTAACATCAAGATTATCTGCTCTGTTAACATCAAGATTATCTGCTCTGTTAACATAAATCTTATCTGCTCTGTTAACATAAATCTTGTCTGCTCTGTTAACATTGAGCTTATCTGCACTGTTAACATCAAATTTATCTGCTCTGTTAACATCAATCTTATCTGCTCTGTTAACATAAATCTTGTCTGCTTTGTTAACTTTGAGCTTATCTGTTCTGTTAACATCAAATTTATCTGCTCTGTTGACTTAAATCTTGTCTGCTCTGTTAACTTTGAGCTTATCTGTTCTGTTAACATCAAACTTATCTGTTCTGTTAACTTAAATCTTATCTGCTCTGTTAACATAAATCTTCTCTGCTCGATTAACTTTGAGCTTATCTGTTCTGTTAACATCAAACGTATCTGCTCTGTTAACTTAAATCTTGTCTGCTCTGTTAACATTGAGCTTATCTGCACTGTTAACATCAAACCTATCTGCTCTGTTAACATCAATCTTATCTGCTCTGTTAACATCAAGATTACCTGCATGGTTAACATCAAGATTATCTGCTCTGTTAACATCAAGATTATCTGCTCTGTTAACATCACTTATCTGCTCTGTTAACATCAAGATTATCTGCTCTGTTAACATCAAGATTATCTGCCCTGTTAACATCAAGATTATCTGCCCTGTTAACATCAAGATTATCTGCTCTGTTAACATCAAACTTATCTGCTCTGTTAACATCAAGATTATCTGCTCTGTTAACATCAAGATTATCTGCTCTGTTAACATCAAGATTATCTGCTCTGTTAACATCAAGATTATCTGCCCTGTTAACATCAAGATTATGTGCTCTGTTAACATCAAACTTATCTGCTCTGTTAACATCAAGATTATCTGCTCTGTTAACATCAAGATTATCTGCTCTGTTAACATCAAGATTATCTGCTCTGTTAACATCAAGATTATCTGCTCTGTTAACATCAAGATTATCTGCTCTGTTAACATCGCTTATCTGCTCTGTTAACATCAAGATTATCTGCTCTGTTAACATCAAGATTATCTGCTCTGTTAACATCAAGATTATCTGCTCTGTTAACATCAAGATTATCTGCCCTGTTAACATCAAGATTATCTGCTCTGTTAACATCAAGATTATCTGTTCTGTTAACATCACTTATCTGCTCTGTTAACATCAAGATTATCTGCTCTGTTAACATCAAGATTATCTGCCCTGTTAACATCAAGATTATCTGCCCTGTTAACATCAAGATTATCTGCACTGTTAACATCAAGATTATCTGCTCTGTTAACATCAAGATTATCTGCTCTGTTAACATCACTTATCTGCTCTGTTAACATCAAGATTATCTGCTCTGTTAACATCAAGATTATCTGCCCTGTTAACATCAAGATTATCTGCCCTGTTAACATCAAGATTATCTGCTCTGTTAACATCAAGATTATCTCCTCTGTTAACATCAAGATTATCTGCTCTGTTAACATCAAGATTATCTGCTCTGTTAACATCACTTATCTGCTCTGTTAACATCAAGATTATCTGCTCTGTTAACATCAAGATTATCTGCCCTGTTAACATCAAGATTATCTGCCCTGTTAACATCAAACTTATCTGCTCTGTTAACATTGTTACGTGGTCCCCTCAGTGCATACCAGGTCTCGGTGACCCCCGGACCGTGAGAGGACCTTCGCCAGCAAATAGTATTAGATAGGCGCATTCGCCACGCAATCCATAGGAATTTCACCCAGGCGACAACTGATGTGCAAGTATATATTTCCAATGGTAATGATACCAAACACTTTCAAAGACACAACCACGGAGATTTTCCCCGAGCAATCAACAATACACAACCAGGCACAATCAATATTACAACCATGTGAACTCATCTACACAAACTCTAAGATGGCCATCTTAATCTTATACATTCCTCACGTGAGCCCCACTCCTGACTCCCTCCGTGGTCAATGTCTCTCCTCTCCGCACACGGGCGGTTGAACGAGCCCCGGGCGGACGTGCTCTAAACGTGCCGTCTCGGACTGGGGCCGCGGCTGCAGCGCACCTCCTTGCCAAGCCACGGGGCAAACCCAGCGCGGCGTCCAACGTGCGCGAGGCCCCAAGTGCGGACCCGTACGCGTCTTTGTAGACGGGGCAAACTGTCCCGGACGCTTGGTTTCGTGCACGAACTCACAGTGACTGGACGTGTCCAAAGGTATTTACCGCCCAGGTAACTCCTCTCGCCAGACGTTTCGCAACGGCGCGTTTTCCGCGCAGCGTAAGGTCGATTCCACCTTCTCGTCGTCGCGGGGCGAGGAAGAAGAAGCCTTTCTTTCCCTCGTGTCTTTTTCCTCCCTTTTCCGTCACTTCCGCTTCCGGCCACTTCCGTTTCCTGCCACTCTTTCAGAAGGGCTCCTGACCCTCCAACCACAACAACTACACAACAACTTAATATACTACACACGGAAGCAAAGACCTGCATGGTAATTTACATACATTCCTCTAAATATGTAACACTCCCCCCCTTCAAGAAAGAAAGTTTGAACCCAGCGAAAACTTTCTTTGCCGGCCAATTTGGAGAAACAAACCAGATAACTCAACCCCCCCACATTATCAGTTCCCCCCGGGCACAGTTATCACTTAAAAATAAAGCCAGTTAAGCCACTCGATAGCACTTTTCCGGGAGGCCAAGCCGAGTATTCACTACATGGATGCCTTTAGGAACGCGGAGTTCACGGTTAGTCCGTGCAGGAAAGTTCTCTACATGGGCGCCTTGAGGAACGTGGAGTTCACGGTTAGTCCGTGCAGGAAAGTTCTCTACATGGGCGCCTTTAGGAACGGCGTTCACGGTTAATTCGTGTAGGAATCTTGGCTCGGCGGCTCCGCCGCCTTCAGTGCTTCAACTTCTCAGAACGTCCCTAATAATTAGGGTGGGACCACTGGTCCCTGTAGTCCCCTGAATACCGGTCTTCTTCTCGGCCACTACTTTGCCAATTCTTCCTTCGGGAGCGGCCGTAACTCAGGGAGCCTCCATAATAATATTGACTGCGGCCACCACCAAAACTACCGCCCAGTTGTCCTCTCCTGTAGACCTCTCGACGCCTACGAAATGCCTTCCCTACTGTTATGGTCCGACCCTCCAAATCCTTGCCATTCCAATTCTTCTCTGCCTCTCTGGCGTCTTTTGTGCTGGCAAACGTGACAAAGCCGAACCCTCTTGACTGTTGCGTTTCCCAGTCTCTTACCAACCGCACTTCCACCAGCGGCCCATATCTGTTGAAGACAGAGGTCAGAACTTCTTCCTCTGTTTTGAAGTTCAGTCCCCCTACAAATAACTTGGCACTTTTGTCACCATCCCGAGCTGGTGTGGTGTTATTTTCCCTGCTGGGCTCTTTCTCAACCCTCAGGTTACCATAAACTTGACCCCCGGCCAAATCATTCCCGAGAACCACAGATACACCCTCTACAGGCAACGTGGCTTGTAAACCGACGGTGACCGGTCCTGACACCAAATCGGACTCCAACTGGATGACCTGAAGGGGAGCACTAACACCGCCCCCGATCCCCTGTAAACGAACACTATCCCCCGTTGCCGTCTCCTCGGACCATGGCAAAATGCCTTCAAGCATTAAAGATTGATGGGCCCCTGTGTCTCTCAATATCCTAACCGGTCTCCGGTTAGTCGAGGCTCCATCCAGTGACACAAACCCCTCGGAAACAAATGGTTGGTAACCCTCTTGATGGCGATTTCTTACGCTAGCCATCGCATTCGGAGTTGTAATAGTCGGACTCCGCTCTGGGTTGTCCCTTTTCATGAGGTAACAACTGGACATCAAGTGTCCAGGTTTTTTGCAAAACGCGCAAGTAGGCCCGGAGGAAAAACTCGGGGTCTGCCTCGGGCCCCCCGAACTATAAGTTTGTCTTGGGCCCGCATCCCTCTGATTTCGAACCGGTGGGGTATCATAGTTGTCCCCATAATCATCTCGAGGCCGCCGCCATGTATGGTCGTTCTCCGCACCTGCTGTTCCCCACCTCCCCTGCGGAGATCTAGGCGAGGAGTTAGGTTCGTGGACCCCTATTCGGTGGGTTAAGGCATAATCATCTGCCATGGTGGCTGCGTCCCACAACTTTGGTACCTTCTTTTCCTGCAGGTACACTTTGATGTCCTCGTGGACACACTGCTGGAATTCCTCCACCAGGATCAAGTCCCGCAATGTCTCGAAGTCTTTCCCGACTCCTTTTGACTCACACCACCGATCAAACATGTTTTCTTTCACTCTGGCAAACTCCACATGGGTCTCACTCTCCCTCTTCCTGGCATTCCTGAATTTTTGCCTGTAAGCTTCCGGAACCAACTCATAGGCCTTGAGGATGTGCTTCTTCAGTACCTCATAATCTGCACATTGGTCCATTGGTAGCGCCGAATAAATTTCCTGAGCTTTCCCCACCAGCACACTTTGTACGAGTATGGTCCAGGCCTCCTCCGGCCAGTTTAATTGTCGAGCCACTTTCTCAAAGTGTGGGAAGAATTTCGCGACTTCCTTTTCACTGAACGGTGGAACCAGCCTCACATGTCTGCCCACATCCCAGGTTTTCTGGTGAGGTGTCGACCCCGTCAGCAAGGGTGGTGCCTCTCCCCGTTCTCTCATTAACTCCAGCTCCTTGAATTTGATTTCTTGCTGAAGCTGCATGTCACGTTCCTTTAATTCCCTTTCCGCTTTTCTCTCCTCTGCTTCGAGGTCCCTTGCAGCTCTCCTTTCCTCTGCTTGTTCCTTTTCTCTTCTTTCCTGGAGTTCTCTTTCCACTCTCCTTTCCTCTGCTTGTTTCTCTTCTCTCCTCTCCTCTGCTTTCCTTTCTTCTTCTGCTCTTTCCTTTTCTGCTTTCCTTTCTTCTTCTGCTCTTTCCTTTTCTGCTTTCCTTTCTTCTTCTGCTCTTTCCTTTTCTGCTTTCCTTTCTTCTTCTGCTCTTTCCTTTTCTGCTTTCCTTTCTTCTTCTGCTCTTTCCTTTTCTGCTTTCCTTTCTTCTTCTGCTCTTTCCTTTTCTGCTTTCCTTTCTTCTTCTTTTAACCTTTCCTGGAGTTCTCTTTCCACTCTCCTTTCCTCTGCTTGCTTCTCTTCTCTCCTCTCTTCTGCTTTCCTTTCTTCCTCTGCTCTTTCCTTTTCTGCTTTCCTTTCTTCTTCTTTGATCCGTTCCTGGCTCCGTAATTGCAACTCCAGTTTCCGGAGCTCCACGTCTTCTGGTTCTTCGGGTAGCCACTCCCAGGCTAACTCGTCCCATGTTCCTAATCCCACCATAGATTGTATCACCGTGGCCTGCAACTCTGCCTTCCTCAAATTAGTTCGGACCTCCAAGTTAAAATGTTTGGCCAATTTCAAGAGATCCGACTTTAGCAATGCTCGGAACTGTGCCTCACTCGGGGTTACCCCAAAGTTCTGTGCCACAAACGCCATGGTGCCTATCGTTAACACCTGTTAACCTTCACCCCAAGACTTTCCCCAATTTCTCAAAAAAAAAAAAAATATTACCAATTAATAATTAATTAATAAATTTTAATTACCAAAATTATTATTATTTTATTATTTTATACACTTTTAGATCCCGGACGTAGACCCAATTGCGAAACCGCAAATCGTAATTTGGACGAGCCCCCAATTCTGTTACGTGGTCCCCTCAGTGCATACCAGGTCTCGGTGACCCCCGGACCGTGAGAGGACCTTCGCCAGCAAATAGTATTAGATAGGCGCATTCGCCACGCAATCCATAGGAATTTCACCCAGGCGACAACTGATGTGCAAGTATATATTTCCAATGGTAATGATACCAAACACTTTCAAAGACACAACCACGGAGATTTTCCCCGAGCAATCAACAATACACAACCAGGCACAATCAATATTACAACCATGTGAACTCATCTACACAAACTCTAAGATGGCCATCTTAATCTTATACATTCCTCACGTGAGCCCCACTCCTGACTCCCTCCGTGGTCAATGTCTCTCCTCTCCGCACACGGGCGGTTGAACGAGCCCCGGGCGGACGTGCTCTAAACGTGCCGTCTCGGACTGGGGCCGCGGCTGCAGCGCACCTCCTTGCCAAGCCACGGGGCAAACCCAGCGCGGCGTCCAACGTGCGCGAGGCCCCAAGTGCGGACCCGTACGCGTCTTTGTAGACGGGGCAAACTGTCCCGGACGCTTGGTTTCGTGCACGAACTCACAGTGACTGGACGTGTCCAAAGGTATTTACCGCCCAGGTAACTCCTCTCGCCAGACGTTTCGCAACGGCGCGTTTTCCGCGCAGCGTAAGGTCGATTCCACCTTCTCGTCGTCGCGGGGCGAGGAAGAAGAAGCCTTTCTTTCCCTCGTGTCTTTTTCCTCCCTTTTCCGTCACTTCCGCTTCCGGCCACTTCCGTTTCCTGCCACTCTTTCAGAAGGGCTCCTGACCCTCCAACCACAACAACTACACAACAACTTAATATACTACACACGGAAGCAAAGACCTGCATGGTAATTTACATACATTCCTCTAAATATGTAACAACATCAAGATTATCTGCTCTGTTAACATCAAGATTATCTGCCCTGTTAACATCAAACTTATCTGCTCTGTTAACATCAAGATTATCTGCTCTGTTAACATCAAGATTATCTGCTCTGTTGACATTGAGACAATCAGTTTGAAATTTATTGAGTGTGATCTGCGCAACAATTATATTGGAGAAAACATGGCGCCTGTATCACATGACCAATGACATCATAATTATCACTAAAATAATCATACCTGCGTTGACGCGCACTATGGTGAACATTGGACAAATACGGTGGTGAAACCCTCGGCCAACCCAGTAGAAGTAGGCATTGGGTCAAAGGTTCGTCACACGGTGAGAATGCAAACGATTGGGTGAAAGGTGGCCGTCACGTGCAAACATTCACAAACACACGTGCTATGGCTCCGAGCACATGTGCAATGATCGAGGCCATGCGTAGCCTGACTGCTATGGCGTGCTATGACTTCAACCAGACTACATTGGCATGTATATTGCACTTGGGTCACATCGCAGGCAAATGCACGGATTGCTTCAAATTTAGATATTATTTGGACGAAGCAGCTTACACAAGGATACACAAGTGAACCTAGACCCAGCAAAAGGTGATCCACCCATCATATACCTGTCTCACATCCATAACATCTAGAGATAGGGTGTTAAGAAATACTTTTGTGAAATAATTACTTTTGTATAATCATGTTACTGTATAAAGCAATATATTTGGGTTGGCTTGTTAATGTCTACTTGTGTATTTGTCTAGTATGTGATTTATGCACGAACTGCACCATGAGCCAGTGATTAATGTAAAGAAGACATTTTTGTCTCAAATTTAATTCAACTTCCTGAACAACAAATTAAATGAAATGTTTACATATACAATCGACTCTGCATGGCATTAGCGGTGCCTCCATAGTCAAAAATCAAAACCGATGCGTTCAATCCCGAACACTGTTGGATTCTCAGAAGAATCTTAAACATGGTTGCAAAAACAAGGGGGACAAGATGATCCCATTTTCATTTTTTTCCTCAAATTTTCAGTTTTGGTCACCAGGACATCATCTTCTTCATTTCAAAGATGTAATACAGAGGATGGGTTTTCTCATTAACGGAAACAAGATTTATTTAAGATAACGAAAACAATTATATTAATACAATACGAGCAAATAACTCATCCTTCTGGGCGGATTAACTTCCCCAGAATTACGGACGGGTTAATTTCTCCGGAAATACGGACAGTTAAATTTCTCCCAAATTATGGATTGGTAAATTCCCCCAGAATTCACGTTTTTCTGAGGAACTGTAATGCCCCTTTCCACTGGGACTGGCGCTATACGATACATATTGACATAAGTAGATTGCAGTCCGCCCCTACCCTGAAACTCCACAACTATCATTTTATTTTAGCAGCCAAAACATTTTTGAACACTCCCCGAGTAGAAAAAAAACAAAAAAACAAGCAGTTTTAACTCATTCTGTTGAGTGGTTTAACAGTGTATGGAAGTCAAACAAACACTACTACTATTACTACTCCACATGCTCACCTAAGGGGTGTAGCCCTTTTTCACTTCGTTTCCTTGGGAAAGGGGGAATATGAGGTTGGGGCAATAATTTATTGGGACTTTTTTGGCCATGGTGGTGGTGATAGCTCACCTACTCTTCGCGAAGGACACCATAGGATCTTTAACCCTTAGATTCAGTGATTGGGCCTCGGAGGCCCACAAGGTTTTGTTTTTTTTGCAAAAACTATGCTGTACAATTTTTTTTTGGAATGAGCCTCATTTTCACCGACTTTCATGTTACACAAAATTCAGTGACATAAATAAATAAAATTTTCATTCAGGCTCGTGGGAAAATCTTCATTCTTCACTTATAACCCAAACATCTGACACGAATGCAGGCCTGGGGCCTTCGGAGGCCCCACATAAATGTTGTTGTACTACTATGTTATTTCATTATTTTCTTGATATGAGCCTCATTATATGCTCCTATAACTTGGTTACAAATAATTCAGTGACAAAAATATGAAAATTTAAAAACTTTACACGAATACATTCGTGGGGCCTCCGAGGCCCAATTGCTGCATAGGTGTTGGATTTTTGACAGTTGTGGACATATACATTCTAAATAAAGGATTAGTGAATCATATTTTTTGAGCAAATACTCCTCCCTGAGCCTCAATCTTTTAGAGAAAAAAAGGTTGAAAAACCAAGAACAAAATTTTTTTACGAAAAGATTCATTACTTGTATGGGATCCTCCCAACTTATAGGATCAATGATTCACATTTTCTGAGCAAATACACATCCATGAGCATAGACTTGGATTGAAAAAGGATATGAAAGAAAAAAATCAATAAAAAAACAAACAAAAAACATTGCACTAATACATCCGTTGGGCCTCCAAGGCCCAATGGCTACGTTTATGTAGGATTTTTGACGCCTCCATCTAAGAGTTAAGGTTCACCAATTAATGCCGGCAGGCGGGACACCCAGTTTAACGTACATCCGAGGAACGGCACACACATTGATGAATCGCCCAACCTGTGAAACACCAGGATGACAGTTTAGAGCTAGATGGGAATTCCTCCAATGAACATCTTAGAGGCCAGTGTAAAACAAACACACAGAGAAACAAACAAGAAATACGTCGTGTATAGCACGATACTTGCGAAATCCCTAAAATAGGTTGTTGACTTTGGCCTATGTTGTTCTTTTGGCTGATGTTGATCTCATGAAAAATAATTGGTGGTTGGATTCAGTGGCCTCATGTGCAAATCTTCTTCAAATTTAAAGTCAATTGGATGAAAATTGACAATTTTAGAAAGTTGGCCTATGTTGACCTTTTGGCTGATGTTGACCTCAAAAATAATTTGTGGTTAAATTTGCAGACCTGATGTGCAAATTCTCTTCAAATTTAAAGTCAATCAGATGAAAATTGATGTTTTTTAAAAATAGGACAAAGTTGGTGACCTATGTTGAAGTGGATGTTGACCTTTTGACCTCAAAATCAATAGGCTTATTGCTTATGACCAACTCTACCATTTTGCGAAGTTTCGTGAAGAACGGCAAAAATTGTGACGTGTAGGCAACTGACAAGACAGACAAGAAAGACTTCATGCAGAGCACGTACGATACCTGCAAAATCCACCCTCAGCTCTCCCAAAAAAGTTGCCATGGAAACATCAAATTGTCCATTTCATTAAGATTAAAATTGACGATCTTAATCGTAGCTCAGGTCAATCTGATGAAAGTGGATTATTTTCCAGATGACAATTGATTTTCGAAGTTTGACTTTGAGTTGACCTTTGACCTGAATAAGAGTTGATTTGCCAATTCAGTGACTCGATATTCAAATGCCATTCAACTTTCATGTCAATCCGATGAAAACTGACAATATTATAAATTCCACCTTAAGTTGTTGACCTTTGGCCTATGTTGACGTTTTGGCCAATGTTGACCTCAAAAATAATTGCTGGTAAAATTCTCTGACGTGATATGCAAATCCACTTCTAAATTTCCAGTCAATCGGATGAAAATTGAGGATTTTAGAAATTCGACAAAGTTTTTGACCTTTGGCCTATTTTGACCTTTTGACCTCAAATTCAATGGAGTTCTTCCTTATAGCCAACCCCACCATTTGGTGAAGTTTCGTAAAGATCGGTTTAAAATTGTGACCTGTGCTCAACTGACATACAGACAAACAGACAGACAGAATAACGCACGCAACCAACCAACTCTGCCTATGGTGGCCTATGGTGGCCAGTGGAGTTGGTGGTAGATTGGAATAATTTCCAGGTTGAAAGTAACTAGAGCTTCCAGGGAAGCAGAACTCAACTGAGCTGACTGGACAACTTTAAAGTAGGTCAGTTGTCTGTACAAGATTTGACATGCGATAGCAACCTACCTTGTGTGGTCAGAGTCTTACACACCAAGTTTGATCAAAATCCTTAAATATTTGTGGACGTTAAAGTCTTAACGTCGTTTCAGAGCTGAAAACAATATGGCGGCCTATGGTGGCCATTTTGTGACGGATCGGGTTGGAATGCAATAGCAACCTACCTTGTGTGGAAAGGGTTTAACATTCTAAGTTTGATCAAAATCTGTTAATATTTGTGGACGCTAGAGTGTTAACGTCGTTTTCATGACCAAAAACAAAATGGTAGCCTAAGTCCGCCATTTTTCAACGGATCGGGCTGAAATGTAATACCCACCTGGTCCTTGGGGTAAGGATGCTGCATGTCAAGTTTGATTAGAATCGGTTGATATTTGTGGACGCTGGAGTGTTAACGTCGAAAAGTTAATGGACGACAGATGACAGACGACGACGACGACAGACGCCGGAGGGTTCAGTATGTGATACCGTCCAGTTGAGTTTAAAAAATGATGGTTGATGGTACTTATGAAAAGATGGTGCAATCTAGTGTAAAAGTTGAATCAACCTGATGATTGTGTGATGCTTTCAGATATACAATGAGCAGAACACCGATGGCAAGGAGGGTTCGGGACAATGCATCCATCTTCAGCTGTGGGACACGGCTGGCCAGGAGAGGTCTGCATGGGTAAACGGGCACGCACTTGGTGATGAGGGCCAACACACAATAACGTGCTTCGTGTTTAAGTTGTTCTCTTTCTCCCTGCAGATTCCGCAGCTTGACCACGGCCTTCTTTCGCGACGCAATGGGTTTCCTAATCATGTTCGACATAACCAACATGCAGAGCTTCCTTAACGTGCGGCAATGGATGAGTGAGTGCTTTCAACTACCACACTCTTTTGGATCACATCAGATTAACAATTTGAACTTTTTTGTGCATTAAAAAGTTGAATTGACAACGAAATTTTATTTATTATTATTTTTAGATGTGGTGTGAGCCTCAACTCACACTCACACTCACCTGTTAGTGCTGCTTTTCAGCAAAAGGATCGATATGCCAGATCCAATATTTTTTGGAATTGTCCTTCCCACCGCCTTAATTTTTTTTGTGTATATGGTCGAGGCTCATGGAAGAGCTAGTATTAGTACAGTGAAAGGATCAGGATGGAGAGAGAGAGAGAGAGAGAGAGAGAGACTTTTGTGCCTTTTTATTATAAAAATACAAGCCATTTCACAAAGCGGTTGTAAGCAAAGCAACCAGTTTAAAGAAACATTTTGTAAGGATCATGAATTCACCAAAAGGAGCAAATGATATTTAAAGGAAACCAGCAAGTATAAAAATTTTACAAACCAAAGGTGAAGACACAAACAAAACCACAAACAATTTTTAAAGGAAATGCTCATGCAAGAGCTATGACCACATCAAGAGCAAATTAAACGTTTAATTAAATTAAGCGAAACATTGAGAGAGGGAGAGAGAGAGGGAGAAAGGGAGAGAGAGAGAGAGAGAGAGAGAGGGAGAGAGAGAGGTAGGGAGAGGGAGAGGGAGAGGGAGAGGGAGAGGGAGAGGAAGAGGGAGAGGGAGAGAGAGGGAGAGGGAGAGGGAGAGAGAGAGGGGGAGGGAGAGGGAGAGGGAGAGGGAGAGGGAGAGGGAGAGAGAGAGAGAGAGAGAGGGAGAGAGAGAGGTAGGGAGAGGGAGAGGGAGAGGGAGAGAGAGAGAGGGAGAGGGAGAGGGAGAGGGAGAGAGAGAGAGAGGAGAGGGAGAGGGAGAGGGAGAGAGAGAGAGGGAGAGGGAGAGGGAGAGGGAGAGGGAGAGGGAGAGGAGAGAGGGAGAGGGAGGGAGAGAGAGGGAGAGGGAGAGGGAGAGAGAGAGAGAGAGAGAGAGAGAGAGAGAGAGAGAGAGAGAGAGAGAGAGAGAGAGAGAGAGAGAGAGAGAGAGAGAGAGAGAGAGATAGAGACAGAAAACGAGAAAAGACTAACAGCAGAGCCGAAGGCAAAGACAGGGGGAGGCGGACAAACTAGAGATGCAGGGAGGAATGGACGTCAGGAGTGGATGCATGGGGTGGACAATATGGATACAAAAGGAAACTCTCAGGAGGGAAAACTGGAAATTTGGAAGGAAGGGGGATTGGGGTGTGAGGGAGTGGGGTAACGATGGCAGAAAAGATCATGGTTTTCGATTTGGTTGAGATGGTGGTGAACAGCTAAAGACCTAGTGTAGTCTTGAAGACCTAAGGGAAGAATTATATTGAAGAGGATTTGGAAGTTGGTTCTACAGGCAGAAAAATGAGGAACAAATGAGTGGAGCCAGTGAAATCCAGGTGAGCAGTGATCCTGGATTTACAGTGCCTTAAATTTCATCCAATGGCTGGCGAGACCAGCCACCCGCTGCATCTTCTGAACATCTCTGTGTTGTTCATTTACAAACAAAGCAAATTAAAAGTAAACTACATCAACATTTCATAGCCTAAGGTTTATCAATTTTCAATCACTTCACATCTGTCAATGGAGCAAAATGCATCGTTAAGCATCAAATCCATCTTGGTACTGTGGAGGCAGCCATGTCTTGTCTCTGAGCTGTCTACCCTGGGTTCGAATCTTGACCCAGCCATAAACGGTCATCCAGGTGTGTTTCGCATGCAGGGCAAGGCACCAATGTGTGTGTGTGTCGTCCATCGGATTGATGTTCAGCTGGAGGAGCTCTGTGCCAGCACTGGTCGTTGGTGGCCATTAAACGTCATACGGTCTCCTTCGTTAAGAGTAGGCGAGCAATAGCCGGTACCCTGGTCAAATTCCAAATTCCTACTGACTTACCAGCGGGCCCAGTACTTACTAGTGGGCCTAGTACCAGCGCCACATCTACAATGCCCAGCCAATGATACTACCCACAGCTATTTGCTGTGTATGAAAGAAGATGAAGAAACTTGAAATGTCTTGTTTATTGGATAACCAATCATGGATCTGCAAAAAAGATACACTGATTCAAATAAAATACTGGGAAATTCCAGAAGTTGCATTTGCTGATTATTGTGCATTTTTAGTAAAGATGGGGTAAAGTGAAAAAATATGAAAAGAATCAGATCGAATCATTCTCAGCCCCTGAAGTTTGATTTCAGTTTCTTTTAATTTTGAAACGAAAAAATAATTTGTGGAAACCAGACGTGGGAGAAGGGAATGTTGTTTGTTGGGATGGAAATTTGAAGAGCGTAGGGTGGGAATGGGTAGAAGAGGGATGGGAGTAGGAGAGGGAGGCAAGAGAATGAATGAGAAATGATTGACGACTACTTCTACTATGACTGCTGTCCTTCAATCAGGTTGTTCTTCCATCATCTATTAAAAAACACCTGGGTTATTTATTACCTTTTGTTCAGAGTATTGACCAGTGAACAAGTATTTCTTTGGTATGCTGACATTTTGGATTTATAACCAAATAACAATGTGAATGCGAAGAACTTGAGGAGCAAACCGTGATTGAATTTGTTATCCCTTCATACCCCCATCCCCTTCTTTACTCCCAACCTTGCCTACCTTTATTGGTTGCCCCCAGCACAGCTCCAGGTGAATGCCTACTGTGAGAACCCAGACATTGTGCTCTGTGGGAACAAGACGGACCTGGCGGTGCAAAGGGCGGTCAGCAAGAAGGAAGCGGAGGACCTAGCAGAAAGCCTTGGGTACGCAGACCTCATTGCTTTTTGTCCATTTCACAGTTTCCATTGAGTGGGACAAAAGCGATTTTGTGTCAACAAGTAAACGAATAAATATGATGAATATGAAAATTGATTAGATGTTGCTCAAAGAGCATCAATTCGTGACTTTCGAAATGACGTAAAAATGCGAAATGAGGCCTCTTTGTGCATGCGCTGTGGCTGTTCACACTGACTCGGTTGTGCTCGTAGGTCACTTTTAACCTGCTGTCGCCAATGCAAAATCTGTTATTCAAGTCGTCTTTTAAACGTAATCTTCAGCATTTAGACGAAAGAGTGGCAATTTCGAAATGGTTAACCATAATTGTTCTGTGTAAATCGGACTCACGCAAATTACGAGAAATATCCGTGGAAGAGAGGTGATGGATCGGCTGTGGATATATATATATATATATATATATATATATATATGCGTCAGGATCCAAGCCATTCCTTATCCCAGACACATAATACATTTTATTTCGCCCCAAACTCCACATTCCTGGAGTTTCAGGTGCACAAGCATTTTGGGGTGGATAGTCTCATTTTGAATGTGCTGTATTATATTACCTTCAATAAATACTATTTGCTAATTACACATTCAATTTTTCATCATTAGGATAGTGACATACAATCGGTGATTACCACGACCAAGGCCGAGCGTGGATCTAGATGAATCATATAATAAGGTTTAAAAGTATGAACCATTGTTGCACAAGAAGCACATGTGGAAATGTAGGTTAAGACTTGATGTTAAAAATGCAAAACAAATGAAGAGAAATAGATTTTATTTTTACAATACATGTTTCCTGTCATGTCACAGACTTACTTGCTCATCAACCTTTTTATTTATTTATTTTTGAAAAGTTCCATTTTACCTTGGCTATTCTCTTACTTTCTGCATTGTATATCTTTTAATATCGATAGCAAGAGGGACAGGAACAAAGATACCCCAGAAACAGATAATCAGTTGCAGTGTTCAGTGTCCCAAGGCTCCATGTGCTACCTTGTCTTTCATGTGGATCAAACTTTCGTGTGGATCAAAAAGTTTTGTGAATTAATATTCCTTGTTGAACTCATGTAAAGATAGGCAGTAATCATGTTTGATGCGCCAAAATTACATAATGTGAAACGACTTTAAAAGAAAAACCGCAAAAGAAAATTCCTGCGCACAAAAAGTTTAACATGTATGTATGTATGTATATATATATATATATATATATATATATATATATATATATATATATACACAAAGAATTAAGTTAAGCACCCCCCCCCCCCCCCCCGTTATTCTACAACCTCGCACATTACAAGTTTGTTGTCGTCAAAACAGTGTAATATACCCATGATATTGCTATATTTTCTGGAGAAGTGATATTATGGTCACATAAAAACATAACAATCATGCCGTTTTCAATATTTTATTCTGAATAATTTAAGGTGAAATTTTTTGGGAATTTTAGGCATATTTTCACCTCAATTTAAGTATGGAGCTATAGGTCCATCACGGACAGTGTGGATGACGTTTATGTTTTCTAACGTACAGTCATTGTTCTGAGAAGACCTCTAGCGATCTTTGCGTCAATAACGTGTGTAGGACCCACGTGATCGGATCACTACTCAACCCAACTCAACCCTACGAGTGCACTCATCTGCATTTCATCAATGGATAATTGCTAATGTCATACCAATCATTATTTGATCTCACATACCTTAGAATATATGCCAATGTATACATATACACAAAGAATATATATTAGGGGGTGCTTACCTTAATTCGTTGTGTAGGGGTGCTTAACTTAATTCTTTGTGTATATATATATATATATATATATATATATATATATATATATATATATATAGTCATTTCTACTACTACTGCTGCGACAACTGCAACATCGACCCTAATTACTCCCACCTTATTGTGGGTAGGCCAAGATAATGGCCTACCTAATGGCCTAATTGGGGAAAGGTTTTGGCCAAGATATGTATGTAGAATGATAATCCGAGTGTGCTCGTCTTTGTGGTGTTGGTAAACCGAGACCCAAGATCACCTTTTTCACGCATGTGCTCAAAAATCAAAAATTGGACTTTCGCTTCCTGTCCCTTGAGCAAGGAAGCAACTTCGACCTCTGCATGGCATCAAAGTTTAAGTATTTTCCCATTCGTGTCTTTGTCAAATTTCCGCTCGTTATTTTATTGTGTATGTGTTACTGTGTGTTTCTAGTTAGTGTTGGTTTGCAATTCGTGCAAACTTGTGTATAATAAAATCGTTTTCTGGTCGCACCGCGTGCGCGGCCTGGTAACTTGAGACTTCCCTCCTCCCGTCGGTGTTTTGTTAATTAAAGTTCTTTCCTTTGCTCTATTGCTTATTTCTTAGATTTGCTCTTCTCCCCCTAACTTTCCCAAACATCTACCCTACGTCTACAGTAAAAAAAAAAAAAAAAAAAAAAAAAATCACATGGAAGAGCAAGTGAGATAACAGGAGGTTAGAAAAGGAAATTATAAAGTGTCTGGTTAACTGAAACGCCAAGCTTGCTGAAATTTACTTTTGTCGCAGAGACGTGAATATGGGGTAATAGGTGTAAAATAGAATAGTTATACCATAAGTACATGTTCAGTACAAGTGTGTGGTTTCTGTGTAAAACGATAGAGCAGGTGTCAAGGTTTATTTAGGAGATGATACTTGTGACCCCTCTCCACTGTAATGTGTCTACAAGCTTCTCCAACATGCCGCTCATTAAGTTGTTAAATCAATCCATTCGTAATCTGTCTGTTTTCTTTTAAAGTGAACTGCCAATAATCAGTTCCTCGAGCCCAGTGAACCTGAGTTTACCACAATTGGGGATTTACCACAAAACTCTCATTAGGAGGTTTCAACCATGATGATTAATTTCCCCAAAGTTCGCTTGGCCCCAATGGGGAAATTACCGTAGGTGACAGATATTATTATAGTTTCTGTTCGTCAGAAACCGTAGATTTATTTGACTTTCCCAGCAGAAGGCTCCATAGACAACCCGTCGCTAAATTGGTGATCGTCCAGGTGAAGGATTTGACCTCGAGTCCAGTCTTCAGTCCACCATTACAGTACATCATGTGGTATGATAGTACTCCATATGTCGGGTTGGCATGGGTAAAATGGCCGCCCTTCCAAATGTGTACAAAATGATGTGATATATATATATATATATATAGAAGCTACTTATGACGTGTTACCTTTAACCTGTTGGTGGTGACAGTGTGGTCCATTGTGCCTCCCACAGCATGCCATACTTTGAAGTAAGCGCCCTTTCAGGTGAGAACGTACCAGAAGCCGTAGAAGCCCTTCTCGGCCTCATCATGAGACGTATGGAGGAGAGCGTCGATAAATCATGGATACCTCATGGCACAGTGCGACCCGGAAACAACACGCCGGGCGAGAAAGAGCCTTCTTCAGGGTGTGGGTGTTAGGTCATGAGGTTTTGGATTTCGCCGTGTGCGATGTTAGGCCTTCAAAAGGCCCATCCCGGATGTTACCCCAACAGCTTTGGGATTTGAGAATTTTTAAATGTATTTTTTAACCTGTCCACCCAAGATGACAATCAGGCTTTCCACCATTGTGCTTTGACCCTTACTCACACACCTGCTGCACTCATAATCTCTCAATTTTTCAACACTTGGGAGTGTCCGGGATAGTATTTTCAGTGGGAAGTTTCTGGTAATGACCTGCGAACCGATCCTACTTTGCTTCCTAACAATGTCTCGATGGGTAACAGGGTGTCCAGAGTTCATTTAACAAGGCAACAATCAGCATTCCACAATTTGTTTCGGAAATGCACTTGAGATTGTGAGGCATTCGCAAGCGTCGAGGTTTCAAAAGAATTATGGTTAGACTCTAAAAATGGGACTCGTTCACTGCAGCGACTCCAACACACTAGTTTCATAGGCACACGCCACGATGGAGTAATAAACTGCTGGTGCTAGCACCGAGGGATTGCATGATAAAGAGTAGGCCTACATGATAAAACAGACTGAAATTTTTGTTATAATTTTGAAGCTAAATGTTGTTTTTTTGTCAGGGTTTTTCATTATTAATCACTGTGTAAAATTATGATCGTTACCTGAAAGGCAAAGCAGTTTTGAAACGGCACCTATTTTTTGTTCCCAGGTGTAAATATGATGAAAATATTGAATTAAAATATGCAAACGGTAGCCATTTTGTCTCATTTTCATGATGAGTCGTGACCGACTGATTGACTTTTTATATATATATTTTTTATTACGATTCATGTCACGAAAGAAGGGCCTGGCAGGATAGTCGCGATGTATGAGCATCGCATCTGAGCTAACTAGCCTGGGTTTGACTCCAGGCCCAACTATAAACCCTCATCCTGGTATTTCATAGACAGGCCCAGGGATCAATGTCTGCACCGTCCACCAGAACAACGCACCTTGTCGTCAGGGAAGAGTCGGCGAGTTATTGGCAGCACCCCAAAATGTTGTTGGGTGAGGGATTAACAAACACCAACAGCATAATTGACCTTTTGACGGATGAATATAATCAGCCATTCACATCCAAGGGCCAAGGAAACTACCAGTTCTGCCAATGTCCATATAATGCACCTCGATCCCCTATGCTCCTACCAAATTCCAGCTTAAACCCATATACGTACTGTTGCTGCTGCTACCAGCTTTTCAAATAAGCTATTCCATGCCTTCTCTTTATTATCAGGTTGTGGCCCCTGATCCTGTCAATGTAGATTATGCTGAAAATCTCATGATCTTAAAACCCTCCATTATCTTAAACACCTCCATCAGATCTGCTTGTAAGCACGTCCCTTTCTAATGTAAAAAGTCCTTCACCTGCTTCTCATAGCTGTCCAGCTAGGCACAGAATCAATCCAGTTTCTCCATACTGGACCCTCTCTATCCAGCTATGTCCATCCTCAGATATGGTGACAAAACTTACACGATATTCTAGTTGAGGCCTCACGATATTCTTGTACAGAATCCACACTACTTTTGATTTAAAATAGATCGCCCTACGAATATAATCTAAAACCCTGCTACCTTTGCCTATTGCTACCTGGAAATGTGCTGCCTGCTTAACTCCTACTTATTCCTACCCCCATATCCTTCTCCTGTGTGACATGCTCCAAGACTGCCCCTTGCATAACGTAATCCCTATTTTCAGTTTACCCAACCCCACTCATACATTTATTTTTGTAAAACCATCTGCCAATCTTTCACCCAATCTCTGAAAATATATAGATTTTCCTGAATATGATCACCACTGTTTCTGCTACCTATTTTTGAGGATGTCTTCCACAAATTTGGATAGTCGAGTCTTAACCCTGCGAATACAACCAAATCAAGAAAAAGAGCAGAGATTGCAAACCCTTGCCAGGATGTATTTTCAGTTGTTTTTAAGGCTTTTGTGTTAAAACAAATATGGCGGCCGAACCACGTGACCGATGACATCATTATTTTTTTTTCTCCACCAATTTATGCCGACATGACGCTCAATAAATCTTCTCTTGATGGGATGAAGTTTTGTACTTGTCGAATTATGACGTCATAATGGAGGCACCTATGAAATCATTAACATATTTTATTCCACATGGATAGTTCTTTGCAATGAACCATGTCTCAATTTTTTCTATTCAGCACTGAGATATAGAGGTGCAAAGTTTTTCGGGTTTTCCAGGATTGCACCTATGCCACGTGACCTATGACGTCATAATCATAATTTAAAAATTCTACACGTGGAGTTGCACCTACGGTGCAAATTTCCTGTCAATCAGACCAACAGTTGCAGAGAAAATCCTATTTATTCTGTGTGGACAAACTGACAAACAGACTCAAATGCAATACCCTCTCCTGTGGCGAGGGCAATAAACCACTGTGTAAATCATTGATGTGAATTATAAACAAGAATGATCGAAGTACTGTATCCCAAGGTATCCTACTACTTACAATTGTCCAGAAAGGCTGTAATAAAGGGCTTTTCAGGGCTGTAATGTCATATTCTGGCATAGAATGGCCCAAGAAGTAGACATGTTTGCTAAAGCGATCCGTTGTGCTTATCTTCTATCTATAATTCCAGTAATCTCTGTCTGTACGTTTGTACGTTTGTTTGTTTGTCTGTGACCGCTGTTTCTCGACAACTACCGGTCCGATATACTTGAAACTTGCCAGGTATATTGCTGGGGACCCGAGGATGTGCCTTTTCAAGGTTTCATATTAATCGGACAATTACTTACCGAGCTATGTCCAAAAAACGATTCAACCAATCAGAGAGCAGCGAACGATCGCGTGTGCCGAACGTGGAGGACACACTCTGCCTCGGATGGCACATTTGAGAGCGTATTCATTTATTTCACGTTTGCAAACTATGTTGGCGTTAAACTATGTTTTAAAACTAATAAAACCGAATTTGCGATTCATTCGCTTTCCTGCGCGTTTGTGCACGCGATGGCGATTTCTTTACCAAACTCCGGAAGCCGTTCGCTTTGGACCAAACCATTGCATGTAAATAGAGGGGGGGGGATTGTCACCGTACTCGCAAGCCGTTCGCTTTGGACCAAACCATTTCATGTAAATAGAGGGGGGGGATATAATTTTAGATATAGATATAGTACGGGCAATGCCCTAGTTTTCTCAATGGCCAAATCAAGAAGCGTCATATAGTTCCAGAAATAGCAAGATGAGAGATAATCCATGATGATATCAATCTAGGGTGCTAGAGATGGGAGGTGTAAGGGGGTCAATAGATGACAAAATTGGGGTCAAGAAGTTGCAAAGGGTTCAAGATAAGACAAGATACTAAGCCCCAAAAATGTCAAGGTATGACAATGGCATGACAATGCTGAATATGAAACAAGAAGCCTAATATTTTTTCTGGCTACAGTTTGCCACATTCCCGAAATACACAAGAACATGTACAGTCGTGGCTAAAAATATTGGCACCCTTGCGCTTTTTTCAAATAATTCACCATTTCTTCCAGAAAATTGTTAAAATTAAAAAAACTTTTGGCATCCACAGATTTATTTCTTCGGTTTGCAGTGGAAAACAAAAAGCGGAAAAAAATACTAAATCTTAGCTAATTCCACACAGATATCCTAAAATGGCCCAAACAATATTATTGGCACATTTTAGAAGCTAGAAATAATTAGATTTCAAGCAGGTGATTCTCCTTTACTTTGGAATTGAACTCACCTGTGGTGAGTTTCAGGTGCCTGAAATATTAAATCACTAATTCAACCAGTTTGAATGGAGAAAAGGAGTCATTCTTTTGTTTTGTATCACTGTGTGCACCGCAATGAGCATGGAGAAAAGAAAGAAAACCAGAGAATTGTATGAGGAGGTCAGACACAGGATTGTAGCCAAGCATGGACAATCTCAAAGCTACAACTCCATCTCCAGAGACTTTGATGTTCCTGTGTCCAACGTACGCAATGTTATCAGGAAGTTTAAGGCCCATGGCACTGTAGCCAACCTCCCTAGACCTGGCCGCAAGAGAAAACTTGATCGAAGATTGCAGCGAAGGATTGTCCGAATGGTGGAGAAAGCACCTCGATCACCTGCCAAACAGATTGAAGCTGACCTTCAGACACAACGTATGACAGTTTCAACTCACACCATCCGTCGCCAACTCAATGAAAGGGGTTATATGGTAGGAGACCCAGGAGGACCCCACTGCTGAGAGAGAAAGAGCAGAAAGCCCGACTGGAAGTTTCCAAACCACACCTCAACAAGCCAAAATCCTTCTGGGAGAATGTCCTATGGACAGATGAGACCAAATTAGAGCTTTTAGGTAAAACACATCATCTCTATGTTTACAGAAAACAAAATGAAGCCTTCAAAGAAAAGAACACCTTCCCTACAGTCAAACATGGAGGAGGTTCAGTGATGTTTTGGGGTTGCTGTGCTGCCTCTGGCACTGGGTGCCTTGAATGTGTGCATGGAATCATGAAATCAGGAGAATACCAAGGCATTTTGGAGCGCAATGTTCAACCCAGTATCAGAAAGCTGGGTCTCTGTCGAAGGTCATGGGTCTTGCAGCAGGACAATGACCCCAAATACACTTCAAAAAGCACCTGAGAATGGTTCAAGACAAAACACTGGACTGTTCTGAAGTGGCCAGCAATGATTCCAGATCTAAATCCCATTGAACACCTGTGGGGAGATCTGAAAACAGCAGTTGGGAGAAGGCACTCTTCAAACCTGGGAGAACTGGAGCAGTTTGCACAAGAAGAGTGGGTCAACCTACCAGTAGAGAGGTGTAGGAAGCTCATTCATGGCTACAAGAAGCGCATAACTGCAGTTATTTTGTCCAAAGGCCATGCTACCAAATATCAAGTCCAGGGTGTCAATAATTTTGTCAATGCCATTTCCTTTTATTTTCTGATTAAAAAGGATATATTAAGTTCTGAATCAAAAAACAAAGGTTCTGTAATATTAACAGTGAAATAGAGATTTGTGGAGACCAAATACTTTTGTCAATTTAAACGTATTTTTAGAGAAAATTGGGAGTTATTTAAAAGTGCAAGGGTGCCAATATTTGTGGCCACAACTATCTATCTATAATTCCAGTAATCTCTGTGTGTGTGTGTGTCTGTCTGTGTGTTTGTCTGTGACCGCTGTTTCTCGACAACCACGGGTCCGATATACTTGAAACTTGCCAGGTATATTGCTGGGGACCCGAGGATGTGCCTTTTCAAGGTTTCATATTAATCGGACAATTACTTACCGAGATATGTCCAAAAAACGCTTCAACCAATCAGAGAGCAGCGAGCTATCACGTGTGCCGAACGTGGCGATCAGACTCTGCCTCGGACGGCACATTTGACAGCGTATTCATTTATTTCACGTTGGAAAACTATGTTGCCGTTAAACTATGTTTTAAAACGAATTCAAACTGCGATTAAATTAAAACGATTCATCCTAACTGCGATTTGCGAACTTCCGGACAGTGACGACTGTCCGGCAGCACGCTTTCCGGCATCCAATCACAGAACGCTTTGTTGCGTAGGCGTGGCCGATGTGAGACGAGCGGAGCTGAGCGCGTTACGAGCTGACCGCCATTACGGTACGTAATTCGATTTCTTATGCGCATTATTTCTCCCAATTCATTCATCTCCCAATTTCTCCCAATTCAATTCGTATCACTAATAAAAACGAATTTGCGATTCATTCGCTTTCCTGCGCGTTTGTGCACGCGATGGCGATTGCTTTACCAAACTCCGGAAGCCGTTCGCTTTGGACCAAACCATTGCATGAGGGGGGGGTTCTGTGGTCGTTGCGAATGGACCAAACCATTCATGTAAATAGAGGGGGGGGATTGTCGCTGTACTCGCAAGCCGTTCGCCGTTCGCTTTGGCGTTGCGAATGAACCAAACCATTTCATGTAAATAGAGGGGGGGGGGGATATAATTTTAGATAGATATATAGTACGGGCATATATATAGTACGGGCATGCCCTAGTACATATAAATATATGGACTGTTCTTTGGGTCTTATTCACATTGGGTCTACTTGACAGGTCTTATTCACATTGTGATATTACTGCCTTATGGGTCGCCATCTTGTAATAGGAGTGAGCTGCTGCAAATTCGTCTCATCTTTCGGTGAAGACACAAAACGAGAATTCACAAAAGTTCGAAACATTCGTCTTTATTTCAAAGGGTGGCACATGCAAAAATATCAGACATGCTTAACAAACAAGCACCAGTAAAAACGTGTTCCAAATAAAAGGTAACCACGTCATGCAGGATAAGTGATAGTCCAGCCAATTACTGTGAGAACTCTCCGTGCTCTACTGACAAACTCTGAATGTATAAAGTTTGGCAAAACCGTTGCCCCAATGGACAGTTTAGATGAAACAAAGCATGGAAGTCTGAGAAACGTAACGCTATTCACGTCCCAGAATCGCCCTTCTCCAGTAAAACCCGCCATACGTTGAGCACGAGTTAAAAATTCCCCAAAAGAGGCGTCAAGTTCTGGATGAGACTCAAAACGAGCGGGGATCACCGGATCATGGAAACTATAAAATGTACAAAAATCAGTGACTTGTGCACTTTTTGCTCCCCGTCACCAGCTGGCTACAGACTGCGCAAACATACGACTCAAATCCGCAAGACTGCGTGAAAACACAGTTGTTTCAATTTGTACACAAAAGCACAACGGGACGTATGTACAAGTGTAGAAAGGTCGCTTGTACATATGTATAACAAATGTAAACAGAGACAAAGTCACAGTTTGGTTTCATTTGTACATGCCAGGGTCTTACGAGAGGACGGGACATGGGGGGGAGACATGGGACAAACAGGCTAGATGACCCTGCCAGCTTATCACAGTGATTGGTGCAGCACATCACATTGTCCCAGCTGCCTCGAGCAGGGCAGGGAACGCTGGAGCAACAGGTCCGTGTGCTGGAATGCTCAGGTATTCCTGAGCACAAAAGCAGCAGCGGACATGTGGAGTGCACACGCAAAATGCGCACATTGAAAACCCTGCAAAGCACGTTGGTACGCACGAAAGGCGGAGGCAGACGGTCACGATACGGTCACGAGCTTAAGCACGAGGTAAATGTGTGCATAAACCGATGAAGATGGCAAAATCTGGAGTAAAAGGATGCGACACTTCCCAATCCCATCTGTCCAGGCCCAAAAGGATGACGGTGGCAAAAATGAAGCTTGCAACACCCTTTCGGTGAGGGTGCGGGGTGGAGAGGAGGTGCAAGAGCGATGAGGGAGATAGCCCGTGACTTTAACAGTTCCGAGCCATGTTCTACAAGCAGCTTGGAAAGGTTACAAGAAATCCTCCCTCAACCTCCACAAAAAATGCCATCGTGCCTCAGAAGCAAGCTAACCCAGAGCTTGAAAAAAAAAAAGAAGGAAGTAACAATCCATTTGTAACAAATACCATTGGGACTTTTACGAAATAAATAACAGCATTAATACAAGCAGCAAAGGATTGAGAGGACTTACTCCCATGGAGTGGAATGAACAGAAGGATGCAACTAAGGAATGAAAATATGGACCGATCCTTTGGAAAGTGCATGTGCTGTGCTTTTGACTCTGTGCGATGAACCGATGTTGCGGACAAATTATCGGTGATCTGCCATACACACTGGCACAACCACATGTGCTTTGAATCGAGTGATGAAAAACGATGCATGGTGTTGGTCTTCCGAAGGCAAAGGAAAAAATGGGGGATGAGTTCGATAAAAACCGAGAAACTTTTCATCATTGGAACTCACTTTTTGGCAAACACTATCACACAGACCACCTTGAACAGTACGGGATCTCCCACAACCGAGGACTTTGACGTTGTCGAGACTTCGTTTTGGGCTTGCACACATGACATTCGGAAACAGAAGTGGCATAAAAGAAGTTCAGTTGGAGGCATAAAGGCAAATCAGGCAGTAGTGAGCTGAAGAAGGAAAAAAAAAAAAAAAATCAACAAAATGCAGACGAAATTTCACAACCAGGAAGTGGAAAGTTGAACAAATAACCAGACGACAAAACATGTGAACAACCTGATACAATAAATCAGCTTCGCCGATAACAATCACATCATCCCCAATACGTAAAGAAAATAACTACTTTGATAATAATTACATTACAAAAAGGAAAAATAACAGCAAAGCTCAGCGATGTCGAGATATCCAATGTTACAAGTACGACCTGCGAACCAGATCCCAATAAGCATGCCTAAGGGTCACATCTCACGGAGTCGTCACGCAGGCTCCTCGGCAGAGCGGGACTCCGACTTGAGACGTACAAACTCTCGGGCGACCTCATCGTTGGTGCGTTGAGACAAGATACGGAGGATTGTAAGGCCTGTGTCGTCCATCTTGAGACCTTGTGCCAAAGCGCACCAACAGGCGCAGCCTCCACGTTCCTGGATGTCGCGCAGCTGCAGGACGGACAGGCCCAGCATACGATCCTCACGCGCGAAGCAGTAGTCTTTGACGCAAATGTGCAGCTCGTATGCGTCGGGTCCATCATCATTTCCCAGCATGCTGCAGGCAAATCGATTTTTTTTTTAATGTTTACAAGATCGAGGCTCGTGTTAGAGCTAACATTAATCACACAAAAAAAAAACGGACACATAAAACATATAATAAAGGGAGCGGGAGACAAGATGGGGAGAGAGAGGGAAGCACACAAGTACAACAGTAGAGAACAGGGACATCGGGAGATCTGTGGGAGGGAGAGGGCTTGGGGGGGAGGAGGCATGGGAAGGTTGAGTTAAAAAAACAGGTGGACACTACTGCCAGGGCTTCCAGTAAAGAAGTCGGTATTTCAAAACAGTGGATCTGGGGTGAATTAACGGGGGTAGAAAAGATCAAGGTTTCGGATGGGGGAAGATAAGAGATGATGGTGAACAGCTGTTTTAGAGACCTGGAGAGAGGAGTGGGATTGAAGAGAGTGGGGGAGTTTGTTGCAGAGGCGGGAGAAAAGAGGAATGAAAGAGTGAAGGTGAGCGGAGAGTCTTGATTTTGACAATTTCACAAGAAGATTGTTGCTGGCAGATCTTGTGCGACCTGTAGGAATATTTGGGGGACAGAGCACAGACAGAGCTGGGGAGGGGGGGGGGGAGTGGGGGGGGGGGGGGGGCAAGGTCGGAGAGGAGTCGGTAGAAGACAGAAAGACCACCAACCTGCCTGCGGTGAGTGAGTGAGAGGCCCTCAGAGTTAGCTTCATCGTGGGGGATTCCAATGATCCTGAAAGCTTTGGTTTCAACAGTGTGAAGACGAGCTAGGTGTGAGGCAGGAGCACCGGCCCAGAGGGGGGGGGGGGGGGGGGGGACGACGACAGTATTCCATTGTGCTGCGGATGAAAGCCTGGTGAGCAGCTCAGGTGTGCCATGGAAGGACTTCGCACGACGGAGGATGCCCAGTCGGCGACTGGCTTTGGAGGCCAGCTTGGAAATGTGGTTTTCCCAGGAAAGATCATGGCAGATAGTGAGACCCAAAAGCTTGAGTGACAGAACTTCTTGGAGAGGATTGTTCAGAAAGTAGATTGGAGGGTTTTCCAGTCAGTCTTTTCGGAGAGACATAGTGAGAGTGTGAGATTTGTCAGGATTGAAAGACATGTTCCACTTGTTTGACCAGTCTGTGATTTTGTCCAGGTCTGCAGAGAGTGAGGAGGATGCAGACTGCCGATCTGAGGGATGAGGAATGGAGCGGCAGAGAGTGGAGTCATCAGCAAAGAGATAGAGAGGATTTTCCAGAGAGTCGGAGAGATCATTGATGAAAACCAGAAAAAGCACAGGGCCCAGAACACTGCCTTGGGGAACTCCAGCTTGAACAGGAAGGGGAAATGAGAGAAACCCATTCACGGCCACACGTTGATTACGACCAGAGAGGAAATCGGCAAGCCATGCATGGAGGTTTCCATGGACACCATAGGAGGAGAGTTTGGTGAGCAGAGCGGGGTGCCAGACCATAGCAAAGGCACATGATATGTCAGGGGAGACAGCTCTGATTTCCTGTTTAGCATTGAGGACCTCCATTCATTGTTAAGACAGCAGAAGCAGCATGTCCAGAGTAGAATGACCTGGTCTGAATCCAAATTGATGATCCGAGATCAAGTCATTGGAGAAGAGGAAGGATTTGATGTCAGATGCGATGATTGATTCCATGATCTTGCTGATGATTGGGAGCAGGCTGATTGGTCTGTAGTTGCAAGGATCTGTTTTAGCATCTTTTTTGTGTAAAGTGGTAATGTTGGCTGTTTTCCAAGCAGATGGCAGATGACCTTGAGCAAAAAAGAGGGTGAAGAGAACAGAGAGAGGGTGTGAAAGAGCAGCAGAGCAGGATTTAAGGACCCGTAGGCTGATGCCGTCTGGTCCAGTTGCAGAATCAGAGTCGAGGTTTGACAGAAACTTAAACTTTGACAGAAACAGATCTGTTGTTGCTGCAGCAATTTTGTCACTATCATTATATTTTCACGATATTTAACCATTATATTTAATCCTGGTGTTGGCTTAGCGGTTAGCGTGCCGGCTTGGGATCCTAGGGTCCTGTGTTCGAATCCCGGTCGATTGATGAATTAACGCCAGGGGGGTTGACTCAGCCTGTCACCCTTCCGAGGTCGGCAAATTGAGTACCAGCTTGCTGGGATGAACGATCCCGGTGTGTACCCCGGTTTAGAATAGGTACACTGTATCCCTGCACATCGTATGAGGCGACTAAGGGTTGGCGTCAGGAAGGGCATCCGGCCATAAAAAAAAAACATTGCCTCAATCAGGGAACCATGATTGTCATGGGGCCCGCAAGGCTAACCCCCGCTCTAGCGGGGAAAATGGCCTTAAAACGATCATTCATTCATTCATTAGATTTTCACAGTTATCATCGAGATTAATTTGTCTGCAAGTCCAATCAGTTTTACTTGAGTCTGAACTCAAGGAATGCTCGACCAACGTTGATGCTTGCTTGTGCACCAACTATAAACATCCCAGAAGAAACGAGCATTCTGAGTATTGCGCTGCAATAACATGTCCTCTACCAGCAGTCTGTCGTGCGGAAAAATGTGTGAATTATATAATTACCCACTCACGGTCTGAGGTAACTCGGCTACAAATTATCCGATTTGCACCAAATAAAGTTCCTGAATGGTTGCACAGACCCCTACTTCTCACTAAAAGGGGAAAAATAATGTAAATCGGAGTTAAAATAAGCCCGCAAGGTCACTCCGTGGAGCAGCCTGCACGTATTGCACTGTATGAATTATATAATTACCAACTCACGGTCTGAGGTACTCGGCTAAAGATTATCTGATTTGCACCAAATAAAGTTCATGAATGGTGGCACAGACCCCTACTTCTCACTAAAAGTGGAAACAGAATATAAATTGGAGTTAAAACTAGGAATATTAACAGCTTTGACTTACCGCACTCCAAATTATAGTCCGGAAAACTGTTGGGGAAATTCCCAAAGTTCAAAGTGC
This sequence comes from Myxine glutinosa, assembly GCF_964187855.1. Taxonomy (NCBI): domain Eukaryota; kingdom Metazoa; phylum Chordata; class Myxini; order Myxiniformes; family Myxinidae; genus Myxine; species Myxine glutinosa. The sequence continues at coordinate 28,300,626 of NC_136262.1, read as the reverse complement.
CATAACTTTGTCAAAAATGATCGAAACGTCGTGAAGTTCGAACTTGATCTGCAACTTATCATGAGGAAACCATGTACCAAGTTTGAAATCATTGGCATTAAGAGTTTAGAAAAAAAGTCCAGAAAGCTGTTCTTTGCGTGACGGACTGACAGACGGACAGGTGGAGGGACAGCGTGCAAGCCTATAGTCCCCTCCGGTGTACACCTCCGGTAGGGGACTAATAACGTCATAAATTAATGAATAAAGTTTTGCATTTTCAACATCATTATTGTTGATGTTCCTTGGTTTCAAGGACAGCCAGAACTGAACCTTTCAAGCAAACAGTCTTCTAAAAAGACTTTTTTTTACCTCTGCATGAGTGAGGTTCATGGAAGAGCAAGGTAGATTTGACAATGGAACAAACATTAAGGGAATTAACAAATAGGATAAGAGGAAGGGAGTAAAGGTGGAAAATGAAATGATCAAGTAATATGGTTACGTTAGGAAAGCTTAATGGGGGTTAATAAAATCATGGGGCAAAATTGGGGATGACATGAGATAGCAGTTCAGATTTAATTTGGAGCTTTACATCCAAAGGCAGAGATATCTATGAAAACAAACATTTTTGAGGGAATTTCTCGATAGTATTGATATCAAACACAATCTTGCACTCCCGGTTCCAATGCTTGCGCTGTAAATCACAAGAGGGCGGCAAGTGAGGTAATAATGGTGGTGGAACAATCAGCAAATCAGGAAATTTCTGGTCCGATACATCAGGATTGTTGAAATTTACAGATTGTAAAGGATGGTGGAGCTTCCTTATCAAGAATGTCCGCATATTTAAAAGCAACATGAGGCCAATAGGTTATTGCTAATCAGGCTCTTAAAAATCCCTTTTGCACTGGCGACGTACACTGCCGGCTTGGCTTATGCACATTCCGACGGGACAAGTGTTTATCTAACTAGTGGACCCGTTAGTCCGTTGTACCAAATTTTCATTGGTCCTCACGGGCCTTGTAGCATACATGCCTGCCAGACTCAGAGGGGTCTTTTGGGTCCTATGGGTCAGTTGGGTCATCGGGAACTTTTGGGCGATTTGGGTCCTCAGGGACTTTTGGGTCATCAAGGACTTTTTGGGACCTTGGGGACTTTTGGGTCATCAAGGACTTTTTGGGTCCTTGGGGACTTTAGGGTGATTTGGGTCCTCAGGGACTTTTTGGACATCAAGGACTTTTTGGGTCCCAAGTGTTAAAGGGTCTTCCAAGGTCGAAGGGGTCTCAGCAGTCCAAAGGCTCAAAAGGTACATTTCAATAGTACGTAATTAATAGACCCAAGAAGTATGACTGACACACACACACACACACACACACACACACACACACACACACACACACACACACACACACACACACACACACACACACACACACACACACACACACACACACACACACACACACACCTCGTCCATTTAAAGTAGAAGCTGAACAAAAATACCATCGTTAAACTGAACACGCTACTTTTACAGGCCATTTACCTGTATCATTTATGTTCCATATTATGTCACATACATTGACATTATATGTAACATTATTGATCATTAGGATATCAACGACCACTTTTGTGCACATTAAGGTTAAATTGCATCAATGAAGATGAATATATAAATATATATATATATATTCGAACTGTTTCGCCCAAGGCTAGTTGATAACATGTATAAAGTTTTGCATCGACATTTTGAAAGCGGTTCTGGAGAAGAAGATTTTTTTAAACGTTTTTATTTTCAATCCAATATGGCCACCAGACCACGTGACTGATGAAATCAGAAATTTAATTGTTCACTCACATCGGGTCATAGATCAGATATACGAAGTTTCAGATTTTTCAGATAAGGATTTTTATTCAACCAATTATTGCTGGAATACCATTTCACCAATGACATCATCGTTATCACCCAATACACCCCATGGGGGTTGATGACGTGCCAAGTTTGAATTTTTTTTTGTTCAGCGGTTTCAAACAAGATTTTAACTTTTTAAATCCCAACCAAACCCCTCCCCTCCTAAACTCCCCCTCGCCCCTCCCCTCCTAAGCTCGCCCCTTGCCCCTCTCCTCCTAAGCTCGCCCCTTGCCCCTCTCCTCCTAAGCTCGCCCCTTGCCCCTCTCCTCCTAAGCTCGCCCCTCGCCTCCTAAACCCACCCCTCCCAAACTTCCCCCCACACCCCTCCCCTTCAAATCTCCCCACCCTCCTTTTTTCTCCAATTCTCCCCTCTCACACCTCCTCCTCAAAGCGTCCTCCCCGCTTCTTCTCCCTTCCAACTCTCACCTCCATCTCCCCCAACCTTCTTCCTCGCTCCGCCCCCCCCCTCAAACAACACCTCACTGTGCCTCACCCAATCACCATCAAACCTTTTGTCCGCCTTATCCTTCCCTTTCTCCTAGCTATTCTGAAATCTCTGATACACTATCAACAGCTCTCCCTACCTCTTCCTCCTCTTCCACATCTTACCCTACCCCCCCCCCCCCCCTGTTGTGTATCCGATGCTCCCCCTTCCTCTTCATTAACTGTATGGACCTCATACATCCGGGGCCTTCGCTCACACTTGACTGATCTCTCCATACATGTTGCTTCTGACAAACCAGACTTGATCTGCTTAACAGAAACGTTCCTCCTTCATGATGTCTCTGATTCCTTAATATCTCTCCCGGCCCCTGGGTTCCCCCTCCTCCAGTATAATAGACCTGAGCCTCGTCCTGGAGGTGGGGTGCTATCTTTATCAAAAACTCTCTTTCGCACTCTCACTGCACTGCCCTCTCTCCACCCCACTCCCAGGAGTACCTCAGGCTACGGCTTCCCCTTCGCTCCCACCTTTTGTTCATGTGTTGTACCGTCCACCAAACAGTGATGACTCCATCCACATCTCGCTGTCTGATAATATGGACCAACTTATATCTACTCATCCCAACTCTCTCTTCCTCATATGTGGTGATTTCAATTGTCATCATGCCAGTTGGCTGGGTGTGGGTACCTTTCTCATCAGCCATGGCACCTCAGCAAAGGACTTCTGCGACTCATTGGGACTGACACAATCTGTCAATTTCCCGACCCGGATCTCAGTCAACGGAGCACCTTCTCTTCTGGACTTGGTTATGACTAACTTCCCTGCAAATGTCTGCTGCTCTTCTTCTGCTCGAATCGGTTCATCTGATCATGTGCTTGTAAGTCCCCTACCGGTGTACACCGGAGGGGACTTTGGGTTTGCACGCCGTCCCTCCGTCTGTCAGTCTGTCCGTCTGTCCGTCAGTCAGTCAGTCTGTCTGTCAATCTGTCAGTCTGTCACGCAAAGAACAGCTTTCCGGACTTTTTTTCTAAACTCTTAATGCGAATGATTTCAAACTTGGTACTTGGTTTCCCCATGATAAGTTACAGATCAAGTTCGAATTTCAGAACGTTTCGATCATTTTTGACAAGGTTATGGCACTTTGAACTTTGGTAATTTCCCCAACAGTTTTCCGGACTATAATTTGGAGTGCGGTAAGTCAAAGCTGTTAATATTCCTTGTTTTAACTCCAATTTACATTCTATTTCCACTTTTAGTGAGAAGTAGGGGTCTGTGCAACCATTCATGAACTTTATTTGGTGCAAATTGGATAATTTTTAGCCGAGTTACCTCAGATCGTGAGTTGGTAATTATATAATTCATACAGTGCAATACGTGCAGGCTGCTCCACGGAGCGACCTTGCGGGCTTATTTTAACTCCGATTTACATTCTGTTTCCACTTTTAGTGAGAAGTAGGGGTCTGTGCAACCATTCATGAACTTTATTTGGTGCAAATCGGATAATTTTTAGCCGAGTTACCTCAGACCGTGAGTTGGTAATTATATAATTCACACTGCCTGTCGGGGTCATGTATTGCAGTGCAATACTCAGAATGCATGTTGAAGTGGACATCTCTCTGACCATTCTCAAATAGCCTCCTCAGCGTCGACGAGTCTGGCATTTCACTCAGGCCAACTGGCACGGTCTTCAAGCAGCCATCAATCATCTGGACTGGTCTCCAATCTCTACTGCCTCTGATATCAACTCATCCTGGGAATTCTTCCAAAGTAAATTGCTCTCTCTCATGCACAGATTTATCCCATCTCGTCTTCAGTTGTCATACCATTCCTCCCGTCCATGGTACACGGAATCTTGTGGTGAGGCAGTTGCCCTGAAACAACTTGCCTTCATCTCCTAGAACGCAAATCCAACGGAAGGAAATCTCATTTCCTTTCACGAAGCCTGAAACAAGTGTGTGTCCACCCTCAGGAGAGCCAGGAAACAATGTCTCTCCACTCTTAAGACTGAACTCTCAAACCCATCTCTCTGTACCCACCGTACCCAGCTGCTCCTGGACTCTGTGTCCTTTTCTCCTGACAAGGTGGAGAGTTTCTGTCAATCCTCGACTCTGATTCTGCAACTGCACCAGACGGCATCAGCCCACGGGTCCTAAAATCCTGCCCTGCCACTCTTTCACTCCCTCTCTCTGTTCTCTTCACCCTCTCTTTTGCTCAAGGTCATCTGCCATCAGCTTGGAAATCAGCCAACATCACCGCTTTACACAAAAAGGTGCAAAAACAGATCCTTGCAACAACAGACCAATCAGCCTTCTCCCAATTATCAGCAAAGTCATGGAATCCATCATTGCTTCAGATATCAAATCTTTCCTCTTCTCCAATGGCTTGATCTCTGATCATCAATTTGGTTTCAGACCAGGTCACTCTACTCTGGACATGCTGCTTCTATTGTCTCAATAATGGATGGAGGTCCTAAATGCCAAACAGGAAATTAGAGGGGTCTCCCTTGACATATCACGTGCCTTCGATACGGTCTGGCACCCCGCTCTTATCACCAAACTCTCCTCCTATGGTATCCATGGAAATCGCCATGCTTGGCTTGTGCACTTCCTCTCCAGTCGTAGTCAACGTGTGGCCCTGAATGGATTTCTCTCATCTCCTCTTCCTGTTTAGGCTGGAGTTCCCCAAAGCAGTGTTCTGGGCCCTGTGCTTTTTCTAGTCTTCATCAATGATCTCTCTGACTCTCTTGAAAATCCTCTCTATCTCTTTGCTGATGACTCCACTCTCTGCCGCTCCATTCCTCATCCCCCAGATCGGCAGTCTGCAGCCTCCTCACTCTCTGCAGAAGTGGACAAAATCACAGACTGATTAAACAAGTGGAACATGTCTTTCAATCTTGACAAATCTCACACTCTTACTACGTCTCTCCGAAAAGACCATCTGGACAACACTCCCATCTACTTTCTGAACAATCCTCTCCAAGAAGTTGTATCACTCAAGGTTTTGGGTCTCACTATCTGCCATGATCTTTCCTGGAAAAAAACACATTTTCAAGCTGGCCTCCAAAGCCAGTCGCCGACTGGGCAGCCTCCGTCGTACGAAGTCCTTCCTTGGCACACCTGAGCTCCTCACCCAATAAAAGGCTTTCATCCGCAGCTCAATGGAATACTGTTCTCCCCTCTGGGCTGGTGCTCCTGCCGCACACATAGCTCGTCTTCACGCTGTTGAAACCAAAGCTTTCAGAATTTTTTTTTTTTTTTTTTTTTTTGTATACAAGGTCGAGGCTCGTGAAAGAGCGAACATTAATCACACAGAAAGACAAACCGACACATAAAACATATAACATAGGGAGCGGTAGACAAGATGGGGAGAGAGGGGGAAGGACACAAACACAACATTTGAGAGCAGTGACCGAGAGACATGGAGACATCGAGAGATCTGAGAGAGGGCGAGGGCTTGGGGGGGGGGGGGGGGGGGCGTGGGAAGGGGGCAGTGGGAGAGGTATAAAACATATGGACACTGCCAGGACTTCCAGGAAAGAAGTTGGAATTTCAAACAAGGTGGATCTGGGGTGAATTAGCGGGGGTAGAAAAGATCAAGGTTTTGGATGGGGGAAGATAAGAGATGGTGGTGAACAGCTGTTTTAAAGACCTGGAGGGAGGAGCTATGTGTGGACACTGCTATGTGTCCACCCATAGCCTACTATGGGAAGTAGGCTATGGGTGAAATCATTGGAATCTCCCGCGATGAAGCTAACTCCGAGGGCCTTTCACTCACTCACCGCAGGCAGGTTGGTGGTCTTTCTGTCGTCTACCGACTCCTATCGAGCCTAGCTCCCCCAGCTCTATCCCCCAAATATTCCTGCAAGTCGCACAAGATCTGCCAGTAACCCTCTTCTCGTGAAATTGCCAAAATCAAGCCTCTCTGCTCACATTCACTCTTTCATTCCTCTTTGCTCCCGCCTCTGGAACAAACTCCCTTACTTTCTTCAATCCCACTCCTCCCTCCAGGTCTTTAAAACAGCTGTTCATCACCATCTCTTGTCTTCTCCCATCCAAAACCTTGATCTCTTCTACCCCCATTAATTCACCCCAGATCCACTTTTTTTGGAAATCCCGACTTCTTTCTTTCCTGGAAGTTCTAGTAGTGTCCATGTGTTTTATACCTTTCCCACCCCACTCCCCCGCCTTCCCATGCCTCATCCCCCCAAGCCCTCTCCCTCCCACGGATCTACCGTTGTTCCTGTTCTCTGCTGTTATACTTGTGTGCTTCCCTCTCACTCCCCATCTTGTCTCCCGCTCCCTTTATTGTATGCTTTGTGTGTCCGTTTGTCCTTTTTTGTGATTGATGTTTGCTCTTTCATGAGCCTCGATCTTGTGTACAAAAAAAAAAAAAAGAAAAAAAAAAGATGATGTCCAAATATTTTTCTTTCATCCAATATGGCTGCCTTACAATGTGACCTACGACATCAGTTTTATCAATAAAATTTTCTCCATGGGAAGTAAGTTTAAAGTTTCGTATTGATCAAACAAGCGGTTGCAGAGAAAAATAATTTTTAAAGCGAAAATATATTGATGTGGACATGCACACGCACACGCACACACACATAGCAGTGTCCATGTGTTTTATACCTTTCCCACCCCACTCCCCCGCCTTCCCATGCCTCATCCCCCCAAGCCCTCTCCCTCCCACGGATCTACCGTTGTTCCTGTTCTCTGCTGTTATACTTGTGTGCTTCCCTCTCACTCCCCATCCAGTCAAGACTATTCAATGTAAGTAGGTATATTTTTAAATACTTTTAAACAAGCTAATTTAGGAGAAACAAAACTCCAGTTAAAATACGAAACACACTCGTAACCAAATGCTCACTCACAAGTGGAACGTTTCGTTGTACTTTGGAGCCCAGTTGTTGCTTTTTGACTTGGTAGAAAACTTGCGCTTTTTGTCACTGAGGTGCGGTCCCACCACGGTTATCTCCACAAATGGGCGGAACATCCCAGTCGTTTGCCACTTCAGATCATTGGCAGCAACCACTGTTGAGACGAGACTCATGTTGAGTTGCACAAGGCGCTGAAGCACATGGTTGAACATTTGGGACAACAATTCGGCTTAAAGCTTGCACATTCTAATCCAGGCTCCTATTTCCACCCAGTCCAACTTTTTAAAACCCATTGCTGGACCACACATCACTTCCGAACAGGTAAATGACATTCCGCTCAGATGAACAGGTTGCATCTTTACCTTTGACAGTAACTTTGTGTTCCCCGGTGCCAGGGTGGGTGAACAGATCGACCTGGATCGAGACCTCCCCAACAGTGTCCTCCATGCTGGAGCCTGGAGATGACAACCGTACCTCCATAAGTATGAAAAAACATTAACTTGTTGATCAAACAAAACGTTTTTAACATTTACAGCCATGGAATATATTTAGCCATTCATAGTTTATCATTTGCAGCCAAGTTAATGCATCTGGGATTTCTGGATCAACTACTACATGGAAGCTGGCCATGCAGCATCTGAATCAAGACAACTGGTGGGTAGTTTATGGTTCAAACCAAGTCTCCTCTTTGAAAGTGTCTGAAATATGCGATCATTTCTTAATTGAGTGAATACCTCAATATTGCAATTCACACGTTCCCAAAATTTGCAATATGAAAGCCACAATGAACGTTGGGAATAATGACGACTGAAGCATGATCCCTTGAGTTATGCTCTTGTATTGTTCAATGAGACGCTGCTGACCGATGAAGATCCTCATACTAAAATACGCAATTTGGTGCGTGTCTGTCTGTCTGTATGTCTGACCATGATACATTCGGTTGTTACTTATCCAATCTCAACCAAAGTTGACAAGAGGACTACGGGTCACATGATGGACGTTGCAGCAACTTCATTTACCCCTCTCTCCAAGCGGGATTTCTGCCTTGAGGGAAATCCATGTTAAGGTGTATATCCTTATTAAGTTAGCTATGCATGTCATTTTTCCAACACCGCTTCTAATAACAAAGGTAAAAACAATACTCATGCCAATAGCATAACATTAATGTTATTACAAAACAATATCAATACTAATAATATCCCCTCTCCCAAAGGGGTTTTTCCTCCTTGGACAAACGTCTCGTGTTAACGTGAACAAATAGCTTTTTGTCACATGTCGTGGGGCCTAGTAGCTGTAGTTTGAGTGAGACAGTAAGTAAGACCAGCAATCCTGACACGGAGTGTGTAAGATGGTTCCGGGCACCACTCTAACACTCCTAAGTCAGGACGGTAGTACTACCCTGGGAGTTTCTGTCTACAACCTACTACCTAAAAAACTACCTTCTAGTCGAGGCTCCCATCTCCCAGATATGCTTATCACATCTACCAGAGACTAACGGACTAGAGCCTAGATATACTGTAATCGAAATACCCCAAAATAAGTTGATAACATGACCCTACTTGCCAGTCCCATAGGGAATAGGTGTACTATTTCAGTAAATCAGAGTTTTGAATGAGATGTGCACCTTGAGACATCTGTGTTTGGATGAATGTTTTGATGAGAGTGTCGGTGGTCTGCGTGTACAGTGAAAGGGCATAACGCAGTGAAGCCATGTCTGCACTCTTGTCCAGAAAGGTCTTTTTCAGGCCGTTACCTCCGGCATGAAAGTACATCTGCAAGAGAACAACAACATCACAGACTTGCAAGCTGGAAGCTCAGGAGATGCATTCCGATCCTCGACTTAATGAGTAGGAAAGGCTTCCGACTTTAATAATGGCACGGCCTGCCAGTCCCACGTCCATCTGTCATCACCTTGATGGTGTCCAGCACCAACTCCATGACACCGCACTGCTTTGGCGACAGACTTTTCGTATCGTTGCTGACGATGTGTTCCTGGTCACAAACATGCAGAAAATTGTGACATTCATGACAATGGGTTTCAATACTTGTATTTTCGATCTAAATAAATGTTAGCTTCCTTGCATTGTCTGAAGGCTGTGCAAACGTCAAACCTTCAACTTTGATAGCTGACCAAGCTCTTTTGCAGCACTGAAAATCAGCTGGGTTCCCTGGAAACAAAATTGCATACGCTTGAATGAATGTACTTTGAACTTGTTGATACATGATCAAACTGGAACAAAACTGGAACAAAACGGAAAACAATTCAAACTGCAAATATTTCCTTCGGCAGACTAGCATGATTATTTATATGGCTCCACCGCCACACCCACTCCTCGCTCCCCCATCGCCCTCCACCAGAAAGGATCAGACATGCTCATGTCTGGCAACAATATTACATATGATACATATTGTTGCGAATATGGAATTTGACCTCCATATCCGCTTGTAAATATTCCCCTATCTTCTCCGATACTCCCCAACTCTCCCCTTACCCCATTCCCTAGTCCCATTGTCTGTAAACAACACCCATTAGAGCCGATCTTCCCCTTCATTCCCCCATTAAATGTCGTGCCCAGGTCCCCCGCACCACACGTAGACAATTATAGGACATCTTGCTAGTTATTCTTAATCTATGTCAGTTAAGGACTTGTTTCCATTAATTATGACTCTTCGTTGCACCAGAATGTGATGATATGGCACCAGTAGGAGTTTAGGACCTTCCCATACCTCCCCGCATCTCTTCCCATCATCTCAAGCTCCAACAACAACCACAACAACAGCGGCTATGCGTCCTCACTCCGGCTCGGTTGGCCGCCATTGAACATGTGCTCGACGGGGTTACCCAGAAGGGGGCTCCCTGTCGGCCCCTCGTCAAGGGCGGAGCCGGTAACCCCCGCACCCAATGAGAAGCCATGGGCCGATGCCATATGGGGCGGAGCTAACGAGCGAGGGCGTGACTCCCCGCCGGATATACGCGGCCCCGCGCCGGACGTGACGTCAGATGCGCCCCGAGCTTGGAAGGACAAGACGCCACCCTCCCGAGCGCTGAGCGACCTCCCCGGCATCTCCACCAAAGTCGCGACCCACGAGCGCTGAGCGACCTCCCCGCATCTGCTGGACACCAACGTACGCGATTCTGTCCCTGAGCCAGGTGCACCTGAGCCATCGACTGCCGCTTTCCTGGCCATCAAACCCCGTGTGAGTGAGCCTTGTCCCGTTTATCTGTGGTCTGTCGAGGGTTAATATAAGAGTGTGTTTAAGTGCCCACCTTCCTATGTTTCCCTCTTGTCCCTGTAATCTAACCTTTTCCGCCTTAATATAACCTCCTCCGGAGGTCTTGAGAACTGAACCCCTGGTGTCGTATTGTGTGATTGTAACCCAGCCGGGTGTCTTCTCTTTCCTATTGAGCCAGCGTAGCGCGATTAGTTAACATTCGGGCACAATCGGGTAACTTGTACGGATACGGCGGCCATCCCGCTCGGCCCACCATACCATCAAAGTCGTATCTGTAACAATTGGTGTCAGGAGTGGGATTGGACCCGGAGCGCGTTTACGCGCTCGAAATTATAACAGCGAAATTTGATTGTGTTTTAAAAAAAAATAAATAAATAATAAAAACCCGAATTTTGAAAGTCGCGCTATGGCGGATCAAGACGGCTGGGGTCCGGTAGGGGAGAGTGAAGCAGGGTCGGTCCAGGACCAAATTGAGGGACATGAGGGACATGAGGAGAGCGAAACAGCGGGGGTAGCAGACGCGCGAAATTGCGCCTCGCACATAGCTACGGCGGCCGCACCCGCTGCACAAGTGGGAGGGATGGCCCAGATGCAGGTCCTCATGGAGCAATTTATGGCGCAAATGCAGGCGTCCCTCAAACTGCAGAGTAACCAATTGGGGAACCGGATGGATGCTCAGGGTGAGCGATTGGAGGGCCAAATGGGGGTAATGGGAAACCAAATGGGGGTAATGAGGGACGAAGCGAGGGGTACCAGTGAGAAGTTAGACAATAATTTTGAGGGGTTAGACAACGGGATAAAAGAAGTGAAAAATGGGTTAACGGGGGTAGAAAACAGAATGGCCGCTCAAGAGAATCAAATGGAAGGGATGCAAAAGGGGTTAGAGGGGGTAGAAAATAGAATGGCTGCCCAGGAGAATCAGATAGAGGGAGTGAAAAATGGGTTAGAGGGGTTAGAAAACAGTATGGAAGGCAAATTGAGGGACATGAGGGACCAAGCGGAAAGGGAAGTTAAACAAATGGAGCAGCAGATAGAGGGGGTCAGAATGGGGGTAGAAACCAAACTGGATGCTCACAGGGAGGAAATGGAGCAGATGAGGGTGGCATCTGGGCAGGAGATGCAAGTGATGGGAGAGGAGATCAGAAGAGGAGTGAGTGAGGAGGTCGGAGGAGTGCGCGAGGAGGTGAGGCACTGTAAGGAGCGCATGGAGAAAGAGGTGAGAAAGGGGACTGTAAAATTGCAAGGTGGTATAGAGGAGTTGACGCTGGGAGTAGAACAACTGACAGTGGGACAAAAGGAGTTGGGGGACCAGGTAAAGAAGAACACAGCGGTAATAGAGGGTTTAAAATCGACACAGAAGGAGATGAAAAAGGACGTAGGGGTAATTAAAAAAGAGTGTCAGACGGTACATGAGGACCTGACGAGGAAAATGGACAAGGTGGTAGAGGTAATGGAGGTTAAAGAGCGGGAGGTGCGGGAGCACATAGAAAAAAATAAAGTGGAGTTAGAGGAAGAACTTAAAGGGGCGCACGAAGAGATGAAGGAGATGAAGCAAAAATTAGAAGAAGTGGAAGAAGGGATGAGCGAAATTAAGAAGCGACGGAGAGGGGATAACAAGGAGATAAAAGAGGAGATAAAAGAATTGGTCCAAAGTCTGTGTTTGGATCGTGATGATGTGCTCATTAACCGGATGAGGGATTCGCAGGTGATGGAGGAGAAGCGAAGAGGAAGAGGACCCGGTGTAAGTGGTGACCAATATGGTCGTGCGTATGATGCGCCAGGGGATTTAAGAAGCTTGGGGGTCGAGATAGACCCGGGTGTTCGTGAAAGGCCGTTGGTGAAGTGTGCGACAGGGCTGGTGTGCGAAAAAGGAGGTGTGCGAGAAAGTCCGACTCTGGGGTGTGTGAGGAAAAAGTGCGTGCCAAGGAGTGAGGGTGCTGGCGAGAGTGAGTCGGTCGTAGCGCGTGTGCGAGGGAGCACATGGAAGCGTGGTGTGGTGAGTGTTACAGAGGGTGTGACGGGAGAGTGTGCGCAGGAGTGTGCGCGAGAAAGGTGTGTGACGGACAGGTGCATGAGGAAAGAGTGCGCTGTCAGAAGTAAGGAAGAGTGTCCACCTGTGGGGAGTGTTACAGAGGGTGTGACGGGAGAGTGTGCGCAGGAGTGTGCGCGAGAAAGGTGTGTGATGGACAGGTGCATGGGGAAAGAGTGCGCTGTCAGAAGTAAGGAAGAGTGTCCACCTGTGGTGAGTGTTACAGAGGGTGTAACGGGAGAGTGTGCGCGAGAAAGGTGTGTGACGGACAGGTGCATGAGGAAAGAGTGCGCTGTCAAGAGTAAGGGTGAGTGCGCTGTCAGGAATGGAGGTGAAAGTAGTGAGAGTGACATGGAGCGTGAGTTAGTTGTGACAGGTGAGCGAGGATGTACACCTGGGATGGAAGGATGCACACCTGGAATGGTAGAGCGTGAGTGGGAATGCACGCTGGAGTTGGTGGTGAGGCACGTGGTTGGGTGTGCGAATGAGGGCACACCTGTGATTGTCACAGAGGAGGTGACAGAGGAGGGGGCGCGAAGAGGTGTTTTGGTGAGGTGTGCGAGCAACGAATGTGTGCCAAGGTGTTCGGTGGTCAGGTGTGTGACCAAGGCTGTGAGTGGAATGGGTGTACCTGGGTGTGTAAGGAAAGGTACGAGGAGCATGGGCACGGCTGGATGTGTGAGCAAGGAACGGGCTGCGGGGTGTAAGCATGCAGGTGGAGCATCGACGTTACACGGGTTAGAGGTTAGAGCGACTTTTAGCCGAAGCGGGCCCTCGGTGCGTGCCGGGCCTCGCTTTGAACGGCCGCGTCCAGGCTCCACTAGGCGGAGCTGGCAGCCCGATAGAAAGGGTCGTCATGGCGACCACTTTTTGGTGAGACGTGCCGGCAGGTCGAGATCGGGGCATTGGATGGCTCCACGCCGAGGTGGTGCGTGGGATCTCGGCACGGGTAAGCCCCCGTCCCTGCACCGAGTGCCGGACGCATCCAGCCGCTGGCACAAAACAACCAGCATCCATTGCTTGGCTTTACGAAGCCGGGCTTTGGACAGGGATTGGCGCACCGAGAGGTATTAGTGAGTAGACTGGGTGATGAGGTTAGTGTTTTGGACCCAAAATTGGAGAAAAACAAAATTTGATGATTGGCAAGGGATTGGCAGTAGTGATTGGCAGATGATGGGCAGTGATTGGCAAATTTTTGATTTGTTGAAATTTGATGTGCAAAATTGGTAGTGAGAGACCCCCGATGTGGTGGGATGGCAAATCCACCATCCTTCCCATGGAGGGGGGCGAAGGAGCTATAGTTTATGGGGTGTATGGCAGTGAAAACTAGCCCGGGTGGGTTAGGTTATATTGATAGGGATCTAGCGAAGATGACATTAGGTGACGATAAGGTTTAGTTAGTGACTGATACCTGTAGTGGGGACGCAGGTAGTTTAGTGTGGTTAATAATGACGAGGGAGCGCAATAGTTTAAAGGGACGACTGGGAAGCGCAAGTTTCAGAGGGGAGTAGTTAGCTGAGATGATGCCGTGTGTTTGAAGATTGAACAGGTGTGATTGAACAGGTGTTATTGCACAGGTGTGCAACTGGACAGGTGTGTGGAACAGTGTATGAGTAGTGAGTGTTGTGGATCAGCGCGAATGCGCTTGGGGAGAGAAGGGTGCAGGTGGCACCAGGTGTGAGAGCACAGGTGTGCAGGTACAGGTGTGTGGAGAGAGTTGGAGTGAGTGGTACGGAGTGGTGTGCATGGTGCGAAGGTGTGGATGGGGAAGAGTGGACCCCTTTCACGAGTACCCGGGGTGGGTAGTGTAAGTGTTAGGTAGAGGGTGCAGGTAAATTGTGGTTGGATATTGGCATTTGTGGTGCGGTTGCAGAATGGTGTTGTGAATGGGTGCATTAGTGTTGTGGAAATGGCTGGGCGTGTAGCCTGTTAGTGTGTGTAGTTGGTTGGGCACTCCACCACTGTGAGGATGTCGGCCAGGTGAGGCCGCAGGTGGGCTCTGGGAGCCGGTAGTTGTGAGTGGGTGCCTGAGGATCCCGGGTGTGGATCGGGCAGCCCAGTGCCAGAGAGGGCACGGAGTGGGGAGAGAGCCAGAGGGCCTTCCCCTGGTAGTTAGGTTAGGGTAGGGAGCAGGTAAGCTCGGAGGCAACTGCAGTGGTGGAGGTGTGCAGGTGGGTAGACCCACTGGGAGAGGTACACGTCGCAGCCCAGAAATTGTACGAGGGCACCGGGAGATGAATCGGGGGAGTGAGACCCCAAATTGAAGAGCACCACAGTTTGGCCAATGGGAATTGGTTTTTAGAACCCATAGTGTAAGAGGGCCAATGGTTTGGCCGGAGAGAGACCCCGGGTAGTGTAAAGTTGTTAAAGTCATTTAGGAGATAGTTAGGATTGATGAACCTGTCGCACCATACGCAGCCACTTACCTGTGGTGATGATGATGACTCCACACCTGTGTTTTCTTTGTTTGTGTTGCAGAAATGAGAATTGCTGTTGGATTTGTGAGACGCATCACGACGTGGATGAGACATTGGGGTGATTCCATCTCTCCCTCCCTAGGAGGGACTGATGATGAATTGGTGATGGCAAATTTTGATGTTGAGTTGGAAATGGCAAATTTTGATGAGAGTTGAAAATGGCAAATTTGATTGGTTAGGAGGGAGAGAAGACGAATTTGGTATATGGGAGGAACGGGGAAGACAGTAGGGATGTTTGTTGATTTGTAAAGTAGATGTTTATGGGTAGTGTTGTGTTTTGTGGATACAGTAAGGGGTAAGGGAGGGGCCATGTAGGTTACCTGGTGGGGGGGGGGCGTACGATAGGAACGTACCTGTCTCACCTGGTTCCCATGTGCCCCCAGTGTGCATTACCTTATATTGCGTGCACTTTTGCGCCCTTACCACCTTACTCACTTGTTTCTTCTTTTGTCTCCCACCTCCGAGGATCTGGCTTTGGGGTAGAGAGAGAGGAGAGAGAGGTGCTGGCGACGCAGTTGTGGGCCTGCACTTTCGCTGTTCGCTGCCTGGATCGGTACACCATATGGACCGCAATGTTTGTGGCCACCCACAATGGACCGCAGTTCGTTTGCGGCCAAGCACCACCCGGGGATGGACCTATGGGTCAACGTGGCACCTATGCCATACAGGTGAACCACTTTTAGTTAAACACCAAGTGCACCACAAGAAGAGCAAGAGACACCTGCAGGGTTAGGGGTTGTTGAAGTTATTTTTATTCCAATGAACAATGGTGACTGCACCGATTGGTGGTGGGGTGGTGCTGTTGATGCTCGGGAAGGGTGCTCTGCACGTTATTAAAGGCCGTCGGCCACAGAGCACTCGTGGGTTGGTGTATCGATGTTGGCAAGCGCGCTCTCTCTATGCATAACATCTGCATGTGTTCCTCCAAAAACAGGTCCTGGATCGTAGTGTAAATAGCAGCGTAGTCTTGTAAATAATGCTCCCTACCGGCTGTATGTTTAGTTTGAGGATTCTTTCCGGATTCGGTTATCCTGTGGGTGTGTTTCTGAGAGGAGAAGGGTGCAACGTCGCAGGGGGACATATTTACTCATTTGTGAATATCTATAAAACTGTCGCACTCAGGGTAGAGTTAATAGTAGAGGGAACTACATTGCGTGCCACACTAAAGTAGGTAAAAATTTATCGGGTCGGGACGCCCCGAGGGTAGAGAAGGGTGCAATGTTGCGAATATGGAATTTGACCTCCATATCCGCTTGTAAATATTCCCCTATCTTCTCCGATACTCCCCAACTCTCCCCTTACCCCATTCCCTAGTCCCATTGTCTGTAAACAACACCCATTAGAGCCGATCTTCCCCTTCATTCCCCCATTAAATGTCGTGCCCAGGTCCCCCGCACCACACGTAGACAATTATAGGACATCTTGCTAGTTATTCTTAATCTATGTCAGTTAAGGACTTGTTTCCATTAATTATGACTCTTCGTTGCACCAGAATGTGATGATATGGCACCAGTAGGAGTTTAGGACCTTCCCATACCTCCCCGCATCTCTTCCCATCATCTCAAGCTCCAACAACAACCACAACAACAGCGGCTATGCGTCCTCACTCCGGCTCGGTTGGCCGCCATTGAACATGTGCTCGACGGGGTTACCCAGAAGGGGGCTCCCTGTCGGCCCCTCGTCAAGGGCGGAGCCGGTAACCCCCGCACCCAATGAGAAGCCATGGGCCGATGCCATATGGGGCGGAGCTAACGAGCGAGGGCGTGACTCCCCGCCGGATATACGCGGCCCCGCGCCGGACGTGACGTCAGATGCGCCCCGAGCTTGGAAGGACAAGACGCCACCCTCCCGAGCGCTGAGCGACCTCCCCGGCATCTCCACCAAAGTCGCGACCCACGAGCGCTGAGCGACCTCCCCGCATCTGCTGGACACCAACGTACGCGATTCTGTCCCTGAGCCAGGTGCACCTGAGCCATCGACTGCCGCTTTCCTGGCCATCAAACCCCGTGTGAGTGAGCCTTGTCCCGTTTATCTGTGGTCTGTCGAGGGTTAATATAAGAGTGTGTTTAAGTGCCCACCTTCCTATGTTTCCCTCTTGTCCCTGTAATCTAACCTTTTCCGCCTTAATATAACCTCCTCCGGAGGTCTTGAGAACTGAACCCCTGGTGTCGTATTGTGTGATTGTAACCCAGCCGGGTGTCTTCTCTTTCCTATTGAGCCAGCGTAGCGCGATTAGTTAACATTCGGGCACAATCGGGTAACTTGTACGGATACGGCGGCCATCCCGCTCGGCCCACCATACCATCAAAGTCGTATCTGTAACAATATATATGAAAAACAAAGACCCACCACATCTCTCACACATGAATGGAGGGAATAACTAATCAGCTCTCGCCTAATCAATTACCCCAAGCAGTTAGGATTAAATAAATAAATCGACTCCTCCAATGCCCCTCAAGCCGAAGAAAGCTGCATAAAGCAACCATGAAAGGCCACACAAGGTAAGCTCTTGCTGTTTCAAACTTTTCCCAGAGTCTTTCTCTTCACAGCTGTAACGACATTTACATATAGTACATACAAGAGAAATCCAATGCTAAACACCCCCTTGGCTGCTGGATCGGTTTCATCGTATACCTGCAACATGACCTGCAACATCTGCTCAAAACAGCACCCTACCTCACTGCATGGTGATTCCCGTGGGCCCTAAACATCCAGTCTAGTCCCAGAGACACGGAAATGCATTCGGCTCAGAAAAACACAAGTGTGAGCCATGTCAGCATTACAGGGAACAGCAGTAAATGTTCCATGATCGTCACACCAGAAAACACCCAACAATGAGAGACTCGTCTACACCCTTTTGGACACCCAATCGGAGTCGGACACAACAATCATCCTCCAAGAAACTTGTGCTGCGCTTGATCCTAGTGGTCAACCTGTAAAGTTGTCCCTCTCTACAATGCTGTTCAAAGATAAACTTGTTGAAAGTCAATGGTCGTTGTGGTCCGTGGCTACAAAAGTGACCTAAAAAATTCCTCTATGGCTGCATATTCTAGGGCAATGGTTGCCAAACTTTTTTTACATGACACCCCCTTTTGGTTTTCACCAAACCCTCATGCCAGTTTTAAGTCCAGTTACAAATTTTATGGGGGATGCTCATGCCGTGTTCGCAACACCAACAATTATTTCAACACCCTCTGCCCACTACCAAGGCTTCCAACACCAAGGCCAAGCACCAAAACACCAAGGCCAAGGCCAAGCTTCCAGCACCAAGGCCACGTTTCTACTGTACAACACTTCCAGTACATCAGATACTAAATATTATAATACCGAATGTATTTGTTAGGTATATCATGCAAAATCCATACTAAGCAGTAATAATAAACTCAAATTATGGAGTTACTTATGTCATGGCCTCTCAGCCAGTGCCAACAAATCCATTAGTTGGCTGTGTTATTCATAGGTGGCAGCACGCACGGAGCTGGTGCGATGTATGAAGGTCGTGGGGTATTGCAACACGGAGAACGTTAGTGTTTTTATAAACATTTAGCTTAATTTATCAATTTTTGAATATTTAAGCCGATTTCGACATAAAAACAAAAAATCGACCTGGATCGACCAATTCAGCAGTCAGTTCTTCTGATAGGAAATGATTAATTAGCTAAATTGGTTTACCCCTCTCTGTTGTTGGGGAAAATTAGAGTAATTTTCAGGAGGTATGTAATGGCTGCAGACGACATTCGTTTTCACAACGATCAAGCTTTTCTTTTAGGTCTTGGGCAGTGTAGCAGCTGTTGGAATGATGTTTTAATGGTGGTTTACATCTTGTTTTTCTAAACAGCAATTTGCAGCTCGTTTTTTGGAATTCTCACCAATGACATTAGGTTTTGTAGCTATTTCCGTCTTTTAACTCGTGAAGTCTTTCGAAGTTTCATGTCGTCGCCATCTAGAGCGCGCCCACGTGAAGAGCGCTTGAAGAACGCTGTGTAGAAATCACATGAAGAACGAACACTACAACTGTGAGAGATTAAGGATTTCATTTGTTTCTATGGTATGCAATCGTAATCTTATTTGTTTCTACGATGCATCAAACATTTGTTGCTTAAGCTGTAAAAAATGTTTTTGATGTGTGTTTGTCGTTTTGCAGGGTAGTTAGTATTTCAACATTGCTGTTTTCTCGTACAGAACGACAAACTGCTGTATGATTGTTTGCATTGAAGCTGAAATTGTGAACTGCAATTATGGTAATTTGTGGACGGAGATCTGTCAGTAATTTGCTGTTTGTTTCTCATGTTTTTGTTTCTCATTTTTTAGTTTCACGGATCCATCGGATAAAACGGCTTCTGTGCGAGACCCAAGGTTTCCTGTTATCTCATTTGCACAGTGTTCCTCTGCTACATAATCTGAACACGAGCGGTTACAGTTGGTACAAAGCAATATCCACAGCCATAGCCGACAAAGAACAAATATGCCTCGCACGGTCACAGAGAAAGACACCTCTCTTTATATGATTAAGTCAGGCCCATAGATCATACCTGTCCCACCTCATTGCAGCAGCAAGTTACTTTTATTATCCAGCTGTTAAATAAACAATAAACAGACAAGCAGATTCTGACAATCACTGAGAAAAACACTGAAAACTAAAACGGCACTCGGTAGAGAGCATATACTATCGTACCTCCGCCAGTCTGAACAGTTTATGTTTTGTATCCAATGATAGGCCACATCTGGATTCGGACCTGAACCAAAAATCGAATCAGCTTGTTCTCGTCACCAAACCAACTCGTCCACCAAGTTTAGTCATAACTCGTGCATAACTTTTAAAAATATCATATTATTTATCGCTTTTTACCCGATCTCTCAATGGTGAAGAATCACTATAAAATTAATAATTATCATATCCGAATCCATATTCACATCTTCACCAAAATCAAATCGATTCATCCTCGTCACACACCCAACCGGTCCACCAAATTCGTCCAAATCCATTCACAACTTTTTGAGATATCGTGCTATATGTCAGTTTTAGAACCATCACTCAATGGTGTAAAATCACTTAAAAATTGCTACTAGCCGGATCCAGATATTCATCAAAATTGAATCAAGTCTTCCTTTTCACATACGCAACCGGTCCACCAAATTCGTCCAAATCCATCCACAACTTTTTGAGATATCCTGCTATGTATAGTTTTTGGCCCAATCTCCCAATGGTGAAGAATCACTTAAAAAATTATAGTAGCCGGATCCGGATCCGGATCTTCACCAAAATCGAATCAATTCTTCCTCGTCACATATGCTACCTATCCGCCAAATTTTTGTCCAAATCCGTCCACAAATTTTTGAGATATCTTGTTCACAGACAAACAGAAAGACAGGGGTGAAAACATAACCTCCTTCCACCTTCAGTGGAAACTGAACGCACCACAAACTCAGAGCTGGTGTTGTTGTTTTTTTTTACTACCGCCGAGACTTCCTCCGGGACTGCACCGTCATCGTATGCCAAGCATGAAATACCCTCACAATGGGGAAAAGGACATTGCACGACGGCAATAGGAAAATGGCGAGACATAACAAATGCCCACTGCCCCCCTTGGAAGGATACTTAACACCAGGCATATGATCTCTGCACAGTTTGGATGACGAACACTCACTATTCAAAATATCAGACACGCATTGCCTTCCCTTGCTGAGCACCAAGCTATAACGCATTGGTGGTGCCTTTATTTGTGAACATGGATCCTCCCAAATACAAGCAGATTGTTTACAAACCTTATTTAAAAGTATCAATGGTAATACAACTTGTTCGACATGTTAGCAGGAAAATAGGAGCAACATGAAAAAGTACGTTGACAGCAAAAGCAGAGATTTAACAACAAGGTAACAGCACGAGGTAAGGAGGCAACTTGTACAATAAGCCAGACATGATGTCCAAGAACGGCAACAGCAAAATGGACAAACACAGACGGTCGATGAGCAAAAGCGAGACGTCGGTACTTACGGTTGTCTACCCGTCAGACAGGTGAGCAGGAACCAATGAAAGATAGAGGGAGGAAGGAATAGAGTTCAACATCAAATATCCCTTATTTCTTTTGATAAAGTGATCGAAGCCCAACAGAGAAACTTGTACATAAATCAGACTCGGGACAAGGACATGACGTGATATCAGTGTGAGCATTCTCATTAATTTGAGGGGAATTTGGGGTCAGTGGACGAACCAACAGACTACATGGGAAATTAACCTGGGATTGCGAGCATCGTGACTACACCATCAGAACATGCAAACCAGGCCACGGGAACTTGCGTGCATCTGAAAATGTTCCGACATATAAACCGTGGATGCTCACCGACTGGTCTGTGAGCGGAGGAAGGACTATCAACTTCTCCATGGTGTTCATGACAATTCTCCAGAGCTCCTTGAGCACCCTCTTTAGAACTGTCTTCTCACATACTTTGGCGAAGAGCGTGAGGCTGCCGACAGAAACACGTGACCGAATCAGTCAATCATCAAAGCAAACATGTATCATCTAGGATTAAAACAGTACTTTTTTGGAAGTGTCCTCCTTCACAAAGAAACCTCAATGTTTAACTACTACAAGTACAGTACTTCTTCAACCACCTCAAAGATTCCCACATTCTTGTGAGGTTGAATGGGGAACGTTTTTGTCCCAAATCTTCCACGAATCGCCTAGCTCGGCCTGATGTTCGACTAAAGGCGATTTGGACAGGGGTTTGTCATTTATTTAGGGAGCCGGCGATAACTAACCTAAACTCACCTAAGGAAACAGTCAGATATTTAACGTCCACCAACTAATGCTATTGCATAGGACATCCAGCTTGACATCTGTCGTTGGAAGGGCACACCTTGTGATGCAACCACTCCCTTGCGTGCTAAAACACCTACCTGTGAAGCATCAGGATCTGAGAGTTTATAGTATCGAACCCAGGTCGGACAGTTCAAAGGTAAGTGCCCTAATATGCATCATCCTGCCACAGTATTAGCTTAAACTTTAATTTCAAATATTTCAGGATCAGTCAGTTACAAAAAAAAAGTATAATTAGTAATTTTTTTCATGATTTCAATATTTTTTCATTATTAATGATTTAAAGTTACGCTGATTTATGCAGAAGTACTCCCTGAGGCAAAAGTATCAGCAAGATATAATTGTAGCCAAGCATGGACAATCTCAAGGCTACAAGTTCATCTCCAGAGATCATGATGTTCCTGTGTCCACCGTACACAATGTTATCAGGAAGTTTAGGCCCATGGCACTGTAGCCATCCTCCCTGGACGTGGCCGCAAGAGGAAGCTTGATCGAAGATTGCAGTGAAGGATTGTCCGAATGGTGGAGAAAGCACCTCGATCAACTGCCAAACAGATTCAAATTGACCTTCAGACACAAGGTACGACATTTTCAACTCGCACCATCCGTTGCCAACTCAATGAAATGGGGTTCTATGGTGGGAGACGGAGGAGGACCCCACTGCTGAGAAAGCCCGACTGGAGTTTTCCAAAACACACCTGAACAAGCCAAAATCCTTCTGGGAGAATGTCCTGTGGATAGATGAGACCAAATTAGAGCTTTTTGGTAAAGCACATCATCTCTATGTTTACAGAAAACAAAACGAAGCCTTCAAAGAAAAGAACACCTTCCCCTACAGTCAAACATGGAGGAGGTTCAGTGATGTTTTGGGGTTGCTGTGCTGTCTCTGGCACTGGGTGCTTTGAATGTGTGCACGGCATCGTGAAATCAGGAGATTACCAAAGCATTTTGGAGCACAATGTTCAAATCTGGGAGAACTGGAGCAGTTTGCACAAGAAGAGTGGGCAAGTAGTGAGGGGTAGGAAGTTCATTCATGGCTATCAGAAGTGCTTGACTACAGTTATTTTGTCCAAAGGCAAAAATTAAATATTAAGTGCTACCAAATATTAAGTCTCGTGTGTCAATAATTTTGTCAATGCCATTTCTTTTTATTTTCTGACTTAATAGGATATATTAGGTTCTGAAACAAAAACAAAGGTTCTGTAATATTAACAGTGAAATAAAGAATTGTGGAGACCAAATATTTTTTTATCAATGCCAACTTATTTTTAGAGAAAATTGTGAGTTATTTGTAAAAAGTGCAAGGGTGCCAATATTTTTGGCCATGACTGCTGTACATAAAAAAAGAGTTCCCTGCATCTTATCAAAATAATCCTAATTAATCAGGTTGGGGACATGGATGTTAACGTAGCAACACGGCTTCTTCATTGTTGATATTGGACCTGTTTATGAGCCACATGTTTGATGTGGATCAAAATTTTGTGAAACTAACTGCCATGTCAAAGTTTAAATGGCATTATCAAGAAAAATAAAGAAAGATGGATTCCTCAAAATCAGATTATATCATACACATGAGGCCCCAAATAAGAATGTACGACATGTTTTGTGAACAACTTCAAATGTACAATGTTTTAATCAAATTGGAATATTTAAGTTTCTTCACGAAATCTTTAAAAATAACAACATATCCCAACTTTTTGATCCTGCTTGCATTTCTCATTCCTGCTTGGTTTCCCCTTTCCACAGGTAGATGATGAATTCATGGTCACTGTGGTTCAAAGAAACCCACCCAGTCATGGTTGTTTGGTGCCATTTCAGACAAAACTAGCCCGGCACTCGGTAGAGGGCATACCTCCGCCAGGCTGAACAGTTTACGTTTTGTATCCCACTCATAGGCCAGACCTGCATCCGGATCTTAACCAAAATGTAATTGGCTTGTTTTTGTTACACACGCAGCTCATCCACCAGGTTTTGTTATAATCCGTCCACAACTGTTTGAAATATTGTGCTGTGTATTGTTTTTGACCCGACCTCTCTATGGTGAAGAATCACTTAAGAAAATAAATAATTCGAGCCAGATAATCACCAAAATCTAATCACTTCGTCCTTGTCACACACCCAACATGTCCACCAAGTTTCGTCCGATTCCATCCATAACTTTTTGAGATATCCTGCTCACAAACAAACAGACAGGGGTGAAAACTTAAACTCTGTCAAACTTCGGTGGTGAAGATAAATATGACAATAAGTCTGGATCAACCAAAGAACAATTTACAAAAGTCCATCATGATGCCATTGAATAAGGCTGGCCATTTCCACCACATAGGCCTCAAGCCAATACTGTGGGCACCGAGGTTGCAGTTGCATTCGTCCATAGAGCTTATGAACCATCTCCAAGAAAAAGCTCATCTTTTTAAATCTTTGTAGTTGAGTTTGGCCAATTCATCTAAGAAGATCTCGCACAAACGAATAATGCAAGATTGTTTTGTTGAAGAAAAAAAGTTCAGTCCATTTCTAAGGGGGATGCAACAAAATGTGCTGACTTTCTCCAACCACACGAAAAAAGTAATCCAAGAAAATGGTGAACGCGTTGTATCAACTTCGAAATCACTTCACAGCATACAAAAACAAATGCTCGAGCCTGTTCTCAATTCATGGCCATTGTTATTGAAATGCTTCTTCAGTTGTATTTGGTATTTGATAACAAAATTGTTCAACCTCATTTGGTATTTGATAACAATTATCTCTTCCACCCCCGTTAATTCACCCCAGATCCACTTTTTTGGAATTCCGACTTCTTTCCCTGGAAGTCCTAGCAGTGTCCATGTGTTTTTTTGTTTTTTTTACCTCTCCCACCACCCCCCCCCCCCATTCCCATGCCTCATCCCCCCAAACCCTCTCTCCCCCACAGATCTCCCCATGTCCCTGTTCTCAATCTTGTTCTCCCGCTCCCTTTATCATATGTTTTATGTTAGCTGTTACACGAGCCTCGATCTTGTATACAAAAAAAACAAACAAAAAAAAAACCTTCCTGTGGAACATCCTGGATTATTGTCAAGTTTGGCATCCAAAATAGCACCAAACACACTCGACAGTACTTCAAACCTTGCAAGTATTAAGTCTGCGTACATTCTTTACTATTACTGCAAAGGTTTTGACACCTAATCATTGAAAGGATGATGTAGAGCCTAACTATTAATTAATTAATTATAAAAAATAATTATATTTTTAATAGAAATTTTAATAAATATTTTGGAAGAAAATAATCTCCCAAGAAGTGTTTTCTTTGAGGGGCTAATTGTTCCAGTGATACATCACAGGGAGTGTTGTGCTGCGATCAACAACCTGACTCATACATTACCGAATGAATAATAAGCTGGACGTATCGCTGTTTTCACATCCAAGCCCCTTAGACCATGAATAAGTATTTATTTTCATAATAATTAGGGGCTAGGTGGGCAATGTAGCTCAATGCTATTTAAAGGTCTAATTATCAAGAGTTATAAACTTTTGAAAAGGTTCAGTCAAATATTAAAAATACGATGAATGAATGAGGAATGAATCAGGATGATTAATCTGCAAAAATCCAATCGTGTTGAGGACACGGGAAAGGTCATGGAGCTCAATCGTGGAGCGGAGATAAAATAGGATAAAATCGAATTTAATGATAAAATAAAGAAATTTCAGGAAAACTCACCGATGACTTATTTTGCAATTTAATGGCATGCATGCTTCCGAATAATGAGGGCATTTCAGATTGAACCTTCAATTTCGTTTATAAAAGGCAGAGCAAGGCATACATATTAATACTTTATCAACATCTGTTGAGGGAATTTATATTTTATAGTGTTGATTATTAAAATCTAAAAACAGCTCGGTGGTTCCTGCTTTAATGCACGTGGAGCTGAAAATCAAGATGGTGGCGAGTAATGGAACAAAGGCGGGGAAAGAGCGAATAACGAAGAGCTTTCTGGTCAAGGTAAACATCAACCCTATTGATATTTACAGACGATTAGTGGCATGGTATGGTGCAGATTTCTCATCAAATTTATCTGTATTTGACAGGAGCAAATCATTTAAAGAAAACAATGACGCTGAACCAGACGCTGCAAGACCGACCAACTTGATCAACCACGCAAATATAAAGCGAGTCGAGTATCTCACTTTGACTGACGAAAGAGTTTACAGATCAGTTCAGAAGTGAACATAGTGACGGTATTGTTGAGTCTATCATTCATGACAATTATAAATTCAATGTTAGGAACCATCTCTAGAGGCCATTTTTCTGCGCAGAGCAGGGGTTGTCCTTTTTCGGGCACCGTGGTCCCCTTTTTGAAGCAATGTTTTATGGCCAGATGCCCTTCCTGCCACCAACCCTGTTAGTCGCCTCTTGCGACACACAGGGAATTACCAGTGAACCGGTACTCAATTTGCCGACCTTGGAAGGATGACAGGCTGAGTCAACCCCCCTGGTGTTAATTCAGCGATCGACCAAGATTCAAACCCAGGATGCTAGGATCCCAAGACGGCACCCTAACCGCTAAGCCAACACCAGGCTCCTTTAAAGTCAAGGTTAGGGGAAGACATAAAAGCATTGTGGGTATTCAGCTCAATCCAGTCAACAAAGCTATGGTTTAAAAAGGAAAGAATCAATTGTGAATTTATGAAGAATTTTCGACATACGCCTGGTGTTGGCTTAGCGGTTAGGCTGCCGGCTTGGGATCCTAGGATCCTGGGTTTGAATCCCGGTCGATCGCTGAATTAATGCTAGGGGGGTTGACGTGGCCTGTCATCCTTCCGAGGTCGGCAAATTGAGTACCAGCTTGCTGGGATGAATGATCCCAGTGTGTACCCCGATTTAGAATAGGTACACCGTATCCCTGCACATCGTAAGAGGCGACTAAGGGTTGGCGTCAGGAAGGGCATCCGGCCATAAAAACATTGCCTCAAACAGGGAACCATGATTGTCATGGGGCCCGCAAGGCTAACCCCCGCTCTAGCGGGGAAAAATGGCCATAAAACGATCATTCATATTCATTCATTTTCGACATACCACCAAGTCAAGCATGTAGTGAAGCCAACCAAAATCCCCAACAAAAATTCAAAACTTAAAATCATGCCAGCAAGATGATGGCATCTGGTTTTGGAATATGGTTAACCTTATACAGCGCATCTGAGGATGTATAATTAATTAGCAGAATATGGTTTGGAAAACTCTATATCATCCCCCTTACAGTCTAGATGTGTCACCATTTGATTTAGGGCTGTTGGATCTCCTCAAAGAGCACCTTGGGGGTGGAGAATGGGAAGGGGGGGGGGGGGGGGGGGCGAGGGGGGAGGAGTGCAACAAATTAGTAGATAGAGAATGATGTCCTGTACAGAATATTGTTACGTTTGTGGGGGTAGTGGAGGAATCTCATAGTAAGGATAGGATTGTATAGTTATAGCATGGACCGTGGACGCGTAGGAGACATCTCGATGTATTTAAGTAGGGAAACTGGAGCGTAAGATTGTTTATGTTTTTTTTTTTTTTTTTTTTTTTTTTTTTTTTGGTATACAAGATCGAGGCTCGTGAAAGAGCGAACATTAATCACACAGAAAGACAAACCGACACATAAAACATATAACATCAGGAGCGGTAGACAAGATGGGGAGAGAGGGGGAAGGACACAAACACAACATTTGAGAGCAGGGACCGAGAGACATGGAGACATCGATAGATCTGAGAGAGGGCGAGGGCTTTGGGGGGGGGGGGCATGGGAAGGGGGCGGTGGGAGAGGTATAAAACATATGGACACTGCCAGGACTTCCAGGAAAGAAGTTGGAATTTCAAACAAGGTGGATCTGGGGTGAATTAGCGGGGGTAGAAAAGATCAAGGTTTTGGATGGGGGAAGATAAGAGATGGTGGTGAACAGCTGTTTTAAAGACCTGGAGGGAGGAGTGGGATTGAAGGGAGTGAGGGAGTTTGTTCCAGAGGCGGGAGAAAAGAGGAATGAAAGAGTGAAGGTGAGCAGAGAGCCGAGATTTCGGCAGTTTAACCATCAGAGGGTTGCTGGCAGATCTTGTGCGACCTGTAGGAATATTTGGGGGACAGAGCACAGAGAGAGCTGGGGGTGCAAGGCCGGAGAGGAGTCGGTAGAAGACAGAAAGACCACCTACCTGCCTGCGGTGAGTGAGTGAAAGGCCCTCAGAGATAGCTTCATCGCGGGAGATTCCAATAATTCTGAAAGCTTTGGTTTCAACAGCGTGAAGCCGAGCTAGGTGTGAGGCAGGAGCACCGGCCCATAGGGGAGAACAGTATTCCATTGAGCTGCGGATGAAAGCCTTGTATGTGGTGAGGAGCTCAGGTGTGCCGAGGAAGGACTTCGCACGACGGAGGATGCCCAGTCGGCGACTGGCTTTGGAGGCCAGCTTGGAAATGTGGTTTTCCCAAGAAAGATCATGGCAGATAGTGAGACCCAAAATCTTGAGCGACAGAACTTCTTGGAGAGGATTGTTGAGAAAGTAGATGGGAGGGTTGGCCAGTCGATCTTTTCGGAGAGACATAGTAAGAGTGTGAGATTTGTCAGGATTGAAAGACATGTTCCACTTGTTTGACCAGTCTGTGATTTTGTCCAGGTCTTCAGAGAGTGAGGAGGCAGCAGACTGCCGATCTGAGGGAAGAGGAATGGAGCGGCAGAGAGTGGAGTCATCAGCAAAGAGATAGAGAGGATTTTCGAGAGAGTCAGAGAGATCATTGATGAAGACCAGAAAAAGCACGGGGCCCAGAACACTGCCTTGGGGAACTCCAGCCTGAACAGGAAGAGGAGATGAGAGAAACCCATTCAGGGCCACACGTTGACGACGACTAGAGAGGAAGTCCGCCAGCCATGCGTGGAGATTTCCATGGATACCAAAGGAGGAGAGTTTGGTGAGCAGAGCGGGGTGCCAGACCGTGTCGAAGGCACGTGATATGTCGAGGGAGACAGCTCTAATTTCCTGTTTGGCATTGAGGACCTCCATCCATTGTTGAGACAGCAGAAGCAGCATGTCCAGAGTAGAGTGACCTGGTCTGAAACCAAATTGATGATCAGAGATCAAGCCATTGGAGAAGAGGAAAGATTTCATATCCGAAGCAATGATGGATTCCATGACTTTGCTGATAATTGGGAGAAGGCCGATTGGTCTGTAGTTGCTAGGATCTGTTTTTGCACCTTTTTTGTGCAAAGCGGTGATGTTGGCTGATTTCCAAGCAGATGGCAGTTGACCTTGAGCAAAAGAGAGGGTGAAGAGAACAGAGAGAGGGTGAGATAGAGCAGCAGAGCAGGATTTTAGGACCCGTGGGCTGATGCCGTCGGGTCCAGTTGCAGAATCAGAGTCGAGGGTTGACAGAAACTTTTCCACCTTGTCAGGAGGAAAGGACACGGTGTCCAGGAGCAGCAGGGTACGACTGGGTATGGTGGGTACAGAGAGGGATGGGTTTGGGACACAAGATTTAGAAGCAAACACAGAGTTGAGGCATTCAGCTTTTTCACGTGCGGAGTCAGCTGTGTAGCCGTTTGAGGTAAGGGAGGGGATGGAGGGGGAACAAACACCAGAAACGGATTTGACCAGACGCCACCAGGATTTGGAAGAGGGAGACAGATAAGAGAGTTCGGTCTTGAGAACGGAGAGATATTGTTTCCTGGCTCTCCTGAGGGTGGACACACACTTGTTTCGGGCTTTGTGAAAGGAAATGAGATTTCCTTCCGTTGGATTTGCTTTCCAGGAGACGAAGGCAAGTTGTTTCTGGGCAACAGCCTCACCACAAGATTCCGTGTACCATGGACGGGAGGAAGGGTATGACAACTGAAGACGAGATGGGATAAATCTGTGCATGAGAGAGAGCAATTTACTTTGGAAGAATTCCCAGGATGAGTTGATGTCAGAGGTGGTAGAGATGGGAGACCAGTCCAGATGATTGATGGCTGCTTGAAGACCGTGCCAGTTGGCCTGAGTGAAATGCCAGACTCGTCGACGCTGAGCAGGCTCCCTGAGGATGGTCAGAGAGATGTCCACTTTAACAAGGACATGATCAGATGATCCGATCGGAGCAGAAGAAGAGCAGCAGACATTTTCAGGGAAGTTAGTCATAACCAAGTCCAGAAGAGAAGATGTTCCGTTGACTGAGATCCGGGTCGGGAAATTGACAGATTGTGTCAGTCCCAGTGAGTCGCAGAAGTCCTTTGCTGAAGAGCCATGGCTGGTGAGAGAGGTACCCACACGCAGCCAACTGGCATGGTGACAATTGAAATCACCACATATGAGGAAGAGAGAGTTGGGATGAGTAGATAGAAGTTGGTCCATATCATCAGACAGCGAGATGTAGATGGAGTCATCACTGTTTGGTGGACGGTACAACACACATATGAACAAGAGGTGGGAGCGAAGGGGAAGCCGTAGCCAGAGGTATTCCTGGGGGTGAGGTGGAGAGAGTGCAGTGCAGGGCGAGTGAGGAAGAGAGTTTTTGATAAAGATAGCAACCCCGCCTCCAGGACGAGGCTCAGGTCTATCATACCGGAGGAGGGAGTAGCCCGGGAGAGATACTATGGAATCAGAGACATCATAAAGGAGGAAAGTTTCTGTTAAGCAGATCACGTCTGGTTTGACAGAAGCAACCTGTATGGAGAGATCAGTTAAGTTTGAACGAAGGCCCCGGATGTTTGAGGTCCATACCGTTAATGAAGAGGAAGGGGGAGCATCAGATACAGAACAGGGGGGAGGAGGGGTAGGGTAAGATGTGGAAGAGGTGGAAGAGATAGGGAGAGCTGTTGAAGGTGTGTCAGAGATTTCAGAATAGCTCGGAGAAAGGGAAGGATGGGGCGGACAAAAGGTTTGATGGTGATTGGGTGAGCCACAATGAGGTGTTATTTGAGGAGGGGGAAGAGCGAGGCAGAAGGTTGGGGGAGATGGGGGTGAGAGTTTGAAGGGGGAAGAAGCGGGGAGGACGCTTTGAGGAGGGGGAGTGAGAGGGGGGAAATTGAGAAGCAATGAGGGTGGGGAGATTTGAAGGGGAGGGGTGAGGGGGGAGTTTGGGAGGGAAGGGACAAGGGGAGGGATTTGAAAGGGATGGGATATGGGGGAGATTTGGAGGGGAGGGGTGAGGCAGGAGTCTAGGAGGGGAGGGGCGAGTGGGCGTCTTGGCGGGGAGGGGTGAGGGGGTAGTTTAGGAGGGAGGGGGCAAGGGGGGAGATTTGAAAGGGATGGGTGATGGGGAAGATTTGGAGGGGAGGGGTGATGGGGAAGATTTGGAGGGGAGGGGTTATGGGGAAGATTTGGAGGGGAGGGGTGAGATTGGATTTTTGAAAGTGTACGATTTATGGGAAACGAACATTTATTGCAAAATGAGTTGCTTGTGACCTTCGAGTTAAAAATACGTTTAAGGACGCTGGATGGAGGATGGAGTGCAGGAGAGTTTAGGGAATGTAGAAAAAAGGCACTATAGGAGATGGATATTTTTTTTGGGATGAATTGATTTGGTGAGCAAGTCGAAAGCAGCCTTTTAAAGAAGAAGAAGAAAAAGGTGTTATAAAATATGACGGAATACATAACTTGAGGGGAAAGTGTAAACATTGAAGGTTAATGAGTGAAAACTATCTGGGGAAATGGGGGAGAAACACGTGGTCGAAGAACGAACGAACGAATAAGAATGAATAAACGAATGAGAACAGAGAAGGAAATGTTTTTTTTTTTTTTTTTTTTTTTTTTTTTGGAGTTGAGATTTACACAAGGAAGTAGGCTATGGGTGAAAAGCCTGGGAATACAGAGAACGAAAGTTATTGGATCACAAACGACGGACCGCTGAGAGAAAAACAAAGCCTCAAGGTTGTACAGTGCACACTGTACAAGGCCTCAAGACACGATACGGCAAACAGACGATCAATTTATGAAAGATAAACACCGAGAAACAACCAAAGTTGCACACAATAACTTCACACACCGAAAGATAAATACAGTTTCGACAAAATACAATTGTGAACAGACTTAACTTCGAAAAACGTGGAGACCGTGTGGAGCTTCGAAAATCCCTCCCACCGTCTCCGAGATCTCGCGAGATCCCGAGGGGGCAAGGGTGAAGGGTGAAGCTCTGTTAACTAGTTAGGGATTAAGGTTAGTTCTCCTCAGTATGTGATATTCCCTTTGTGATCTTGTCCCTACGTTTTTACAACTACAACCAGGCCAGCCATGCAAAGCCTCCATTAAACAACAATAACCGTCCACTGCATGCAAAGAGGTTCCCGAACATTGCCGATCGGCAAGTAAGTCATGCCTTGATGAGCACGCACGCCAATCAAAGCTGGCAGGCCATGCCTCGAAGTTCGTGATTGGTCGAGAGGAACGTAGAGCGATTTGAAAGCGCGTTGGGATTGGTCGGGGGGACGTCAGAGCAAAAAGCTTCGAGAGAAGGTAGAGGAAGAAGAGTGCGTCTTGCGCTCTCGCTCTCGGTGTGGGTTTTTTGAGGAGGAAGGTGGCGCCATTGTGTGGTCCTGGAGCTTGGAGTTTGGGGCGCAGTTTTTGGAGTTTTGGAGGAGTTTTTGGAAACTTGGAGTTTTGAAGAGAGTGGGGAGCTCTTGGCGGTGTGGGCAGCATTCTAAGGTGTTGTTGTAGCTGTGGTGCTCTTCAGAGGTGGAGGAGGCCGCGAGCGGAGCGAAGGAAGCCGTCCTGTCTGCTTGCCTCACACCGGTGGCTACTTCGGTTGCGGCAAGGCCACCATATTGTGCCGGGTTCCCGCCGGAGGGACATCGAGTGCTGGGTCTCGTCTCCAGCTGCAAACCTCGCAAAGGGACCATGAGGCCAGAGCTAAGTGACTGCACTATAAAAAGGGAACATTAATTTTATTTTGTCTTTCCCCTTGTCTGTATTTGAGTCTGTAGGTGGAGGTACTTCACATCGGAATTAGTTTTTACCTCAACATTTCATTTGACATTTTTCATCTGATTTGAATGAATGAATGAATGATCGTTTTTAAGGCCATTTTCCCTGCGAGAGCGGGGGTTAGCCTTGCAGGCCCCATGACAATCATGGTTCCCTGTTTGAGGCAATGTTTTTATGGCCGGATGCCCTTCCTTACGCCAACCCTTAGTCGCCTCTTACAATGTGCAGGGTTACGGTGTACCTATTCTAAATCGGGGTACACACTGGGATCATTCATCCCAGCAAGCTGGTACTCAATTTGCCGACCTCGGAAGGATGACAGGCCACGTCAACCCCCCTGGCATTAATTCAGCGATCGACCGGGATTCAAACTCAGGATCCTAGGATCCCAGGCCTGCGCCCTAACCGCTAAGCCAACATCTGCTATATTTTCATTAAATCATTACTGTTGAATTTTCTTGTCATGTCTGTTCGTTGCGGGTTCCGGAGTAAACCCGTGTGTTTCGTTTAAATAATCATCTCAAATTCCTTCATTTCTGTGCGTGCCAAAAATAACCGTCATCTTCGGGGGAAGCCTCTGAGTTAAAGCTGGTTCGGCTATTCGTCCAAGGCTGGTGTTCATCGGCTACGGGCAGGACAATATGTACACATCCTAAATAATTCTACATTCAAGACATAGAAATGCTTCCACTAATAGGACAAGTGGAGACGTGGATGCAGACCTGGATAAAATCACAAACTGGTCAAACAAGTGGAACATGTCATTCAATCCTGACAAACCTCACAATCTCACGATGTCTCTCCGAAAAGACCGGCTGGACAACCCTCCCATCCACTTTCTGAACAATCCCCTTGAAGAAGTTCTGTCACTCAAGCTTTTGGTTCTCACGATCTGCCATGATCTTTCCTGGGAAAACCACATTTCCAAGCTGGCCTCCAAAGCCAGTCACCATCTGGGCATAATCTGTTGTGCAGAGTCCTTTCTTGGAACTACTGAGCTTCTCACCACATACAAAGCTTTCATCTGCAGATCAATGGAATACTGTTCTCCCCTCTGGGCTGGTGCTCCTTCCTCACACCCAGCTCGGCTTCACGCTGTTGAAACGAAAGCTTTCAGAATCATTGGAATCTTCTGCGATGAAGCTGATTCTGAGGGCCTTTCACTCACTCACTGCAGGCAGTCTGGTGGTTTTTCTGTCTTCTACCGACTGCTTGCCATCCTATCTCCCCCATCTCTGTCTGTGATCTGTCACCCAAATATTCCTACAGGATGCACAAGATCTGTCAGCAACCCTCTTCTGGTGAAATTGCCAAAATTAAGACTCTCTGCTCACCTTCACCCTTTCATTCCTCTTTTCTCCCGCCTCTGGAACCAATCCCTCACTCTCTTCAATCCCACTCCTCCCTCCAGGTCTTTAAAACAGCTGTTCACCACCATCTCTTATCTTCCCCCATCCAAAACCTTGATCTTTTCTACCCCCCGTAATACACCCCAAATCCACGTTTTTCAAATTCCGTCTTCTTTCCTGAATGTCCAGTGTCTATCTTGTTTATCCCGTGTACCCCACCCCAGCCCTCTCCCTTCCAATGATCTCCCGATGTCCCTGTTATCTACTGTTGTTGTGCTTCCCTCTCTTTCCCCCTCTTGTCTCCCGCTCCTTTTATTATATGTTTCATGGGTGTTTCTGTTTATGTGTTTTATGTATTAGCTCTTACACGAGCCTCGACTTTGTATAAAAAAAAAAGGAAAAAAAGTGCGTCCAAAGATGGAGAATACCAAGAAGTTATGCAAGTATTCTTCTTGTAATATTTGTCCATTCACGTTTAGTTAAGATTTAAAGTGACCAAAAAGAAAAAGAAAAATGATTATATGGAGGAATTCTAAGTTTGAAACTTCAGCGTTTAATCATAAGGTGATGAGTCCAGCCTGAAAAACAATCACTCACTTTCCATCAAGAAGATCCATCAATGGACGGAGCACAATGTCGGCATCCTGTGCCACTGTGTTGCGTGTGTTTCCAGGACCCTTCACTTGGCCTAACAAGTCACCCATACATTTGATGCTCTCTTCAATGCAGTTCTGAAAGCTGCCGAAGAAAAGAATGAATAAACAAACGAATGAATAAATGAACGAACAAATACATGAATAAATAAATAAAAACAAACAAAAGCAAATATAAATAAATACCCCCAAAAGAAGTACAAACAATAAAATTGTCCAGGTCCAAAATATGGTTAAGATAGGTTGCTAATAACTCCAGGACAACTGGGAAGAAAGAAAAACCCAAGGATAATTTGCTATCAACTGCCATTCCTGATTGGAGGAAAATCGCATCCCACTTTACCGACTCGGTCAGTGTGTGTGTGTGTGTGTGTGTGTGTGTGTGTGTGTCATACTTTGTGTCTATTAATTACATATGTCTGTTAATTAATTACATATTACGTACTATTGAAATGTACCTTTTAACTCTTTAGACTGCTCCGGCTCCTTCGACCTTTGAAGACCATTTAAGATCCTTAAGACCCCAAAGACGCTGAAAGACCCAAAGCACCCAAAGGTTCCTGAGTACCCAAAAGACCCAGAAAACCCAAAAGTTCCCGAGGACCCAAAAGATCCAGATGACCCAAAAGAACCAGATGACCCAAAATACCCAAAACAACCCCAAAGACCCAGAGGAGCCAAAAGACCCTTCCCCTCCCCAAGTCCAGCAGGCAGGTATGCTACAAGGCAGTGAAGACCAATGACCAACAGGCCCCCTAATTGAGTGTAACTAGTCAAATTTCCTCCAAGCACTGTGTATGCATCGAGGAATGAACAAGTTGCAGTATGTACCTGTTTCCAAAAACGTGGCTTAGCTCATCAAGAACAATGTTGAGCTTCACTTGAAGTTCCTTCAGGTTATCTGCAGCTTCTACATCCAACTGGCCACAGAGAAACAGAAGACCAAAATACCGTTATGCATCAAACAAGGCACAGAGAAAGTTTCAGAGAAAAAGCGTATGCACTTGTTATCCAAATTTAACACGGAGGTCATTGTAACCCCTAAAATATGGAGCAGCGCACACACATGTGGTGTCATACATTCCTGATAATTGCATTACTTTGGGGTCTTAATTATGTGAGCCTGACATTCTTCATATGGACAAAGAGTTCATGTGTCCATGTCACTCATTGGTTTATTACACTGCAAGTACCAAAAATTTAAGTTCCATAAACATTCCCAGCAAGCTAACTCGATACATTTCCCTTTGCTTACATCTTTTCCACCCATTGCCTCGAACATCTTCTCAAGCTGCACGCGCAGCTGCTGGATGTTGTTCATAAGGATGCAGGCCTGCAAAAATGTATCAAAGATACAACAGCAAAGCCAATGAGGTTTACTGACCCTTTTTCCCACGCACTTCCCCATTGAGGAGCCAACCACTCGTTATTAGCTTCCACCATTCCCAAAGAGATGGGAGAGGGTATTGAAATCGGTAACCGGTTTGTGTGTATGTGTGTGTGCGTGCATCAGTGAATCTGCATGCAGACAGACTTTAAAATAACGCCCCTGGGTGGTCTACTTTCATATTTTGCCCCAGACAGCCTTAAGCACTGTTCGATAAAGTTGTCCAGTGTACACATATCATTTTTACATCTAATTTAATCATAACTTGATTTTCTACCTTGAATTTGGATCATGTCAAAGTTATCCACAATTTATGTCAAAGTTATCCATGGTTTATGTCAAAGTTATCCACAATTAATGTCAAAGTTATCCACGGTTTATGTCAAAGTTATCCACGGTTTATGTCAAAGTTATCCACGGTTTATGTCAAAGTTATCCACGGCTTATGTCAAAGTTATCAACGGTTTATGTCAAAGTTATCCACAATTTATGTCAAAGTTATCCACAATTTATGTCAAAGTTATCCACGGTTTATGTCAAAGTTATCCACCGTTTATGTCAAAGATATCCACGGTTTATGTCAAAGATATCCACGGTTTATGTCAAAGTTATCCATGGTTTATGTCAAAGTTATCCACGGTTTATGTCAAAGTTATCCACGGTTTATGTCAAAGTTATCCACGGTTTATGTCAAAGTTATCCACGGTTTATGTCAAAGTTATCCACGGTTTATGTCAAAGTTATCAACGGTTTATGTAAAAGTAATCCACAGTTTATGTCAAAGTTATCCACAGTTTATGTCAAAGTTATCCACGGGTTATGTCAAAGTTATCCACGGTTTATGTCAAAGTTATTCACGGTTTATGTCAAAGTTATCCACGGTTTATGTCAAAGTTATCCACGGTTTATGTCAAAGTTATCCACAGTTTATGTCAAAGTTATCCACAGTTTATGTCAAAGTTATCCACAGTTTATGTCAAAGTTATCCACAGTTTATGTCAAAGTTATCCACAGTTTATGTCAAAGTTATCCACGGTTTATGTCAAAGTTATCCACGGTTTATGTCAAAGTTATCCACGGTTTATGTCAAAGTTATCCACAGTTTATGTCAAAGTTATCCACGGTTTATGTCAAAGTTATCCATGGTTTATGTCAAAGTTATCCATGGTTTATGTCAAAGTTATCCACAGTTTATGTCAAAGTTATCCACGGTTTATGTCAAAGTTATCCACGGTTTATGTCAAAGTTATCCACGGTTTATGTCAAAGTTATCCACGGTTTATGTCAAAGTTATCCATGGTTTATGTCAAAGTTATCCACGGTTTATGTCAAAGTTATCCATGGTTTATGTCAAAGTTATCCACAGTTTATGTCAAAGTTATCCACAGTTTATGTCAAAGTTATCCACGGTTTATGTCAAAGTTATCCACGGTTTATGTCAAAGTTATCCATGGTTTATGTCAAAGTTATCCACAGTTTATGTCAAAGTTATCCACGGTTTATGTCAAAGTTATCCACGGTTTATGTCAAAGTTATCCACAGTTTATGTCAAAGCTACTGATTGATGAACCGAATGTTGCAAACTGATCAAGATTTTTCTAGCTCTGCCAGGCTAACGTCTGCAGTGTTCGTTGTATGCATGAACAGAAGGAAGGAAGTTAAGAGCTAGGTATGGTGGACAGAGGAAGTAGGGAAGGTTGTTGGTGAAATTAAGGAGGTTTGGAAGAGGATAGAGAAGATCAAAGATAGAGGGGGACAACCAGATGGAGGGTTGCTGCACCTGTATGGGCAAAATAAGAAAGCATCAAAGAGCGGGAGATAAGGTGATGAATGATATGGAAGAGGAGGTGAACAACAAGTTGGAAAAGGATGGTGGGAAGAAGATCAAGAAGTTGGCTCATGATGGGGATGGCGATAGTAAGGGCAGTGATTAAGGATGGTGGTGAGAGGCTAGTGACAGTGCTAGAAGGGGTGCAGTATTGAAGGTGTGGGAAGGATATTTCAAGGAGCTGTTGAACCGGGATGGAAGCAACGGTGAGCTGGAGCTACCGAGTTATGTGGAGGGGAAAGTGGAGTTGGTGGAGATCACGGAAGAGGAAGTGCGGATGGCATTGGAGAGAATGAAGAAGGAAAGAACACCAGGCAATGATGAGGTGTGTGCAGAGATGATAATTGCAGCGGCAGAAGTCAAAGTCATTTGGATGAAGAGGCTGTTGAATGTATTGTTACGTGCTCCTCCCCAAACCCTGGTCATGGTGTACCTCCGAGCCCCGAGAGGAGTCACGGCAGAAAGATGTGTTATTCTGTATGTCAAAGATCAATGGTGAAACCACACCAATTGTTACCAACAAACAAGTATTGTATTAAGATCACACAAGAATAACAGCACAACAACAATAGTAATCAATTGTACAACCAATATATATTTCCTATGATGGCACCATCAGGTTCGTACAATACAACTCACTGTGCTCCAAGTGAGCGAAAAGAAGAACATTCCCAATGTCTCTATTCCGGCATCAAGCCAAAGTTGGTTCCGGCTTCAAGCCAAAGTCGATCCGCTCCAGTGATCGTCAGAACGATGTCTAATCGAGACCAGAATCCTGTTCGGATGACAGTCACAGTCACGCTGCCATAGCTGCGCAAAAGGTGCCCTCAAGGCGACTGGGAAATCACACCCTCGGGTATGGACGTTCCACGGCTCCCCAATCGGCGAACCGCAGATTTCCCACTCAAAAGCCACGTTACACATACACACCAGATTAACGTCTGAATGCGGTGAAAATGGTTGAAACGGTGAAAAACCTTGAGCGAAGCGCAAATCCTGCACGAGGTAAAAATGGCCGACGGCCCGTTCTTGTGGCGTAACGGCACTCCCATGATTCTCTTCGGAATCAACCGCAAAACCTGTCACGCAGGTTTATCTGTCACAGCGATAACAACTCTGTCGCAGGAATCCCTTTCCCAGGAAACCCAAAGTTCACACGTGGCCCTCGTTCGCCAACGTTCGCTCAGGACCTTGAAGCAGCTCGGCTTCTTGTCCGACTCACTCGCTCCGCCTTCTCTTCCTCCTCTTCCTCTTCGTCCGGTTTCATTTAAAACATTAACTTTTTTACCTTTTGAAAATAGTAATCTCCACTTCCCTTAAACGACAACAATAATAGTACATGGAACCAACAATGTTTACAGTAGATGAAAACCACAACAACGGAAGTGACAAATCCGTAACAGTATGTATGAAAGAGGATTTGATTCCAGAGGATTGGAGGACAGGACTAATTGAGCCGATATGGAATAGGAAGGATGATGTATTCACACTGACATTGCTGGTCAAGAAGAGGATATTTGTGGACCTGGAGAAGGCCTACGACACTGTCCCAAGGGAGAAGGTAATGGTGACACTGACACGGATTGGATTGTCAGAAGCAGAAGTTGGGTTGGCAGAGGGGATGTGCAAGAGAATGAAGGGAAGAGTTGTGGTTGGTCCTAGGATGTTGGCGGAGTTCAGCTTGAACATCGGTTTGAGGCAGGGAAGCTCTGTCAGCCCACTCATGTTTATCATGGTGATGCAGGAGTTGCTAAGCAGGAAGGTAAAAATGAAAGGTACTTTGGGGAGGATGTTGTATGTGGATGATCTGGCTGTTGTGGCGGAGAGTAAGCAGGAAATGCAGGTGTACTGGTGTAGTGGAAGGAGGCATTCAGGAAGCATGGACTGAAGAAGATTATGGAGAAGACTGAGGTCATGTGGGTTGGGCAGCAGAGAAAAGAAATGACCATCAGGTTGGAGTGGAAGGAGACCTGTAGAACAAGGGGGGGGGGGGGGGGGGGGAGGCTGGGGATAGTAGATAGAGGTACGGAGGAGGAGTCAGGTGGGTGCAGATGCGTCGATGAAGTTGGTTCTGGTGTCTTATGTAACGCCGGCCTCCCTTTACGGTCTGGAGACGATGGCACTGACAGAGAGACAACAACAACAAAGGCTGCAGATCTGTGAGCACAACTGAGTAAGTAGGATTGTGGGAATGAAGAGGGTGGATTGAAGGAGGATGGATGAACTGAGGGAGGAGATTTGTATGCAGATGAGCTTGATGGGGAGTTTGGTAAAAAGACAGCTGAAGTGGGATGTACACTGTGTGGATGGTGGAAGAGGGAATGGCAAAGAGAGTGGATTGGTTGCGTGTAAGGAGGAAAAGAGGAAGAACGCAGTTAAGATGGGAGGATTGTGTGAGGAGGGATATCAGTAAGATGGAGGTTGTTGGAGAGTGGAGAGAGTTGGCCGAGGACAGGGGAAGTGGAGGAGTATCGTGGTCAAGGCAGGGATGAAGATTGGTACCATTGGACCTCACCATTTATAAAGGGTAGATACAAAGAAGAAAAAGAAGATGATCAACACTTGTTCCCGAGTGTGTGTTTGTCCACACTGCCTGTGATTTGAGTTCTGCTACAAGGCCTATGGGCCCAACTAGCCTGGGGCATATATATATTTTACAATTTGTGCAATTTATTCAATTTATTACCCTCGCTAGAGGAGAGGATATTGCATTTGAGTCCGTTTGTTTGTTTCTGTCTGTCTGTTTGTTTGTCCATACAGAAGAAATATGATTTTCTCTGCAACCATTGGTCCGATTGACAGGAAATTTTCACCATCGGTGTAACTCCACCTGTAGAATTTTAAAATTATAATTACTAGCAACGGGACCCGCCCTATGGGCGGGGCTTCAATTGGGAAGCCCGAATGAAAATGCAAAATATCTGAAATTGAAAGCTTTTTCATTTTAAACGATTCATATAAACATCCGTTGAATCATATTACATGCAAATCATCAAAATCTAAACAGTACATAGCGCCCATTTTGAAAAAAGATTGAATTCTGCAAAACGGGAGCGGCCGCTGCACGTCTTTCTCAGTCGCACGTTTATGTGTGAAGAGTGCGCGCCGAATCTGTAACACGGAAGCGACCGCTACACCTGTTTCTCAGTCACTTTGCACACACTGCCATGTTACTTCGGAGCCACACGTTTATATAGGAAGAGTTCGTCAGGAGTCGATCTACTCTCTCCTGGTACGTAGAATGAACAGTATTTGTAGAATTTCAACAAAAGCCACATCACTGTTCATATCGGTAAATATTATTCCATCGTGTTTGGAAAAACTGGAAAATTGGAAAAATTGGAAAAACAATATAGCCTATTTTACTCCAGGGGGTCCCAGGTTTACCCACCCAAAATATCGTTGCGATCGGTTCAGCCGTTTTTGTGGTACCTTCGAACGGACAGACGGACATTTGGTGAATTATAGTAAGATGACATCATACGTCATGTGATGTGGCCGCCATATTGGAAAAACCGAAAAACTTTGCACCTCTCTATCTCCGAAAGTGCTGAATAGAAATAATTGAGACATGGCTCATTGTAAAGAACTCTCAATGGGGAATAAAATATGTTAATGATGTTATAGGTGCCTCCATTATGACGTCATAATTCGACAAGTACGAAACTTCATCCGATCAAGATGAAATTTCTTGAGCATCATCTAGGGATAAATAAGTGGAGAATAAAAATATGATGACGTCATCGGTCACGTGGTTTGGCCACCATCTTGGTAAAACCCAAAAATTTGCACCTCCATATCTCTGAAAGCACTGCATAGAAAACATTGACACATGGCTCATTGTAAAGAGCTCTCCGTGTGGAATAACATATGTTAATGATGATGTCATAGGTGCCTCCATTATGACGTCATAATTCGACAAGTACAAAACTTCATCCGATCAAGATGAAATTTCTTGAGCGTTATCTAGGGATAAATTGGTGGAGAAAAAATAATAATGATGACGTCATCGGTCACGTGGTTTGACGGCAATATTTGTTTTTAACACATAAGCCTTAAAAACCACTGAAAACACATCCTGGCGAGGGTCTGCAATCTCTGATTGCTCTTTCTTGTTTATTCTATGTAAAATAAATGTACATTAAACTAAAAGAGTGAACAAGAGGTCACCACATCCACCCCTAACTTGAGTACTCATAGAGGCTGTTCAAAAATTACGTAACACTTGGGAGGGGAGGGGAGTGGGATGAGGGGTGTATTTACAAACGTTACGGAGCATTACAGGAAGTTGGCTGGGGGTGTTTCTAGTGGTGTTACATAACGCTATTAACCAATGACTATTTCGTTTACCTCTATGTCTATGATAACGTCATAGTTTTTGCATTCACATCTTGCATAATTAAAACTATGTAAACTAAATTGGGGAAGATTGTAGCGTGTGGTACTGTATTACATTTATACACCACTTGAAACATAAATCTTCAATGTCACATTTTCATAAATAGGAGGGGAAAGAGATTTTGCTCTTAAAATTTCACAGTATATTGATTATTATCATTTGGAAGTCGATTTAAGACTTGTAAGGAAAAATAAGGTCGACCTCACATGGAGAAATAGCGAGGCTGAAAGGGAAGGTAGCAAATTTTTCAGAAAAGTTGTCAACCACAAATGTGCATTAAAGCAGTCATACTTAGCATTACTTTTATTCAAAATTTTTTTTGAGGATGTTTACACATATTTTTGGCAAATTTTAAATACTATGAACACCCACCCCCTACAGGAGCACAATACCGTTTTGCTTTATCATCTTATGGGGTTCAATGTTTGATTAGTAGAATAACAAATTCCCAAAGGAACACCAAAAGCTATTGTAACGGTGCGGTGTGTCAGTAAGTCAACACTGGTTCTCAGATCTACTATAAATCGATATACCCAGACGAGGCCCTGCATTGTTAAATGCTCCGTCTTGTTCTTTATTATGGCATGCAGACTGTGTGCACATATTACCACTCGTTCCTTTGAGCAGTATAACTGGAAGATCTTGGATATTATTTCAGCATACTGGAGTAAAACCTTGGAAATGGTCTGAAAAAAAAAAACACCCAAAAAACATCAATGTGTGACAATGTTGCCTTTTGTTTGCACTAATTGGGCTTGCCCATCACAAACAGCACTTGGTCTTTACTCCCTAGTCTCTCGAGCGGATCCACACTTAGCATTAGCGGCCACACCTTAGCAAAACGCCTCATGTAATGGCCCACGATGGTCGGGTCAGGACACTCCAGCTTCCGGATTATCTCAAAGCTCTGGCTGAGTTGGGTGAACACGTCCACAACAGAGCAAGAAAAAAGCGCGTGCTCAGATGTCTGGAGAAACTGCGGGAGAGAAGAAACAAATGATAGTTGCACAGCTTGCTTCCGGAATGATGGCTTCAACATCGGAATAACTTCCAGGAGGATGGCTCAATTTGAATCGCAAACCCTGCCACGTCACCAACTTGACCAAGCAGTTAGCCACGTTGGAATGAAAATACGCACTCAGTTCGATGATCATGCCAGCATGGCAGCCAACAGACAAACAGACAAACAGACAGCCAACAAGGAGCTATTT
The DNA here is from genome assembly GCF_964187855.1 of Myxine glutinosa. Taxonomy (NCBI): domain Eukaryota; kingdom Metazoa; phylum Chordata; class Myxini; order Myxiniformes; family Myxinidae; genus Myxine; species Myxine glutinosa. The sequence continues at coordinate 28,257,147 of NC_136262.1, read as the reverse complement.
CAAAAAGCTGAAAACACTCACAGATGAAAATGCAGTACCAAAGAAAAAGGGCACCAAAATAGGTATGTAAGCAAAAAGGGGCGACACGATACTTCTATTGGTAGCCATCTCGTTAAAGATGTCTCGTGTAAATTTAATCTCTGTTGGGGTTGAACTCCATCCAATAAAGACTGCCTTCTGGTGCAGTGCAAGCAGGGGGTACTGCATTGTAAAGTTCGGTGTTTCAGATTGAGAGAAGGAAAGGCAAACATGCTGATGGACACCATCTTGACGAACAGGAATCCATCTTGCAACAACAGACAAGGCACTTGGCAAAATGCAATTTATTTCATTGTCAATTCCATAATAGGTTTTGAGTCGAGCGTCGGCCAAGCAATCGGTTTTATTACAAGACTTTTCATTTTTCCAACTTGGTGAAAAACATTTTCCATTTTCGAACAATTTAAACTACGTGCATGCAAGGTGAATGGAAAGGTGAGTACAACTTTCAGGTACGCAATTACATGTTGAGCTGGTTCCTCACGGCCATTTTAAGGCAAAATACATTTCTCCAGCTCCTTAATTCTTCTCAAATCAAGATCTGCCAGCAACCCTCTTCTGGTGAAATTGTCAAAATCAAGACTCTCTGCTCACCTTCACTCCTTCATTCCTCTTTTTCTCCCGCCTCTGGAACAAACTCCCTCACTCTCTTCAATCCCACTCCTCCCTCCAGGTCTTCAAAACAGCTGTTCACCACCATCTCTTATCTTGAGATATTACATCTCTCATCTCCCTCCCCATCTTGTCTCCCGCTCCCTTTATCATGTTTTATGTGTCAGTTTGTCTTTTTGTGTATCAATGTTGGCTCTTACACGAGTCTCGATCTTGGATACAAAAAAAATAAATAAATAAATAAATCCAAAACCTTGATCTTTTCTACCCCCGTTAATTCACCCCAGATCCACTTTTTTGAAATACCGACTTCTTTCCTGGAAGTCCTAGCAGTGCCCATGTGTTTTATACCTCTCCCACCCCCTCTTCCCATGCTTCCTCCCCCCAAGCCTTCTCCCTCCCACAGATCTCCCGATATCCCCGTTCTGATTAATGTTAGCTCTTACACGAGCCTCGATCTTGTACACAAAAAAAAAGAAAAAGAAAAAGAAAAATGATTATTATGCATCAACATAACCAATCAAAATTGCTGTAATTCATTATCGTTTTTAAAAATTAAGCCACACAGAAATTTATATAATTATCAGGTAAAGCAGGAAACGCAAATAAACGATTATTTACCCAACCTGCATCTTCAGTTGAAATTTTAGTTTTAAAAAGAATGAATTTTTTTTTCAAGCATTTCAACATTGGTCGATACGTTGAATTGGGTCAGCGAATACACACCATTGAAAAAAGGAATACAAACTAGAACAGAACTCGATAGAGCGCACACCTCGGCCAGGCTGAACAGTTTACATTTTGTATCCCACTGATGGGCCGGATCTGGATTCGGATCCGAACGAAAATCTTATCTGCATATTCTTGTCACCGAACCAACTCATCCACCAAGTTTTGTCATTACTCATCGACAACTTTTTGAAATATCTTGCTATATATCGTTTTTGGCACTATCACTCAATGGTGAAGAATAATAATCACTTAAGAAAGAAATAAAAAAATTGTATCTGGATCTATATCGGGATTCGAATCTTCACCAAAATCTAATCAATTCGTCCTTGTCACATACACAAACTCTCCACCAAGTTTTGTCCGAATCACTCCACACAACTCCGAGATATCCTGTTCACAGACAAACAAACAGACAGACAGTGGTGAAAAGAGTGGTGGGAGTGGCAGTGGTGGAGGTAATAGTGGGGTGCCCGGACACTCAGTCATTTCAAATTGATGCAAAAGTTTCGTTTTCAGTACCAATTTGAAGGTAAGGGCCTGCAGAACAATTTTGGTTCGAGTGTCAAGCACTCATACAATTATTTTTTTGGGGGGGATTTGGAGGATTTTTTTTGTCACAAATCTTCCCCATACCCACCTACGTTGTCATCCGGAGGGTCCCTCAACTCTTGTACTAAGTCAGATTTGTTGGTATACATCGTGGAAGCCAGTACGAGTAGCGTCATTTCTGTCGATGAGGAGCTAGTTGCGCCAGATGTTTACGACTTCATTATTATTGACGGTGGAGTACTGATACACTCACTTCCTGGTACAACTGTCCAAGGAAACACCTTTGATTCATATTTCGACAAGGTATTCTGCGCAAGAGTTCGCCACGACTTGAAAAGATCGACATGAGTAGACGTTGTCTGGGACCAGTATCGTGCACTGACAATCAAAGGAGGCACAAGGGAAAAACGAGGAACAGGCACCCGACAACGTATATCTGGTGCTGCCAAAATCCCAGGAAATTGGCAGAAGTTTCTGGCGAATGTTGATAACAAGAAGGAACTGTTCTCATCCTTGTCAAAAAAGACAACAGAAGGACAGTTCCCAGATGACAAGGATGTCTACATCACTGCAGGTGATCAAGTCCACCATGTTGGAAACAGTCAACCAATGGATCAATGCAACCATGAGGAAGCTGACACTCGTGTCCTCGTACATCTCTTCCACGCCCTCCAAACATCGTCACTTGGGATGGCTCATACTGGAGACACAGATGTTGTCGTAATCCTCTGAGTAATTTCCATCACATCAAGGCTCTGAATCCGGCTGCAGAAATCTGGGTCTTCCAAGCAAGCATCTGGACAACAGCCCACAGGTCCATTGATGCCTGTCAACAACCTCACTAATCATGGGTGGAAGGAAGAGGACGGCAAGCTGCTTCCCATTTGGACCTCGCTGCCCCTCGCCAAGGATGTATTCCACCTGGATGTGAAGTGCACTTGTACAAGTACCTGCGCTCTGTGCAAGTGCATGAGGGCAAATTTCAAGTGCACACGTCTGTGCATTTGCAAATGCGAGAAGTAGCTGGACCAGAACAATTTCCAATACTGACATGTATATATGGTCGATTTGTTAGCCACTTTCTTATTAAAACTATTGTTCAAGGAGTTATTCAAGCAATTGTCTAAGCAGTTACTCACCACCATATTGTAGCACAGTTAAAAGATAAATGAAAATGTCACTATATCATTGGGTCTGAGTATAATTGTCCAGTTAATTTTTACAAAACATGTTTCAGCTTACCAGGCATATGACCCTTGGTTTTTTTTTGTGGATATGCGCCGATACCGACAAAATGATAGCTTCTATGGGCAATATGCTTGAAACACAAGTTGCTACTCCTGATCCGGAATCCATACATACCTCATATGTTCAGATCGGATCATCCAATTAAAAGTTATGTTTCCATATTTCGCATTGGCCGGTGGGGGGGTCGGGAACCCCCACGTCCCCAGAAGTCCAATTTTTTTCATCTGTTTTAACCCATGTTTGTTTGTTTGTCTCTGTCTGAGTAGGTTATCTGAAAAAGTTATGGACGGATTTGGACGAAACTTGCTGGATACGTTGGGTGTGTGCCAAGGCCGAATTGTTTCGATTTTTTTTAGTGAAGATGCAGATCCAGATACTACAATTTTAAAAGGATTCTTCACTATTGATACATAGGGCCAAAAACGATATATACTGTAGCACAATACCGCAAAAAATTTGTGGACGTGTTATGACAAAATTGGTGGACAAGTTGGTTAGGTGACAACAACAATTGGTTCAGGTTCGGATGCAGACCCGGCCTATTAGTGACGCGGAGAAGGTGTGCGCTCTGAGTGCCATTCTTGTTTTCTCTTTGCTTTCCAAGCTATTGTTTTTTTTAATACAACTCCTCCACTCATACCTGGAACTCCACTAAAAGTCCTTCCTCACCGACATGATGTCGACATGATTTGGATGGAGAGATTTGAGATGTGTGAACACAACAGGTAAGCCTAGCTTGCACACGTTCTTGCAGAATTCCATACCTGGTTACCCTTTCCAATTCAAAGCTGAACACTCATTTCCATTCCTTCATCCCTCTATTCGCTCATCTCTGGAAGACTCCCTGTATCCGTTGCCGAATTTCCCAATCTTCAAGAGTTCTGCCTGAACTATGGCTAAATAGTCACAACTGCAGTTAGAATCTTTATCGATGCATATGTACCGATAAGTATTGACAAATAATAGGCAGATACAAGACTTAGATGAACAAGGTGAATGAGAGTAGAAAATAACTACTTGGGGAGAGGACAAGAGATATCCGTCACTTTCTGTGGTTGTATGGACAATGGGCATAGATAAACTATTATACAGGAAAGGGATGGGAGAGGGGGAAAGGGTATTGCAAACAACAAATCTTCAATCTATATAACTGTGGACTTTCGGTGGGGGTCGAGGTTTCACGGCTTGGATTGGGTAGGGGCTTGAAGCCTTTAGAGTTGGGAGGGGAGGTTGAGGACTTTGGGTTTGGGAGAAGGCCGGAAAGTGGGTGGGTGGTGGGATGGAGGGAAGTTGAGTATTTGAAGTTACTTTCCACATTGCATGCATGTTCTGCGGGTCCCTGCTAGTCCCATTCTAATCCGTCAATGACTACAAAGATGACATGATGAAAGCATGAAAATTAGCAATGTACTGACCCCATCTTTCTTGTCCCTCTCCAATGCGCCATGCAGAAATTCAAGCGACA